>NC_058131.1:446732731-446943005 GCF_016433145.1 Gracilinanus agilis | reverse complement strand
TCTTTTAGCGTGGAGGCTGCCAGATCCTGTGTGATCCTGATTGGTGCTCCTTGATATTTGAATTGTTTCTTTCTGGCTTCTTGTAAGATTTTTTCTTTTGCTTGGAAACTTTTGAATTTTGCAGTGATATTTCTGGGTGTTTTCCTTTCTTGATCGAATGCCGCAGGTGTTCTATGAATCCTTTCAATGTGTATATTGCCCTCTTGTTGTAGGACTTCAGGGCAATTTTGCTGAATTATTTCTGTTAGTATGGAGTCCAGGTTTCTATTAATTTCTGGTTTTTCTGGAAGACCAATTATTCTCAAATTGTCTCTTCTAGACCGGTTTTCTTGGTCTGTCACTCTCTCATTGAGATATTTCATGTTTCCTTCTATTTTTTCAGTCTTTTGACTTTGTTTTATTTGTTCTTGTTGTCTTGAGAGATTATTAGATTCTAACTGCTCAATTCTAGCCTTTAGAGACTGGTTTTCAGCTATGATCTTTTGGTTTTCTTTTTCAATCTGGTTCAATTTGCTTGTCCGTTCATTTGATTTCTGAGCCTCGCTTTCCAATTGCAAGATTTTACCTTTTAAACTGTTATTTTCTTGCCAGATCTCTTCCATCTTCCTCAGAATCTCAGTTTTGAACTCTTCCATAGTTTGTGAGGAGTTTTCCTCATTTGAGGAGGGTCCCGATGCTTGTTTGTTTTCCTCCTCTGTTTGCTTGGTTGTCTGGATTTTCTCTGTGTAAAAGTTGTCGAGTGTTAAAGACTTCTTTTTCTTGTTGTTATTCTTTCTCTTCTGAGCTTCCTGAGACTGGGTAGCCATCATTAGCCCAGCAGCTTCTCAGGTTTATCCTCACGCTCAGTGTCTGTCCGCGGTCTATTGGCTCCTGAGGTCTGAGTTCTGGTTTTTTCCCAAGGTCAAGCCCCCTGGTGGACCCCCTTGCTTGATCCTCTGCGCGAGGTTCCTTTACAAGTCTCAGGGTGCTGCTTCCACAGTCGTATACCCGTCCATGCTGGTTCCCCACTCAGGCTTTAGTTCCTGGCTGTGTCTGCCTCCACCCACGCCTCCGCAGTGCCTGCGCTCTCAGCCTGCGCTGAGCGCCCTGCGTCCACTCTCTGCTCCCACGCTCAGATTTCACGTGCGTTTTTTGGCTTATTGGGGTCCTAAATCTTGCTGCTCTCAGGAACAGGCCCCAGAGCTGCCAATGACTCGATGGGTGCCCCAAACTTGCTCTATTTCTTTTTAGCTGGCTTCGGCACTATAGATGTTGTGTGTGGAGGGGGTGGGGGTGGGGTGGTTGCTCAGCCCGGGATTTAGTGAGAGCTGTTTCACCCCTTTATAGCATGGAAATGCCTCAATTCCACGTACCTTCCACGCTGTGCCCTGTTGTGGGGTTCCTCCGTTCGTCTGGACTTGTTTTTATGTCCCCTGAGGAGTTTTGTGTGTTTCGGTCAGGAGAGGTTAAGAGCTGCTTCTTACTCTGCCGCCATCTTAACCTGGAAACCAAGTAAAAGGCTTTTAACTTCTAAAGAGAATATTTTATATTTGAACTGGCAGGTAATAAGGAGTCAATAAAGTTTGAGTAGTGACAGATTTTAGCATAATCCACTTTAGCATCTATGTAGAGAATGGATTTTAAGGGAGAAACTTGAGGCAGGGAGACATACTGGTAGGTTAATGCAGTAATCCAGGTATGCAGTGATTAGGACTTATGCCAGAGTGAGAACGGTATGAATCAAGAGATTGGAATGTATGGAAGAGATGTTATGATAGTAGAAATAAAAAGATTTAACTCTAAATTGGCTAGAGAGTAAAAGTTGATATGATTGAGAACTGAGAATGAAGTTGTGAACATTAGTGGAAGAGGGATGGTTGGTTTGCTCAATTTATACATATATATATATATGTGTGTGTGTGTGTGTGTGTGTGTGTGTATACACATATATTTATTTATATTTATGTATACATACACATATATACATATATTTATTTGTTTGTGTGTGCGTGTGTGTGTGTGTAGAGAAGATTAGAAGGGAAGAATGGAGTTAGGGAGATAATGAATTCATTTTGGACTGGTATAGTTTGAGATATCTATAGAATGTCTAGTTCAAGATTTCCAGATGACAGTTGGTGATGCAAAACTCAGGAGAGATTACAGCTTGACAAATATATCTTGGAATTATCTTCATAGGAATTATAATTGAAGCCATGGGAGCTAATGAGATCACCAACGTGATATAGTATAGAGGGAGAATAGATGGAGTCTAAGACAGACTTGGGGTGGCATTCATTCAAGGTCAGCAGATATAAACTGGTTGAAGATCCAGCAGTGGAGACTAAGGAGTCATCAGACAGGGAGAAGAAGAACCAGAAGAGAATAATGTCACAGAAACTTTAGAAATGAGAGAGTTATCAGGATAAGATGGTGATCAACAGTATCAAAGTCTGCAAAGACGTCAAAAAGTATAAGGATGAGAAAAGGCCATTAGATTCAGTAATTGAAATGATCACTGATAACTTTGGAGAGAAAAATTTTTCTTTGAATTATGAAGTTATGTATACACATGTATACCCATCCCTGGCAAATATTTGTGAATAAAGGTCAGAAGGGTACTAAATTGAGATCTTCCAATATAACCTGTACATTAAGAAAATGTAACCAAAATGATTAATATGACAGGGAGTTAAGTGTGAGTTTAGAGTGAGTAGAGACAGTGAGTACAGATGGCTTTCCCAAAAAGTTTAGCAGGGAAGATGAGATATAGGACACTAAGTCAGTGGGGTTAGTTGTATTGAATAAGGTGGTTTTTTTTGTTTGTCTTTTGTTTTTGTTAATAAAGATAAGAGAAGACATAAGGATTTCAGGGATAGCAGCAAGGGTACATGTAGAGTAGAAGGGTTTTCTTTGGCAAGGAGAAGGGCCATTTTTTTTATGAGACCTGGGAGGTAAAGATGTCTAAATGATTTGAAATATGGAGGGGAAAAGAGGGAGCTCTTAGAGTAATCACAATTTTTTTAGGAAAGAATAAAAGGAGAGGTCCTCACATGAGAAAGTCAGGGAAGAGGGTGCCTTCAGGGGCTTGAAAAATGAGAATATTTGGAAAAGTGGCTATTAATTGGGATAACAAATTGAACGGGGAATTATATGAGGACTTCCATGTTGTAGGGAAGGCAACAAATTTCTAATATACCTAGATAGATGAGTACGTGATTTTCTTCTCTTTTTCACTAATATGTGAGTAGAAATGAAAGACATAATTGTGGGAATAATTCAGGGTTAATGTTGGTATTGGAGATGCAATTGGTGATCAGACAGAGATCAAGGGATTCGAGGATTTAGAGTAGAGTAGAGTTGAACTGATTCACCAGGGATCAGGATAGGGAAGGGAGAACAGTTTTAAGTATTGTAGGGGGTAATGGCCTGGGAAAGAACCAAAATATTTCGAGATTAGGTTACAGTGAGAATGAAGAACAGCATTCTAGTCATAAAACATTGTGAAAGATTAAATGATAAAAGATTATGATTAGATAAAGGTATTTCTTCATAGTTCATGAACTTTGAAAATGAAATAATTATAAGTTATGGCAAGCTCTATGTGTAGAATGGTCATGAGAATTGAATAGATTGAGGAACTGGTAATTTGGTATATTTGAGGCAATATACCTATTGTATTAATACATATCAGTATGTTGAAGATCTCTATTATTAAGGGCAGCAGTTCTGGTGGATAAGAAGACAGGTGAGCTAGCCACTAAACTCATTAAGGAAGGAAGGAGACAATCTATATTGCAGGAGGTTGGGGGTGTGGAGGAGGAGGTGGTAGAGGGCAGGGGATGGAGGGGGGGGGGGAAGGGAGAGAGAGATATTGTGGTTACAGGACTGTAACATTCAACTTTAGGAATAAAATTGTCATATTAATCATTTTGGTTACATTTTCTTAATGTACAGGTTATATTGGCGATCTCAATTTAGTACCCTTCTGACCTTTATTCACAAATATTTGCCAGGGATGTGTATACATGTACAAACATAAACCATACTTTTCTCTTGGTATATACTTTTTTTTGTATTGTATATGTATACATTTTATGTATATATAGTAAGAAAACTTTTATGGTTAGAAATGTGTTTTCCTTTGTTTTATATTCATCTTTGTACCCTTTTATGTGCATATAAAAAGTTATAAACAACATGTAAAAGTTGCATATTTGTTTGTTTTTTTTAAAGAATGTGGCCCTCTTTGTAGATACACAAACCAGTACATGATATTTATTTTTCATCCAAGATTAGCTTATATCATATTGGTTCTGTAGTGTGTTTTATCAAAAATAATTTCTAAAATTTTTTGGTTTTATGTCATCTACATTTAACTAAATCCTTTCCTCTCCCTTCCTCCTCAGAAAACATATGTGGGTTTTTACATTTTTTATTTTTAAAATATTTTTCCATGTTGACATATTTCATTTTCTTTCCCTCCCCTTTGTCCTCCCAGATCCAATAAGCTTTTCCACTGGGTTATATAAATGTTATCATTTATACCTACTTCCATATTATTCATTTTACAATAGAGCAGTTTTTTTTAAACAAAAACCCCAAATTATATATCCTTATTAATAGATGATAAGTCATTTGTTTTTCTACTCCCACAGTTTTTTTTTTTCTCTTGATTTAGATAGCATTCTTTCTTATAAGTCCCTTGGTATTGTCTTGTATTAGCAAAGTCCATTACATTGTATTGTTCCACAGTGTTTCACTTTCTGTATATAATGTTCTTTTGGTTCTGCTCATTTCACTCTGCATCAGTTCTTAGAGGTCTTTCCAGTTCATATAGAAATCATCATTCTTTACCACACAATAGTATTCCATCACCATCATATACCACAATTTGTTCAACCATTCCCTAATTGAGAAACACCTCCTCATTTTCCAATTTTTTTGCCACCACAAAGAGTGGAGCTATGAATATTTTTGTACAAACATTTTTCCTTATTATTTCTTTAGGGTACAAACGTAATAGTGGTATTGCTGGATCAAAGGGTATGCATTCTTTTAAAACCCTTTGGGCACAGTTTCAAATTGCTTTCCAGAATGTTTGCAACAATTCACAACTCCACCAGCAATGCATTAGTGTCCTAATTTTGCCACAATCCCTCCAACATTTATTATTTTCCTTTACTGTCATAATCTGCTAGGTGTGAGGTGGTACCTCAGAGTTGTTTTGATTTACATTTCTCTAATTATGGGAGCTATAGAGAGCTTTTTCATGTGTTTATTAATAGTTTTGATTTCTTTATCTGAAAACTGCCCTCTCATTTCCCTTGGCCATTTGTCAGTTGGGGAATGGCTTGATTTATTTTGTACAATTGACTTAGCTCCTTATAAATTTGAGAAATTAGACCTTTGTGAGAAGTTTTGTTAAAAAATTTTTCCCCCAATTTTTTGCTTCCCTTCTAATTTTGGTTGCATTGGTTTTGTTTGTATAAAAATGTTTTATTTTTTTATTTTTAAATTTTTTCTTAAATCCTTAACTTCTGTGTATTGGCTCCTTGGTGGAAGAGTGGTAAGGGTGGGCAGTGGGGGTCAAGTGACTTGCCCAGGGTCACACAGCTGGGAAGTGTCTGAGGCCAGATTTGAACCTAAGACCTCCCATCTCTAGACCTGACTCATTCAATCCACTGAGCTACCCAGCTGCCCCCCACAAAACCTTTTTAATTTAATGTAATCAAAATTTTTCAGTTTACTTTTTGTAATGTTCTCTCTCTTGCTTGGTCTTAAATTCTTTCCTTTCTCATAGACCTGACAGGCATACTATATTCACCTAATGTACTTATAATTTCCCTCTTGATATTTAAGTCATTTACCCATTCTGAATTTATCTTGGTATAGGGTCTAAGATGTTGATCTAAATCTAATCTCTCCCATACTATTTTCCAATTTTCCCAGCAGTTTTTACTAGATAGTGTGTTCTTGTCCCAAAAGCTGGGACCTTTGGGTTTATCATACACTATCTTGCTGAGGTCATTTACCCCAAGTCTGTTCCATTGATTCTAACTTCTGTCTCTTAGCCAGTACCATATTATTTGGATGATCACTACTTCCATTGTATAGTTTTAAGATCTGCTAGGCCCCCATCCTTCACATTATTTTTTATTATTTCCCTTGATATTCTTCATCTTTTGTTCTTCCAGGTGAACTTTGTTATAATTTTTTCTGATTCAATAAAAAAGTTTCTTGATAGTTTGATAAGATGTGGCACTGAATAAATAAATTAGTTTGAGAAGGATTGTCATTTTTATCATATTTGCTCATTCTACCCATGAGCAATTAATGTTTTTTTCAGTTATTTAGATCTAGTTTTAATTGTGTAGAAAGTGTTTTGTAGTTGCGTTCATGTAATTCCTGTGTTTGTCTTGGCAAATAGAATCCTAAATATATTATATTTGTAGGGTGATTTTAAATGGATTTTCTTTTTCTAACTCTTGTTGCTGAGTTGGGTTGGAAACATAGAAATGCTGATCATTTATGTGTGTTTACTTTTGTAAGAGGGAAAATTTAGGTATTTATAGATATATATTAAAAATATGTGGCCGCCAGGAATCAACAATTTAGGTTGATTCCGTAATTAAATCAGACCCAAGTCAGCATCGGGTTGAAGAGTTTATTTACAATCGGTAGGTAAAAGTAGGAATAAAGAGAAAAGTAGAGGCTAGTCCAGGCCAAAGGCCTGGACTGAGAGAGAAGAAGGTTATAAAGCTTAATAATGAAGCTGTAAGCCACAGGGCCCAACAGCCAGATAGGCAGAGTTTAGAATTGGCCCAGCTAGGCCAAGGAAGTCAGCCTAACTTACCCACATGACAATATAGAGCGTAATCTGTCTGTGGTCTCAGGAGATGCTTCTTCTTCCAGTTCGAGAGGGCAACTGCCCCACAGGAAGTTCACTAACTTACTTAAAGAGATAGTGTCTTTCATCACTTCCTGTGGTCCACCTCTAATTCAAATGGACAAATGGCAGTTTCTACATTGATTTGGACTGCCCAAAGGGCAGTCCCTTATTCTTGATTTGTTGTTACTTATTGTCCCGTGTGGGTAACTGGTCTCCCCTCCCCACTAAGGGAGGTGAGAGTGACATCATTTAGCACGCCTGGGTTGAGTAGATTTTTGACTATTAATGGGATCAAGCTAATTCTATTTACACACTTTGTATCCTGCACCTTTACTAAAGTTGTTCATTATTTCCACTAGCTTTTTAGTTGATTCTCGAGGATTCTTTAAGTATAATCATATCATCTGCAAAGAGTGATAGTTTAGTCTCCTCATTGCCTACCTTAATCCCTTCAATTTCTTTTCTTCTCTAATTTTACCACTAGCATTTCTATTACAATGTTAAATCATAGAGGTGATAATGGGCATCCTTTCTTCACTTCTGATCTTATTGGGAAGGCTTCTAACTTATTCCCATTGCAGATAAAACTTGCTGATGATTTAAAATATATACTGTTTATTATTTTTAGGAAAGGCCCATCTCTTTCTATACTTTCTAGTGTTTTCAAAAGGAATGGGTGTTATTTTGTCAAAGGCTTTTTCTGCATCTATTGAGATAATCATGTGATTTCTATTGGTTGTTGATATGGTCAATTATATGGATGGTTTTCCTAATGTTAAACCATTCTTACATTCCTGGTATAAATCCCACCTGATCATAGTGAATAATCCTCGTGATAACTTGCTGGAGTCTTTTTGCTGGTATTCTATTTAAGATTTTTGCATCTATGTTCATTAAAGAGATTGGTCTGTAGTTTTCTTTCTCTGTTTTTGGTGTGCCTGACTTTGGAATCAGTACCATGTTTGTGTCATAAAAGGAATTTGGTAAAACTTCTTTGCTTATTTTGTCAAATAGTTTGTATAGTATTGGGATTAGTTGTTATTTAAATGTTTGATAGAATTCACTTGTGAATCCATCTGGCCCTAGTGATTTTTTTCTTAGGGAGTTCCTTGATTCTTTTTAATTTAATGTAATCAAAATTATTCAGTTTACCTTTTGTAATATTCTCTATCTCTTTCTTGGTCTTAAATTATTTCCTTTCCCATAGATCTGACAGGTTTACTATTCTGTGTTCACCTAATTTACTTATAATTTCCCTCTTTGTACTTAATTCATTTACCCATTCTGACTTTATCTTGGTATTATAGGGTGTGAAATGCTGATCTAAAGCTAATCTCTCCCATACTCTTTTTCCATTTTCCCAGCAGTTTTTGTCAAATAGCAGTTTCTTGACCCAAACCTGGGATTAAACATTTGTGTTTTTAATGAGATTTTTTTAAATTGGCATCCTTGAGGATTGAAATTTTATTTTTACTTTTCCAGGTTTTTTCCCATGTACTGAACACCTATTCACAAAAGGCATACATAAAGGATTGTGAATTTGCTAATATGTATGCCAAAAGGAATGTTAGTAAATGTTTTTATTGTTGCTGATTTTCTTTAATTAGCACGACATAGAATTGGATGAGTGTCGTTAATCTAATAATTTAGAGGGAAACTAGTAAAATTTTGTAAATTTATGAATATATTAAATGAAATATTTTTTCCAAATTTCTTGTGTTGTAATTAGAGTTAGGGGAGGTTATGAGATTTTTATCAAGGGTTTCAAAAATATAAAAGTAAATTTTTTGCAGATTTAGAAGAAAAATGATGGGAGGGGATGTGATCATAATTTGTTCATGTAAATAGGAACAAATCCCAAGAATATTGATTCTGATATTTAATACAGCTGGTATTCCATTTCTTAAGGAAGACATTCCTATACCACAGTGTGAAGAAGAGAATTTTAATTAATCTTTAGATTATAACTGACAAATTTAATCATAGGAGAAACTTTTTTAAAACTCCAAATTAATTTATAAGTAGAATTAAAAGTGATATTTTTGCCTCATAAAGGGAATGCTGGCACTAGGAGTCAGAAGGCCTGGATTGGTTCTAATCCTGGCTCTGACATTTAATATGTGACTGGAAGTGAGTCATTTAATTTCCCGAGATTTGTTCATATTCTTCTTGAATGTGTTTCCACATCTCTAAAATAGGGATAATACTTTTTCCCTTACTAGATTTTATAGTCATAGCAAGTTTTTAAGTCATAACTTGCTATGTAAACTGTTATTTTTTATTTTGCAAATTAATATTATAAATATCTAAATTGTGCAGTTGGAGAAATTAATTCAGTTTTTCTTTTTAAAGAGTATGTTGTGATTATAACCTGTCATTTAATTCCCGTTAATATCCCAGGCAAGTAAAATTTACTCCTGTGGCTTTGGCTTCTTTATCTATAAAATTAAGTTAAGGAATTGTTGGAGTATGATATGAACTCTTAGGTCCTTCAAGCATTTTGCTAGTCTGTGAAATTGTTTTCCTGTACTCAAAACTTTTCATTTTGTTTCATAAAATATCTTCTTTATCTTTAATGTGAATTGAAATACTAATATCTTTTTAAAAAAAACCCACACATATCTTATCCTGCTGGGAACAAACACTAAACATGGAAATTTGGCCTTTTTCATTCTGCTATACAAAGATGGCGGTTAGAGGTCCCTTCAGTGATTGGAAGTAATTTGTATTTTCTTTATTTCTTGGGAGTAGCAAGCTTAGTTGTAAGAGAATTTGGCTAGAGAATTGATTACCTTCTATATATTACTTTCCAGAGAAGTGACCAATTATAAAGAAAAAAATTTGTTTTCATTTGAAATAACTATTCTGAGATGTTTTTAGGACAGATGTTCCTTGAACTTACTGATTTTTCAAACTTTGTTGCTATGAATAGTGTTAATTCAGTTATTTGTTTTTACTGCAACATCATTGTAACTGCTGTAATAAAAGTTATTGTTCCTTCTTTACATGAAAAATTTAAATCCAAAATATTGTTTTTATGTGTCCACTGATTTTTTTCCTTACAGCCTTGCCAATATCTGCCATGCTGAAATGTTTTAATTTGAAGTTTTCTTCCTTTGTACCTTTTAGTTTTCTCTGTTGCTGCTTTTTCTGTGACACTAGCCTTTCATTATAGTCACTCTTCTTTATTCCCTCCCACTTCTTTCTTTTCCTTTTTTAAAGCCATGAGAAGCCGATCCATTGGTGAATGTGCTCTGCCATCGGCCTATATACGCAGTGCTAAAAGTGCTCCTGTTCTGATCCATACTTCCAAACCCTTCTTGCCTGATATTGTTCTCACTCCCCTTTCTGATGAGCTTTCAGGTAGTGCTACCTCTGCTAATTTCTGCATTCCCCTTATCACTTTTTAATTCTTCTGCTTTCAAATTTTGCTTAATCAGTAAACTCTTTAAGGTTAATTATTAAGGGGGAGGTATGGGAAGTTGAATAAAGTAATGAAAATAAATATTTTAACTTACATGAACTCTTGTACTGTCTTTGTAGTTTATTCGGAAGTGTTAAGTTAGTGCTGTGCCAATATCTAAATTTTGGTTGTAAATTTTCAAACTTGAATTTGTCCTTGTGTTTTTTCCCACATGGTTAAGGCCTGACATTTATATAGAAAAGCAATCATAAGGAGAACCTTAATTTTTAATTTTCTGCCTATTTAATGAATATGAATATTACTCAGAAAATCAGAGACCAAAAGTATTATACCACTATGCCAAAAAAGCTTTTTTTTTTGTTTTTTCAAAAAAGCTTTTTAAAGTAACCTGTAATATGAATAGTCAGCTCTTACTTTCAACGCTGAAATAAAATAGCAATACAAATGATCCCCAAGAATAGATCACAAAAAATGATTAAGGTTCATTAATGTTTTGTACTTTGGTAATAATGATGGTGCTGCAATTAGCTTGATTTTAAACAAAACATTGAAATTACATAGACCCAAGAGCTAAAACATTTCCAGTGTTCTAATCCTAAATCCTTTTCAACTCCTTCATGTTTCTCACTTCTTGCCTAAGATACGTAGTTTTATCATTTAGTACAGTTATGCACACATTCTTAAAGCACAACATATTTATCTCTTCGTTTTCAGCTTGTTTCTGGATTATACCTTACCTGGGGTGAGCAAGAGATTGAGTGGTATTTTTTTAAGTGTTTTTTACAAAACTATGGATTTCTAAGTGTAGATTGGGAACTTCATCCCTTCTTTCTTCTACCTCCTGACGAAATACTTAACAGTAGTATTCAGTTTATATGACAATTTATAAATAATTAGGTTTTGCTTTTAAATCCTTTTTCTAATATAATTTAACCCACATTAATGTGATTGAAGACTTTGTAAAACCTCAAGATAATTGTGGAAGGTATTTAAGAGTTTAAAATTTATTTAAATAGGAAGAAGCACTCATTTGCTCTTTGGGAATATAATACAAGATAGAAATTTATTATTTATGGAGGCTTTGCCTATAATTTGTGAAACAGCAAACCATGTTCTAAATTGCTCTGTATGTAATATGTGCTTATATTGCATACCTCAGGATTCCCTGGTTGGAAAAAGATTGTTATAATATTTTCATGATATTTTAAAAGTTTTCTTATGGCTCCTATTGCCTGGAAGTAACTTATAAAGTAAAGTGAGTATATTATATGCGCTATAATTTAATTCTCCCCCTTGATGATTTGATTAGAGTTTTTATTCTTAGCATCTGATGAAAAATTTAAAGATTTTTAGCTTAAAAAATGCATTCAAATGTAAATAAAGTTCATTTTTATATATGTTAACAATTATCTCAGTTCTAGAAGAGGAAACAAGAGAAGAATCATTTGAAAACAGTAGCCTTGGGAACTAAAACCATATTTTCCTCTTCTGAAGAATTGCTTACAGGAATCAAGTGGTCAGTTTAATGGGATAATTTATAAAATTGGAGAGGAGAGTTCTCATTCCATCTAGGGATAAGTGTGATTCTTATGATCAAAATTTGCCTTGGTTATTATATTAGTTAATACTTTGAGTCTATGCAAAATCTGTTTTTCATTTGAAATATAGAATAAAGGAAGCAAAGCAAAGTGAAAAGTTATATATAAAAAGAATTAACTTTATAGAGATATTATTTTTAATTTTTTGTCCTTTATTTTTCAGTAAGGTAATATTTTCTAGTCATATTTGGCTAAATTTTATGTGTTTTAGTAGGTTAATTCCCAGAGAGTTTAGGTAATTTGTATTTATTTGTATTGTTTTTGTAGTTATTTTGAATAAAATTTATCATCATTTTTGCTTTTATATTTTAGGATTAGTATCCCCCACCCCCAATACTCTAGTTAGCTCTATAGAGATAAAATCAGATGGTCAAAGGATAAAAGCTAATTTTCATGTCTGCATAATGAAAATATGGAGATTATATCATAGTATTAACAAGCATTTATATAACACTTTGAGTTCTGCATAATACATTACATTTATTATTTCATCTGATTCTCATGCCTCTACTAGGTTATTATCATCCTCATTTTATAGATGGGGAAACATAAAACAGAGAGGGTAAGTTATATAGCTAGGCCATACTACTACATACTACATACTACATCCATATATACCACTGTGTCCGAAGTAGGATTCAGACTCGTCTTCCTAAGCCTACTATAGAATCTAGCAACCTATATGAGGGAAGAAGAAAAGAAATGATAAAAGAGAAATTCCAAATATGTAAGTAACTATTACCATGTAAATATATAATGTTATATAAAGAAAAACTGTGAAACACCTTTTACAGAAATGAATTTTTACTTAAATAAAGGAGAGGTAATCACTGCCTGTTGTTGTGCTATGCTGTTACAATAAAAAGGGACATTATAATCTACATTAATTTATAGATTTGGAGCTTTGCCAATAAATTCCCAAGGGAACAATTCTTAAAACTAGAGGGTAAAAAATGACAAATCATAGAAGTGCAGAAGAATCTCAGTCTTTTAGGAAAATGAGAAAAAGAGGGAATAAAGGAGCTACACAGTATCCCCAAAACTCAAATATTATACAGAGATGAATATCAAAACTTCCTAGTACTATATACAAAATAGAAAAAAAGATGAATGAAAAATACTTGGACAAACTACAAATCAAAGCAGTATAAAACAGCCACATGTTTGATAAATCTGTACTTTTTTTACAAGAATTTCTTGAAAAACTCAAGTGTGGAGAAACTTAGATTTAGATTAGTTTCTTATACCATATGATACAATGATATCTGACACATATGAATAAAATTTGTAAAAGAACAATATGAGGTAATTTTCAGGACCATGACATGAGAAAGAATTCTTAATCATAAAAAGAATAAATTAGAGCACAAAAGATAAAATTGCCAACCTTAAACATAGAATTTAAAAGCTTTTTCATATCAGGAAAACTAATGAAGGCAGAATTACAAGAGAAATTGAATAGTGGAAAAATGTTTTCATTAAAAAAAACTGGTAAAAGTGTGGTTAATTTTTCTATCAAGTATTTATTAACTTCCTGCTCTGTGCCAGATCATCTCTACATAGGAATAAATGTAATAAAGAGAGCCATTCCTCAATAGATAATTTGTCAAAAGATATGAATAACCAGTGAAAAAAAGAATTGTATTATGAATGAAAACATGTTCAAAAACACTATTATTAAAAAAAATGGAAATTACACAACTCTAGTTTTCCTTTACCATGAAAAAATTGGTTAAGATAACAAAATATAGAAACAGTTTGTGTTAAAATCTATCGGAATTCAAGGCACAGAGCTGTGAAGTGATCCAGAATTATGCAAGAAAAGAGGCTAAACTGTTTTTGACCTATCTATCATATTCCTAAAGATATAGTCCAAGTTAGAGACAGAAACAAAAGTCTAGCATACCAAATATCTTAATACAGTTATAAACTCATTGTTTATGTGCTTGTTGACTGACCTGACTATTAGAAAAAAAAAATATTTTAAGGGGTTAAATGTAAACTACAAAGGAACTAAGTAATAGCTTAAAACTGCACCAAGAATTTTGGGACACCCTATATATTAACACCAATAGCATTCTTTAATAAAGAATTGGGAAGAAAATAGGTATCATTAATTGTGGAATGACTGGGGAAGAAAACTTTTGATATATGAATGCAATAGGATATTATTGTATAATAAATGACATGAGAAATTCAGAGAAATAGATTTCTATGAACTGATGCATTGAGAAGTAAGCAGAATTAAGAGAACAATATATGCAGGCTTAGTGATGGGAGGTCCTAGGTTCAAATATGACTTTTGATACTTCTTAGCTGTGTACCCTCAGCAAGTCATTTAACCCCATTGCCTAACCTTTATCATTCTTCTGCCTTCGAGCCAATAAACAGAATTGATTCCAAGATAGAGAATAAGGGTTTAAAAAGAGAGAGAATAATATATGTAATGACTACAGCAGTATAGATGGAAACAGAAAGACTGAAATGTATCTCTTCCTTCCATTAATACATGTGAGGGCCCACTATGACAGAATGTTATCTACATTCTCAGAAAAGGCTGATGTTTTTGCTTAATTGTTTTTCATTGTCAAAAGGAAGGGTTAATTCTGAAGGGAAGAAGGATGGAAAATGACTGTGATATAAAGATAAAAATCAATAAATGTATTTTTTTAAAATAGGGCATATCACAAATACTTATTTTCCACATATGAACATATTTTATAACTGATCTTTAATAGAATGAGGTTGAGTGTTCCCTAAGAAAGGAAGAGGATTCAGGAATATTCACTTTGTTTTCAAAAGCACAAAACTTTATTCCAACTCTATTCTGCAAGTGCTTTATCAAAACAATGAGCACATTACTGGATGTCCTTAGTTTCTTAGCCATTCTTGGTAAATATTAGTTGGAAGTAGGAATCTTAAGTTTTTCTGAACATCTTGCTTGGATTACTATTGTTCAGAATTGAGATTCCTTTTCCTTTTATTACACAAATTATCTGTACAAAATAACTTGATAGAATATACTTTTTCAAAGTGCTCTAGTCTTTTTTTTTTATCCCTTTGGATCTTGGTTAAATGCTTGCATTCATTACTAGGGGTGTGATGCACTTCTAACATTGCTCATTGAATCACTATTTGAATATATTCCCTTCAAGCTTTTACCAAACTTAGGATGCAGTTCAAGGAGATTCACACTGAATGAATGTCAGATAATTTATTCTACAATGAATAGGGTATAGAAGGCTGTTAAAAGTGATTTAACCTCTTTATTGCCAAATAATATTTAACTTTTGTAGCTAAATTATGGAAGAAAATTCCTTTAGATGTCAGACTATAAAAGATTTAAGAACTAGTTCCCTCTTAGTTTACATTTGCCCAGTTTTTCTTAATTTTTCTAATATCCAAGTCAACAAGCATTAAGTGTTTACTATGTACCAGATATTGTGCACTGGCTTAGGATACAAAGAAAGACAAAAACAGTCTATGCTCTCAAGAAGCTCATACTTTATTTGGAGAGAATGTACAAACCACTATGTACATCTAAGAGATATACACTGGATCTCAGAGGGAAGACACTAAACAATGGAGATGGGGTAGCAAAAGCCTCTTTCAGAAAGTGGGATTTATCTTGAGTGTTAAAGATAGTGAAAGAAGTGAAGAGAGCAAACATTCCAGGCATGAGGACAGCTAGTGAAAATGCATGGGATCAGGAAATGGAGTGTTCTTTGGGAGAACAAGAAAATTAGTATTGTTTTGTGGAGTGGGAATAAAGTGGAGGAAAACTGGAAGGTTTAGAAAGGATCAGGTTCTAATAGCCTGGAGAAGCCAAACATAAGATTTTATATTTGATCCTAAAAGTAATAGGGAGCCACTGGAGTTTGAGTAGGAATGGGGGTTCTTGACAGAATAATGTCCTAAATCTTAAAATTATAACAACACTTTGAAATGTGTAGTTTTAAGATTTCTCAGCTAGTCTGACATTGCTGTATTTCCCTGCTGACCTGACCTACTGTTGGAGGCTGTAGGTGAGAGCTGGTTGGTACTTGAGCACAATCATTCTTTTAGTAGAATCTCGTTAACAGTCTTTTTGATATTAGCTTTTCTGACACATTAATTCTAGAATTCTGACACTGGTCCCCTAGAACAGTGATGTTAAACTCAAATAGAAATGGATCCCTACCAGTAGCACATTGATTTAGAAAAATGCCAATTAATATCATATTATATTTTCTTATTTTATCCCAGTTACATTTTAATATAGTTCATAGCACTTGGGAGTTTTGCTGGCCACTTGTGGAGTTTATTACATCTAGTAATAGAGGTAAAGTAGCTTTGTTCTGACTGTTTATCCTTTGAAAAATTTTCTTAACCAGAATCACCTGAGAATAAGTAGAAGGAGCATCAGCTTTGCAATCGGAGGACTTGACTTTGCAACTTTCCAGCTTAGGTGATCTTAAACTCATCTAAAAAATGGGGAAATAATACTTGTCCTCACTTAAATAATACTTGTCCAGGAACATGTTGGTAAATGTAACTGTCTCTCCAAAAAAGAAAAAAAAACATACATTTTTAAGTTAAATCTGCATTAACATTTTCTCCATCACTTTTTTAAGTCTAGACAATTAACAACAAAAATCAAGATCTGATATGTAGCATTTGTTGATTTTAGTGATGCAAATACACTAAAAATTAACAATTGCTTTTGATTTGAGCTGTCTCCAGTTTATCCTTGCTTCTACTTCACAGAGGTTTTGATGAGAAAAGTACTTTAACTATGAAACATCAAATAAGTGAGATTAATATAAAGAGTTTATCTCTATTATCACAAGGCTAGAATGATTTTTTTCAAAGTACCTTATCAATCTCTCTCTCTATATATATATATATTCAGTGGAGTATCTACAGTTTTAAACTCCCAGTTTTTGTATAATTTTATGTTTGGATGAACAACCCATTTTATCTTTGTTTTTAAAGAAACAAAGCTTCTTTATAACTATTATAAAAACTAACCCAAATTTAATATAATAGAATATAGCTTTTAACAACCCTTACTTTCTATCTTGGAATCAATACTGAGTATCTATTTTAAAGCAAAAGAGTGGTAATGACTAGGCAATTTGAGTTAAATGACCTGCCCAGGGTCACACAACTAGGAAATGGCTGAGGCCAGGACCTCCTGTCTCTAGGTTTGGTTATCTAACTACTTACCACCTAACTGCTCCATAAAAGCACATTTAAAAACAGTACTAGTCGGACATTTTCTCTTTTATTTCATTCTGCTGGGCAAGACATATACTTTGACATTATATTTTCCACTTACCACTCAGAGTTTCCTTTGAAGATTTGACATTTCAATAATTAGATGCCAGTTCTTAAAAGAAAAAATGATCAGAGGAGTTAGTTTTAATTTATTATTTAGAAATAAACTCATAAAAAGAACTGGAATAAGTCTCTCAAACTATGGGGAGTGAATCATTTTGGTTTGTTTTGTTGTAAAATAGAACAGTTTTAAGAGAGAATAATATTTATTTCAAGGTTTAATGCTTATTAAGATGATCTATCTTTGATATTCAATGTAAGCAATATTATAACTAAGTTATTTCAGAGAGGCATTAGGGCTTAGTAGGGCTTATACCAGACCTAGAGTTTAAGACTCACTTCTGATACTTGCTGTGGCCAAGTCTGAGCCTCAATTTTCATTTCTTTCTTTATAAAATAGGTTTAACAATACCTATAGTATCTATCTTGAAGTATTTTTGTGAGGCTAACATGAGATTATATATGTAAAGTGCTTTACAACACCTAAAACGATGTCATTTATTTTACAGTACAATAATATTAAATATACTTATAAAGCCATTATCTTAAGCTATATAAAATGAAATCTTTCCTATCCAATTAATCACTCATGGTTCACTAATAAATCTATATTTGCAATGACTAATAGCAAACCAGAATTTTTATTCTAGACAGGATCTAGTTATTATTATAGCACAAATTTTGTTTTCTTTTTTTTGGCATTAAAATTTTTAGATGCCATTTGTATTTATGTAAGATTGATTTCTGATTATACCCCTTCCTTTACTACACAATAAGCTTTCCTTAATAACAAAGGTTAAAAAAGAAGAAATAATTCAAAACCAAGAAACACAAAATATATTTGATAAATTTTAAATAAGTTTAATAAAATACAACCAATTAAAACTTACCAAATAGGAAACTGAAACTTTGGGTCTATAATTTCTATTTTTTTTTATAATCATGTATTGACTAAATTTAATGAGAACTGTTTTAACATTTACTTCATTTCAAAATTTGTTAATGTTAGAAATTTCTTATAGGAAACTATATTGACATAAGAACATTTTTTTTTTACCATTTTACCATAAAAAATGTTTTACCATTTTTGCCTCTTTTAGAGAAAAACACTTTTATTTAATTTTTGCTAACTCATGTAAAAACTAGTGTCTATTTTTCTTTCACACAAAGGACACCAGATAAATGTGTTATCATTTCTCAAGCTCTTACATTCATCAATATTTTTATCATTTCATGCCAAAAGAACATTTATTGTCTAATAATATGCAACAATCTTATAAAAATATTTTTAAATCATGTTGTATTTGAATAATGAAAAACTACATCTTTATAAGGAAATAAATTTTTATTTATTAACTTGTATTAATACTTTGCTTATTGCATTTGAGAGTTCAACAACCATGGTGGAGAGTATTAAAATAGTTTCTGTCCTTAAGGAGTTTTTAGTCAACTTAACATATGTACATTAATCATTCAATAAGTATTTATTAAGCGGTTAATTATGTGTTGGGCATTGGGGTATGCTTTGAATATACAAAGAGAAAAAATGAAAAAAATAGTTCATGCCCTCAAATTCTATTATAGAAGATAACAATTAAATAGTCTATATAGAATGTACTGATGCCATGTATCTTTGGAAGGAAGGGTAAATAAGTTCTTAAAAACTTGGGAGATCAAGAAAGGCTTCATTTAGAAAGTAA
This sequence comes from Gracilinanus agilis, assembly GCF_016433145.1. Lineage (NCBI taxonomy): Eukaryota > Metazoa > Chordata > Mammalia > Didelphimorphia > Didelphidae > Gracilinanus > Gracilinanus agilis. Next base: position 446,924,096 of record NC_058131.1, on the reverse strand, counting down.
TGTATGAGTCTTTAAAGAGACAAAAAATAATGAGAAGCAGCAATAAGGAGAAAGTATGTACCAGGAATTGGATTGGAGTTGGGAAACAGCCTTTATATTAAGGTGCCAAGGCAATAAATGGAGTGTTGTCTATGAGGAACAAGAAGGCTAGATTGGCTGGACCTTTCAGCATGAAAATGGAAGGAGCATGACTGGAAAAGCTAGGTTGGAGACAAGCCGTGTTGAACTTTAAGTGCCAAACAATGGAGTCCATATTTAATCTTAAGGGCAGTGGGGGAATATTGGAATTTATTAAGAGTAGAGGAGCAACATGCTATGACCTACACTTTATTTTTTTATTTTTGAAACCCTTACCTTCCATCTTAGAATCAATCTGACATGTTCAGACCTGCATGTTAAGAAAGTCACATTGGCTGAGTGGAGGATGGACTGGAGTGGGGAAAGACAAGTAGATAGAGGAAAAAATAAGGAAAGACAGTATTAAAAAGAGGGTACTCTGATCATGGGCAGGCTGGGAAAGGCAATTTGCTGGAGAATATGGGAGGAAATTGTATAAAAAGGCTTGTCCTTGTTATGTCTTTATCAGAAATTAAAGAAACCATTAGGTCTGAAGTCAAAGGATTCAAGGAATGTTAATCAAAACATTTAATTGCATAAATATTAAATATCTGTTTTCAAGGATATTATATTTGATGTTAGGTATTAAAAATAAAACAAAATAAAATCCTGCTCTCAAAGAATGTACATAACATGTAAGGGATATAGCACATACATAAATGAATAAATCCAAGTTCATTTCAGGAGAAAGCACTAACAACTTGGGGAATCAAGAAAAGCTTTATGCTGAGTCAAAGAAGTTAGAGATTCTAAGTAGGTGGAAAAAAAAAGAAATGTATTCCAGGCAAAGGAAAAACAAAGGCATCTTTGGTAGGCCAATTTTACCTTAATGTACCAGAACATAATTTAACCATTACTGTGGGAAGATAGATTTAATGCAATGGAAAGAGTTCAATTTAGAGTTGGAGGGTCAGGTTTAAATCTTGTCCCTAATTACCTCTATTACCTTGAGCAAGTCATGTGACCTTTTACTTTCTTGGTTACCTCCTTAGGCCTATAATTACCACCATGTGCCAGTGGAAAAAAGTTTCTATACTGAGATTTCTTTACTCTGATGATACAGATCTGCCTCCCAAAAATAAGAAAAGGGGGGAGGGTGAATTATTTAGATGAGCGCTAAATGTACAATCTCATGATTAAATATATATGTGCATATGTATATAGGTATGTATATATATATATATGTGCACATACAACTGCATTGTGCACATGTGTACATTGACATGCATCAGGAACAGGGGAAAGATAAAAGTAAAATTTATTTGGTTAAAATTACTTCTTTAATTTGGATATAGAACATTTTATTGCAAAACTATATCATTCATGCAGAAAATAAATACAAATAAAATGTACTTTATGTTTAAGCAAAATTTAAGACTGCATGTTTTTTTAGCAAGCATTAATGCTCTTGAGTATTCATATTCCAATCTCCACAGAATTTGGTGCAGAGTGGATTCTTCTTGGACTATATCCAAGAGAATATTGTTAATGAAACTTCAGAAATCTCTGACATGTATCTCAAGGCCTGCATTTTGGCCCTTAATAGATAATTTGTTTGGAGAAGTCACACTAAATTTTCTGGGTTAGTTTTTGTTGTGTATTGCAAAAGTTGGTTAACTGCTATGCTGAAGTTGAGTAATAAGTTGAAAAACCTTCTGTTGTATGTTCTGCATATGCAGGACAGCTTTTGGGTATAACTTTTTTTTTAGTTTCTTACAGTAAAGCTACAGAACCGGTGCTGAGCATAAATTCAGCCCAGGCTTATAGGACCCAGTCAATACATTTTCCATCTGCTATCTACATGAAAGCACTGCAGTGCTGAAAGGTCTTCACATCTATCAAATTCTGAGCTTCTAGGAGCTAGAAACAAAGTATTAAAAATAGATTCATTAGAGATTTTAATCAGCATATCAAAAGTACTACCAAATTGAAATTCCTAAAACACATAGATCATGTCACTCCCCTGCGCAGGAAGATTTAAGGGCTATTTCTTCCATTATAAAATGAAATTTTATGCTTGACAATTGAAACCCCTTCAAAATCTGGCTCAAACCTATCTTTTCCAGGGTAGTTGCACATTACACTTCATCACATACATGCACAAACACATACAGCCAAATTGGATTACTAGCTCTTCCTTATACATGGCATTCCAATTTTTTGTCTCTGGGTCTTTCAGTGGTCTGTTCCTTCTAAGTGCAATATCCTTTTTTAACTTTTTGCCTGACTCAAATGACACCTTCACCAAGAGGCCTTTCCTAATTACTCTGTTTAGTGCTCTCTCCACCCACCTAAATTCTGTCATGTATATTTTTATTTACTAAAGTTCTTTTAGGTAGGAATTAATTTTAGTCTTTGTATCCTCTGGAACTTAGCACAGTATTTGGCAGATATCAGCCTCTTAATGCTTGATGAGTTGAGTTGTCTCATTTTCAACATCCCCAAATCTTCATACTAAGTGAGTCACCCTGCAAACACCTCACCTCTACATCTGGGATTTACTGACACAGGTGTTTGTTCTACTTCTAGCTCTCCAGTGATAAAAGTGATGAGAGTAGAAGTTGATGACACTTCAGCCATACTAAAGTAGTTTTCATTCATCTTGAAACCCTGCCATCTCACCTCAGAACATCCTTTAGTTCCTCAGGCCTCTTAACCCTGGAATGCCCTGCCAGTTTGGTCAGTTTCTTTCAGGGCTTTTGTCTTGAAGATGGATCCAGGCCAGTGCTTTACTCTCCTCTTGGTTGTGCCTATGACTCTTGACTTGGCTAACATGTGTTTTCACCCACCTTCTCCCACTTCAACTTTTCATCTCCCTTTTAATGCACAATACTCTCATAATAGTAAGCTCCTTGAGAATAGAGACTATTCTTATTTTTGCTTGTATTTGTATCTTCAGTACTTAGCTTTGGGACATAGTAAATGCCTACTATATGTTCTTTGCATTGCCTTATCTTGCCAGTAGGTATAGGACTTGATCTCTCATTCTGTGATTTGAAAACTTTCAGAGCCTTTCCTCCATATTACTGTGGTTCAGAATTACTGTTTTCTGACAATATATTCCTACCTTTCATCTTACCATCATAGCCCCATCCCTTGACAATATATATCTCCCAGAAATTCCATTCCATTGTTGTGCCCCTGGATATCTTTCATTATTAATAAATATCCATTTTTCCTGTGCCACTCATTTCATGCTGTTTTGGTCTAATAATTCTACCAGAAGACCCTATATCTCTGTCTACTATTTCCAGTACTTGGTGCTGTAATTAATTGGTTTGTTTATTTTTAAGCCTTTACCTTCTTTCTTAGTATCAGTTCTAAGACAGAAGATTGGCAAGGGTTAAGTGACTTGCCCAGGATCACATAGCTAGAAAGTGTCTGAGGCCATATTTGAACCTAGGTCCTCACAACTCCAGACCTGGCTTTCTATCCCATGTACTACCTAGCTTCCCCTTACTGGGTGCTTTTATGCTCCCAACACACTTGCTCAAGAAGACTAGGTAGCATATTTCTCACTGTTACTTTCTTCCATTATCCTTTCCCACAATCTCAATCACCTTTCCTTCTTTAAAATTCATTTCATTGTTCTTTATCAACTCCTACAGATTCTTGTTGCATTTATATACTGTTCTCTAGATCATTTTCTATAATTTCTTAAGGAATTTAGGCACTTTGTTTACAGTCTTTCCACCCAACCTCCTGCCTTCATATCTAGGACCACCCTAAACTTCTTGCCTTTTGTTCTGTTTCCTCATCCTCCAGCTCCCATAACTTACCTCTTTATTCTACTTCAGTAATAAACACATCTCCATAACTCAGCTACCTCTATGATATTGGACATTCTTCTCCGACCCTGACCACCTATCTTTTCAGCCCTTCCTCTGCTTCTCCTACTAAATTTCTTGTTTTTCCTCACTGTGACCTGTAAATCATCATCAACTACTTTTCCTTTTCTTCTAGTCTTGCCATCTCCAATGAGGCCTCTTTTCCTTTTCTTAATAATCTTGATCCTATGGTTGAAATCCCTACAGTACCTGCTAGCAATTCCCTCTCATCAATGTATATCACTTCTTACTGAGAAAATACATATTTTTATACCTTGCACTTTTTTCCCCTTCCCACCCCACTATGTAATTTCACACCTATTCTTTGCTCCATTTCTGAGGAAAAGGTAAATCTTTTCTTTGTTGAGACTAACTTTTTCTGGTTCCTTTTTTCATCCCCTAGTTCTGCTTCTTCCAGGTTTGCCCCATCCATTCTTCTTGTGTTCTTCAAAATGCCCTTATCCATTGACTTCTCTCTTTTATAGACGCATTCTCCCACCCCTTTTCTTATGTAACTTTCATTTGATTCTCCCACCCCTTCCAGGTATCATCCTAGATCTTTCATGGCCAGATTCTTAGAATGTTTTCCATACTTGTTACCACCATTTCTCCTCTTACTTTTCTACTCATTGTAATTTGTTTGTAAATCTATCATTTAACTAAAACAGGTGTCTTAAAGTTTCTCAAAGATGTTATAATGTTTTGATTTGTTGTCTTTTCTCAAACCTCATTCTGCAGAGCTTGATACTGTGTTAAATACCTTCCTTAGTTTCTGAGATGCTGTTTTCTCTCTTGGTTCTTCTATTATCTGTCTGACCTCTCCTCAGCCTCCTTTGCTGGATTGTTATTCTTCTTTTGTCCATTAATTGCATGATTCCTCTCCATCAGCTCTTTCCTGCCCACTCAACTCCCATTGTCTTAAACTCCATTTTTCTTGTTTTCTTTTGATGATTTCATCAGCTGTAGTGGGATTGGTTATGTTGTCATTGATGATGGCAAAATCCATATATTTAATCTTAACCTCTCTCTCCCTGAACCCCAGTCTTGCATTATCAGCTATTTGTTGGTTTTTCCTTAGGCATTTCAAATTTTAAATGGCAGCTGCATCTACTCTTGTGCAAACAAAAGACAAACACTTAAAAAAAATATGTACATCTGTTCTCAGAAAGGAAGCTGAGAACTGAGAAAAAATTGAAAACCCCAAATCTTGAGACAGTAAAAGGATTTTTCAAAAAAGCATGTTATCTTTATTAATAGCTATAATTTTATCATAAGACACATTATACAATTTTTAGAAATTAGCAGGAGTAATACTTTCTGATATTGTATTCATATTATGGCAGCTGTGTGCTGAAAAACATATAATTAAATACAATTTTTGTTTTTATTTTCCTCTTCTGGAATGTCCCTACATTTGGAAGCTGATAATGAATTTGTTCCTTTTTTGTTTTAAAAACATCTTCAAGTTTTCCAGGATAATTCTAGATTATATACCATGGCTTTTGCATCTACTGAATTTATTAAAAGATCTACTGAAATTTTGGCTTAGGAAACTAGATTTCTTTTTACCTGCTTTAGAACCTGAATGTGAGGAAAAATTGACATGACCGAGTTTTTAATTGCTCAATTTATTGGCACAGCTCTATCGTTTAGTTGCACTTCCAAATATTTCATGGCCTTATTTCTTTCCATTGATATTTAACATTTAAAATAAATTCATTGACAATATATCTTGTATTAGTTTGTATACATTTAAAATAACTTTTTAGTATTTACTAGATCATATTTCATTTTCCATATACAAACAAATCTAAACTCTTCATTTTAAAACACATGTTGTGTATCTGAATAAAATTAATGCTTATTTTGTCTATGTGGTGTCCATTATACACAATTTTTCTATTTTACAGACATTGATGATGCTCAGATACTTCCCCGAACAACTAGAGTCAGACATTTTTCACAAAGTGAGGACACTGGAAATGAAGTTTTTGGTGCTTTGAATGAGGAACAGCCTTTGCCACGAAGTAGCAGCACCTCTGACATCTTGGAGCCATTCACTGTTGAACGAGCCAAAGGTGCAGTTCCTGTCATTGACAGTTCATCCCGTCATGCGCCAAGCTTGCAGAGTTCCACAGAGGCCTCTTCAGTAACTAGATCCACTGAAAGCTGCATCATTGATTCTAATAGTAGAGAGTCTTCTCTGGAAGTTGGGGATAGCATTTATGACCATCTTTGTCATTTAATAGGTCCAGTAGAACTTGCAGATACAGCTTTCGAACAGATCAAGTATAGTGACCTTAAAGGTGATGATGATCTTCTTTCCTCTCTGGAAGAATATCTTAAGGAAAAACAAGAAAATCATAGTAATTATGCTATAGACAGACTTGCATCTGCTCAGGAAGTGATTGCATCATTAAATAGGGATGAGAGATTATCAACTAGGTTAGACTATGTAGATCATACAGTTAAACCAGACTCTAATACCACTGTTATAGCAATGGCAGAGAACATAGAGTTTCAACTAGATAAAAATCCACGTGATTTCTTAAGTAACATTATACCCAATCAATCATGCAGTTTCACAAGATCTCAGGCTTTTGATAAAGCCAAGCAAGTATACACTGAACCTGAATCAAGTCCGTATGAAAAAGAAGGAAAAAGGTATCTTCACAGACAAACAGCTACTGAAGGAGATATAGGAATGGACATAACATTAGCTGAAAAGCTTAAAGGTATCCACATTAATGAAAAAATTATTGTTCCATGTGTTATGGATGTCAAGAAAGTTCCACTAAAATCTCCGGTTAATTATGAAATACCTCACATTATGGATGCCTGCAAACTTCCTCTAACCAAAAGGAGCCTGTCTGAAACAGTGAGCTATAGGGCCAAAATAATGAAAAATACCACTAAGAAAAGAAATAGTGTCCATGTTACCTTTAGGCCATCTACTGAATCCATTCAGTTTTATAATCCACTAGAAAATAAAGAGGCTCCATGGAAAGCAAGATTACGTAAGCTCAGTGGCTTCAGTAGTAGCAGCAGTACTAGTAGTAGTGGCACCAATACTAACATTAGCTCAAATGTTGCCACAGAACTAGTCAAACCTGGTGTTTATAGACCTTTAGATGTAATGAGTACAGCATCAATAAATAGTAAAACAGTTAAGGAAACCACAGAGATACATGCAACCATATTACAGAAAGAAGGTTTCATTCATTCAGATAGTCGTAGTACTCTTAAGTCTTCAAGTCATGAGTTAGGATTACAACAGGGATCCCTGGGTGGCATTTATAAAACTGTTGTACATGCTCTTTCGAAGCCGAAGGCAAATGTTTCCCCACAGAGGCAGAACAGAGTGCCACCAGAGGCTCCACTGAGGGATCTGTACAGTCATGTAATGGGCTATTTTGGAAGGAAAGCTGCAGGTGAGCACTAACTGTGCAGAGCGCAAAAGGAGAAAGACAGCATCAGTTTGGCTTAATGCAACTGAAGCAAGCTATAAGCAATCAAGAAGCTTTGGGATGGTCACTGCTTTCTCTCTGTTTGGTTATGCATGCATCTTTACCCATCTGAATCTCCCAGCATAAAATATCTTTATTTACTTTATAAATTAATTTCCTTTTTAAGGCATTTAGTTAAAACTCTTTGCTGCTGAGCATCAAGTTAGGGAAGAGGAAGAGACAGGAAATTATTAATGACCATCCAAATAATTAAACAAAAATATTGTTGCCTACCCTTTGGGCTTTTAAAATTGAGTATATCAGACATGCATCATACCTTTTTTCCTTTTCAAATGACTTGTTATTTTTACTGTTGATTCATTTAGTTTTCTTCCTCCTCCTGTTATTCCTCCTTATCTTTGGGAGTAAAAATATTTTGAAATCCAAGTCATATAACTAGCCCCAGACAATTTTGGTTAACAGTTACTGAAGCTAATATTTCTTTAAAACCTTAGTGTTGATTTACTTATGCCAATCCATTTGTAAGCATTCCTTAGGTTCTTAAATTTTGCATTCACTAATGTGATAATAAGTTGCATCTTAGCAACATTTATCATTGCTTTTTCTTGAAATTTTGGATGAGTTTGAAAGTTTATAAAGGTTTATTTATGAAATAAATATGGAAGTTTTACAAAAATTTTTTTAAAAAAACAAGATTTTGGCAACTGACTGATCATAGTTCAAAGTTAAAGTAAATTCACCTATATAAAAAAATAGAAAAGTTGTTTTTCTTTTTAAAAATATATTTATTAACTTGGTTATTTTAGCCCAAGTAATACAATATTCAGTAAAGCATCTTGCTTTGAGCCATTAATACCACTTGAGGGCAGTCTTTGAAAGCTTAGTAGCAGTATATTCTGGCCAGTAAGATAATTAGAATGTTTCACAAAGGATTTCTGTCTAGTTAATTATTTTAACTTAAAATGTTTCATATAGTTCGTTAGAAACATAGTGTGCTGATTTTTTTAATGTTTAGAGAAAAAAATTTAAGTATATAATTCATAGCATTCAGTTTAATATTGTTAGAGGCCTTTTAGTTTCCTAAAAATTTTCTCTTACAGATGAGTTCATACAGGCAAGAAAATATAGCTACCAAGAATTATATTTTAAAATGTAGAAAATGGTATATTAAGGAATCTATGTCAGAGTAAACAGCTTTTCCATAAGGCATTAATAATTTTGAATTTACAAAGAGGCTAGTTTCTGTAATATGTTTTAATAGAATTCTATTTAAAAATATGACAGCTTAAAATATCGAAAGACGTTTTTATATATTAAAATGAGATAATTTCCATTGAGATAATTTATAGAAAAAAGGAAACAATATTTGAGCTTTTGTCAATAGTAGAGACAGGAAGAGCTGTATGCTGATAATCTTTACAGCCAAATTAACCTAACTTCAACTAGTGCTTACCTGTAAGCTTTCTTGCTATTTAAGATCATTCTGGAGATTGACTAACATCTGCTTAGTTTAAAAGTAAGTGTCAGATTTACTAATCTTATAATTAAATCTAAGAAAAGTGAAACTATTCCTAAAATGCATGTTTGGTGAGTAATTGACATGGCATTTGAATTTTTTTTAAAGTATTTTGTTTTAAATTTAAAAAAAATAACTTAAGTTGCTTCTCCTCACTATATTTAGTTATTCATTTATTTTTAGCCAATAAAGAGGACATGAGTCAGAAGCTGCATCTTCTTAATAGTGACATTGGCAGTAGTAATGCTAATGTTCCTGACCTGATGGATGAGTTTATAGCTGAAAGACTCCGAACTGGTAATACATTGGTAAGCATGTTTCAACTCATTTTATTTATGCTTTCATTTATTCATTTATTTATTTATGCTAGTAGGAGAATAAAGAACTATAAATTTTTATTTTATTAAAGAAGACATTAAGTGATCTAAACATTGATATTTTTATAATTTCTCTGTTTTTAAATTTTTTTTAATGGTTTACATAAATCTACAATTTTAAATACAGGCTGGCATATGCTCTTTATCAGGTAAAAAATAAAAATTACCTACTTGCCCATGGCAAAGACCACTTAAGGAATAAATATTCTGCTTTCCCATTTTCCAGTTTTACAGACACTCATGTTAATAAGATACTGACCCCATCCATTTTCAATGATAACAGGAGTCAAAGACCTGACTTCAAATCTCATCTTTTCCATTGACTAGTTCAGTGACAGTTGGCAAATAATTTAACCTCGTTTGTCCTCAGGTGTTAAATGAAGCAGTGGCACTATATGACCTTTGAAGTCCCTTCTGACTCTAAATTTATGTTCCTGTGGTTCTACTTAAGAACACCATTAGAGGGAATCACATGACTGTGCCACCTGGGTCCACCATAAATTTGTTATCTAATGCCACCTGGGTATCTACAATGGCAATACTTTTATTCCCCATTTGACCCTATCTTTCCCAAGTCATTTATTCCAAGCCATTTCTTTCCTCCTTCTCATTGGAGGCCCTTTAGTTAAGAAAAGTAAAGTTCTCTGAGGAAAATAGAAAGCATCCTGAATTCCATTGTCTCCTTTACTTCGTACTTCAAAATCCCTCCCATTCTTTCCCCTTTTGTTCCATTCACTGATGAAGCAGTAACATTTCTCTTGCTGTGGGCCTTCTCTTTGTATCTCCTATCCCATTTTCTCAGGAGTTGACTCCTTAGGATGTTTTCTGTCTTTCATTCAGTTTTTCCTGATCTTTTATGTCCTTTGCTGCTGCCTACTCACCTGGCCAGATATCTTCCCCACCTTTAAAAAGCCTCAATTTGACCTTGCCATCTCCACAAGCAATCATTTTCTATCCTTTCTTCTGTTCACAGCCAAACTCCTAGAAATAGTTATCTATACTCAGTACTACTACTTTATCTCCCACTTAACCCTTTGTAGTCTGTATTCTGATACTACTAAGCTGAAAGTGCTCTCTCCAAGTTTACTAATCACTTCTAAGCTCTTGAATTCAAGGACCTCTTCTTAGTTTTTATTCTTTTTGACCTCAGCTACTTTGTCACTGTTAACTACCCCCTTCTTCCCTCCTGTTTCTGTTTTAAGTGCTCTCTTTTGCTGTATCACAGTTTGACAAATACTTATTGTACTTAAGTGCAATATTGTACTGGGAGCTAGGTATACAAAGACAAAAAAGAATAATTCCTGCTCCCAAGGAGCTTAAATTCTACCTTCTATGGAGATAAGAAAATATTATATGTATAAAGACAAATGTATTCCAAATAATTTCAACTTGCACAGAGCACCACCATCTTAGGAGCAGGGGAAGGCTCCTTATAAGAAGCAGTATGTCAGTTTATTATTGAAGAAGTTAAGGAGCTTCCTGATGCATGAAAATGAGAATGAAAGGTATTTCAGGCATGGAGAAAATGGCAGTTTGAATTATGGAAACAGTTTGTCAGTCTTTTTGGATTGAATGTTGAATTATGAAGAAGAGTGACATAAAGTAAGTCTGGAAAGGTGAGAGTCAGGTTGTAGTAAGCTGTGACTGAAAAAGTTAAGAAAAAATTTTGAAAAGGAGAAACATCTTAGGAAGAAACATCTTAGAAAACTTTTTGACCACTATATACAAGATAGACCGGGATAGGGAAACTAGAAGCTTTGAGAGCAGTCAAGAGACAATTGTAGTAATAGAGGCAAGATGTGAAGAAATTTAGAAGCAGAGTAATGGCCATCTTAGTGGAAAGAAATTTAGAGAGAGGGTTAGTGAGAGAAAAAGAGTCAAGAATGATTATGAGGTCATTCCTAGGTGACTGAACGGTACAAATGGTGCAAATACTTAAGTTTGGGGAAGGAATGGGTTTAAGCTAAAATATAAATTTTGAGGGGGCAGTTGGGTGGCTCAGTGGATTGAGAGCCAGGCCTAGAGACGGGAGGTCCTAGGTTCAAATCTGGCCTCAGATACTTTCTAGCTGTGTGACCCTGGGCAAGTCACTTTACCCCCATTGCCTAGCCCTTACCACTCTTCTCCTTAGAGCCAATACACAGTATTGACTCCAAGATGGAAGGTAAGGGCCCTTAAAAAAATAGATAGATAGATAGATAGATAGATAGATAGATAGATAGATAGATAGATAGATAGATAGATAAGCAAATAGATAAATAAATAAAATATAAATTTCATTTTGGCCATATTGAGTTTGAAATGTATATAGGACATTTAGGTGGCAGTGTGGACCTCCAGTTTAGCACATAGCTTAAACCTGGCAATATAATTCAAAAGTAATGGGATCATAGGCTCATAGATTGAGTCATCTGTATAAAAATAAATGAACCCATAAAAATTTAGAACACAAGGCATGCTTTTTAGGAGTTGGACTGTCAGAAGGATGACAGAGCCAAGTGAAGACTTTTTAAAAGTCAGACAAGGCCTGAGAATGTTAGTAGGTCTATATAAGCAAGCAGGGAAAGAATTAATTCATAAAGGAAGAATGCTGTAAGTCGCAAGCTCCTGGAGGAGATGAGATTAAAAGCACAAGTAAAAGGGGTTAGCCTTACCAAGGACAATGGTCACCACTTCTTGAGAAACAGAGGAAGAAAGAATTGGGCATGATATAGCATTGATGGCAAATCTTTTAAAGACAGAGTCCCGGGCCCCACCATATACCCCAGACCAAGTGCTCCCCTCCCTAGAGGCAGAGTGCCTTGTTGCCATGCCTGCCACCCCACCCCCCAAGTGCCAGGTGTGGGCTCACCCACCCCCACCCCACACAGAGGGAGAAAGCACTCCCATTGAGCTGCTCAGCAGAGGGGCAGGTGAAGTAAGGAATGTCCTCAGAGAGTGTAGAGGAGGGGGAGGGGAGTGGCCCAAGTGCTCCATTCCCCTTCTGCTCTGCTGCCTGTAAGCCTTCTTCAACCTTATCCCCTTTGAAGTTCCATTGGGCTGCTGGTCAGAGGTGAGGGGGATGTGAAAAAATGTCATCTGGTACAGTGGAGAGGGGGAGGGGAGCAGCTCCACCCAAGGCCCTCTGCCTTTCTAATAACAAACTGAGGGGTGAAATAATAAGGTGTATGAATAAAGTATTAGGGTGATATACTGTGAGTTACTCTGCTTGAGGACTGCAAAGTACCTTAGTTGTTCACCTTAAAAGGAGGTTCAATTTGTGGACCTCCTCCACTGGACTCAGTGCACACAAACTGCCTTAGAGAGTATTTTCTCTATAAAAATATATTTATTTGTAATTTAAAAGATATGAATATAAGGATTATAAACAAGGAAGCCTTAACACTACAGGGAAACTAAATATCCACCCACTCTTCTACATTTACTGCAAGGCAAAGTCTTCAGGTCTTGATGCTACACTGAACTCCTTCCCACCGTCTAAAAAAACCCCATAAAACGCTATCTGACTAAATCTAACTAAATCCTTATATAAGAGAATAACTTATTTATAGTAGAAGATTTATCCAAGTAAACAGAGTTAGTTAGCTCAATGTCTCAGACTCTGAGACAGTGATTCCCAAAGTGGGTGCTTCAGTGATCTAGGGAGGTGGTGATTGCCACAGGTGCATTTATCTTTCCTATTAATTGCTCTTAAAATTAAAAAAAAAAATTCATTTCCAGGGGGCTAAGTAATATTTTTTTCTGGAAAAAGGGCGGTAGGCCAAAAAAGTTTAGGAACCACTGTCTCAGAGGCTAACCGACCAGAATGTAACTCTGAGATGGCTCTCAGAACTTGGGCAAGCAGGCCTTTGGTCTTTCTCCTCTCACAAACAGCTCTCAAACAGCAGATCTGACCAGTTCTTCTCCTTGATGGAATTCCACAATAAGGAAAGTGAAAACCCTTCAGGTTGGTTTCTGAGTTCTCTTTCTTTCCCATCACAGCAGAGCTATTCAGAGAGCAAAAGCTGAGCTGCTCTGTCTCCTCAGAATCCAGGGACCAACTGTCAGAACTCTACCTGCTGCTCTTCTCTTCTAAGTTCCAAGCTCACAAACTGAACTCTCCCTCTTGCCTCAGTCACTCTGCAGTTTCAGAGAGCCCTGTCTGTTTTCTATTTCATTCCCATGGGGGCATGGGGAAAAGGGTGGCCTTGTGCCCACAGAGAGCACTCTGTGTGCCATCTTTGGCACTTGTCATAGGTTCATCATCACTAATATAGAGAGTTTTGAAAATTAGGCAAAGGAGTATGTTTTCTCAATAAAGTAAAGATTAGATTTTCCGCTGAATTGGAGGTGGAAGGGGTGCATATCAAGGAGAGAAATGAAATTTTAGAATAAACACTTTAGACAAAATATGATATAGAAAGTTTTTCACTCAGTCATCTATCATTTATTATGTGCCTATTATGTATTATAGCATTGTGCCAAATACTTGGATTAAAAAGAAAAACAAAAGATAGTCTCTGCTCTTAAGGAGTTCCTTGTCTAATGGGGGAGGCAACGTGCAAATAACTGTACAAACATGATATTTACTGGTTAAATTAGAGATAGTCTTAAAGGGAAGGTACTAAAATTAAGGAGCATTACAAAAGGCTACATGCAGAAGTTATGGGGATTTAGCTGACTCTAAAGAAGCCAAAGAAATCAGAAGGCCAATAAAGAGAGAGGATGTTCCAAACCTGGGGGATAGCCATCAAGAGCACTGAGAGAATGAAGTATGCTTTGTAAGGTACAGAAAGGAGGTCAGTGTCCATGGAGATCAGAGTAAACGGAGGGAAGTAAGGTGTTAGAATACTAGAAGGTAGGAAAGAGCCTGTGTCTGTCTGTCTCTTTTCTCTCTCCCCGCTCCTCCTCCTCCCCTGTTCCTTCCATATAGTCTATGATCTAGTCATAGTGCCTTTTTGTTTTTCACACATCTTTCTCCCATTTTTAGAGATTATTTTTACAACCACTGAAGTAGATATTGATATAGAGAAAGCATTAGCTAAAAAGTTTAAGTGTTACATATTAATAAAAATAACATCATTCATTGTGTTATGAATATCAAATAAGCTCCACTAAAACTCTAGTAAATTATGAAATGCTTCCATCTTCTATGTGCCCCCTGCCTGTAATACTCTCTTTCTTCACATAAGAGAAGTACCTAGTACATTGTATATGATTAATTGCTTCCAAGTGGCAGTGAGAGCAGTGGAGTTTGTCTTTTTTCTTTTGTCCTTGTGTATTGGGGATACCAACAAGAAGCAGCTTCTGGTGTTGGAGAGAATGGCCAGCTCCTACAACCCTTAATTGGAGCATGAATCAAAGCCATAAAACACTTTTCTCTTTACTCTCTCTCCTAGTGGTCTCATCTGATCCCACAGGTTTAATTATGTCTCTGCAGAAGGCTCCTTAGATGTGTATATATATATATACATATATATATAGTAAGGGTTAAATTTGGAGTTTGACAAAATAAGAGAGCAGCTTTTAACAATTTAATGAGAATATAATAAAAGGGGGGAAATATAGGAAAGATTATAGAGAAATTGTCTAATTAGCTCCCCTATAACTGCCATCTGAGAAAGTCCAGCTGATCACCCTTCAGCTCAGCTCACCAGGCAGAATCAATATCTATCTCCCAACCACCAACTAATCACCAACCCCCAACGACCAACCACCTCCCAACCCAAAAAAGGTCCAAAAGCCCCTCTCAGTCCTCACACTGGCCTTTTATATCTCCTTCTTACCTCACTTCTTGTCTCTCTGGTTTCTACTTCCTTTCACTGTGGGCTGGTATATCTATGGTACATCTCTATGATAAAACGCCCTCTAGGTCCTCAATTAGATTAGAGAAAAAGATTAAGAATTCTCTTTTACAATATCCAATCCTATTACCTGTCCTCACTGCCAATTTACTGCCTGGCGGACCACCTCCTGGGGTGCAGGCATCTCAATTTTGTTACATTCAAAAAAAAATTGTTACCTTCCCTCTCTCTTTCCTACAGATTTCCTTGTTTCTTTTGAGGGCATGACCACCTTCTAGTCACTCAGATTTGCAATTGTGGAGTTATCCTTGACTCTCCTTTATGTAATTAGCTATGTTGATTCCATATAAACAGCTCTCATATCTATGAATGAATAGGGTATTGAACTTGGAGTCAGGAAGACTTCAGTTCAAAAAAGGACTTGTGGTGCTGGGAAAGTCATTTAATCTTTAAACCTTGGTTTCCTCATATCTTAGGCTGGACTATAGTTGTCCTCAAAGGCCTTTTTCACCTCTAAATCAATGGTTCTATGATCCTGTCCTGTTTTCTTTATTCTCATGGCCATCGATTCTCAGCTGGATTATTGTAAAAACCTCTTAATTTGGGGGCAGCTGGGTAGCTCAGTGGATTGAGAGCCAGGCCTAGAGACAGGAGGTCCTAGGTTCAAATCCGGCCTCAGACACTTCCCAGCTGTGTGACCCTGGGCAAGTCACTTGACCCCCATTGCCTACCCTTACCAATCTTCCACCTATAAGTCAATACACAGAAGTTAAGGGTTTAAAATTAAAAAAAAACCAACCTCTTAATTTCTATGACTACTCCTTTCTTCCTTCTCTAATCCATCTACCTAATAACTGCCAAATACTAATCCTAAAGAAAAGTCTGATCATTGCACCTCTGCTCAAGAACTTTCAAAGGCTCCTTATTGCTTCTTGGTGTAAGGGTTAAAAGTAGTTCGAAAAAAGTGAGGAGAGCAATTGAATAAAACACTTGGTTTAATTTGAGAAGAAGTACAGATAGAAAATAGAAAAGGAGGAAAGAGAGATTATTATTCTAATACCCTATGGCTATACCTAAATTCCTAATATTATCTAAAATTTCTAATTAACCTCCTCTAACTGTCTTCTGAGGACAGGTTCTTTTTGCTTGATAAACACCAGGCCTATCTAACCTACACTATCTAAAAATTGAATCACTAACTCTCTTCCTAAATAATCAACAGCCACCACCCACGAACTTCTTAAATTAATTTCTATCACCCAAGTTGGTCAATAGCCAACTGCTAGTAGGGCCTTGCCTCAGAGACAGACCTGCTATCTCAAGATCTAGAGGCCAAAGCCCCTAATTAACAGTGTTCCCTAACTCTCTCCTGGTCTCTCTGGTAATGGAATCTATGGCTCTGGCTCACTGACACCTATCAGTTCTGCTCTACTTAGAAATCCTACTCTCTGGCCTCTTAAGGACACAGAGGGAAAGATTAAGAAAAATCCCTTTAACATTAGATAGAATACATATTTGTCAGCTGCAGGAGAGGTTGAGAGCATAATTTGCAAAACATTTGCTATTCTGCACTGGCAAAGAGAGTTTTAAAAATAATTCTTTTTTATTATTTGAAAAACATCAAACATTAAAATTTTCATGCATAAAGAACAGAAAAAGAATAGTTTATGAAATGATTAATCTCTGAAATATAGCTTGTTTTGTTTTGCTTTTTAAATTACATTTCAGAACTTCTTTTCATTCAGTTGAGGGAACTTCATCATTGAACATTCTCTAAGCCAGTGAATTCACAGGTCTAGTTTTCTAAAAAAAAAAAATGAAACAAGTAAAAATGACCAATATAGATTAATAAGATATCAAACTCTTTTTAAATGTCCATATTTCTATTTGATTTCAGTGGCCTGAAATAGAATGTAGCAAGGTACAAAAATATTTCATTTCTTTTTCTTAGTTCATTTCAGTACTTCTGAGTGGATCCAGAATCATTTTACAATACTTTTTAAACTGTCTTTAGCCTCAAACTAAATTTTTTTCAGTTTTATGCTTTCTATTCTTTTCCCAGTATGTTTTTATCTTAATTTAATTTCCCTCTAATCACATGCAAAAAAAGTTTATAACATTTTAAAAAGAATTTTGACTCTTTCATTCTCTCCCTCCCTCTACCACCTCCCAAGATGGTTAGCAGACTCATATAAATTTTATAAAAAGAAACTTGGGGTAAAAAAAATTAAGAAAGAGAAAAAACTTAGTATTTATTTGGATTCCTGCTCTATCAGTTCCTTCCCTGGAAGTGGATAGCTTTTTTTTTTTTTAAATCACAAGTCCTTTGGGATTGTTTTTGTTCATTGTATTGCTGAGAATAGCTAAATAATCCACAATTCTTCATCATATTGTGTTGCTGTCATTGTGTAGAACAGTGATGGGCAAACTTTTTAAAGAGGGAGCCAAAGGAAAGGAAATGCTCATCTGTCAGTCTGTTTCTAAGGCAACTCTTTCAAAGTTTCATTGTATAGTATCCTACTCATTGTATTCGTCAGATTAGGAATAATGTCGTGCAGCTGGATAGAACATTTCAGGGGGCCACATCTGGCCCACAGGCAGTAGTTTGCCCATCACTGGAGTAGAATGTTCCCCTGGTTCTCATCATTTCACTCTGCTTCAGGTTGTGTAAGTCTTTCCAGATTTTTCAGAGCTTCTCCTGCTTATCATTTCCTATAGCACAATGATATTTCATTACAATCATATACTATAACTTACTCAGCCATTCCCTAATTGATGTATATCCACTCACTTTCTAATTCTTTACCTCCCTAGAAAAAGAGCTATTTTAAATAGTGTGTGAATATACATATTATGTATAATATTTGTGTGTGTATGTGTGTTCTAGACTGATTGGGCCGATTTTTAGAATTTTGGGTTTTAATTGTGGGACTGATTGTTCCAATCCTGTAGCCCCACAAACTCTTAATGTGCCCTCACTTTCACTCCCTTCTTGAGCTACTCAAATCACAGAACTCGCTGTGCTGGTATCCACCAATGCCGAATAAATTTTATCACCTATCCTTATTGAAATCAAAGGTTCATTGTCCCTATTGGGTGTAACTGGTATCAGTGGCATTTGTGTCTCCTCAGAGGACAGTGTCTGTATAGGCTTGATCCAGTCTTGCATATGACTTTCATGCATGTCAGTTTCATCAGTGTCATCAGTAATTGGTGATAATTCAGAAATCCCTGTTAGATCCTCTGACATTATCTTTGCCTCAGCACGCTTCCGCAATGATTCAAACTCAGGCTGAAAGCTAGGCTCTGCCTTCTGTACAGAGTCCTGCATTTCCATAGTGATGCTACCTATGCCCTTAGAATTCTGTGAGTGAGCAGTCTTTCTCTGACAGAGTTCCCTCTTGAGTAAGAATTTCTGTTACTCTCCTATGCTCTAAGTCTGTAGAAACAGTTTCCATTCCTGAGAAGCTTCTGGCTTTGATATTAACTCAGACTTGATGACTCCCACTGTCTCAGGTAAATGTACATCTGCCTCTAAGGCTTGAATATTCTCACTCTCCAGTTCAGACTTTTGTTGACATTCAAGCACACCACTAGAAATTTCTATCTCAGAGTTGACACTTTTGATAGGAACCCTAGATGTTGCAGTTTCTATCCTGATGTCTTTTCCCACACAAGCTTTTGATAGATATTCTTCTACTTGTGGGTTTAATCTTGAAACTTGGTTCATTTCAGTATTATATTGTTTCCTATGCATGTCAGTTTCAAGATGATAGGATACAATGCCACTCTGAGAATTCTTGTTTGTTTTGTTTTGTTTTTTTTGTTTGTTTGTTTTTAAACCCTTGTACTTCGGTGTATTGTCTCATAGGTGGAAGAGTGGTAAGGGTGGGCAATGGGGGTCAAGTGACTTGCCCAGGGTCACACAGCTGGGAAGTGGCTGAGGCCGGGTTTGAACCTAGGACCTACTGTCTCTAGGCCTGACTCTCACTCCACTGAGCTACCCAGCTGCCCCGCCACTCTGAGAATTCTTAAGGAAGAAACTCTGCAGTTTGAACATTGTTTACTGCTACTGTAGTCACATTGGGTTTGTATAATGGGACTTGGTTCCAACCCTTGGGTTACATGTATTGTTAATAATTTGCCACAGTGTAAATCTCTATTTTGTCCTTTATCCAAGACTTCCTTTTGATTCCAGCGTGGAATAAAGTTAAGGAACTGAGGTGACTGAACCAGCAAGCTGGGTTGTAATGCTTTATCTTTCTTTAAGCAATTACTAACCCTTCCTCTTAAGTCCTTATACTGCATCTCCAAACTATCCAGTAAGAAATATGTAGTTTGACTTCTATTATCCTCATTGCTTGATGTCCCATATACCTCTCTTCTCATTTGTAATGTGTTTTTCTAGCAGCAGTCTGATCTTCACTCTACAGTATTTTCACTGTATTCTCTACAGTAGTTTCACTAATTTCATTGTTGCCCAGCCCATGGAGTGTGCTTTCCATTCGATGTGCCCTAGTGCAGTCGTCCCTGTCGGTTCATAATCCTTTCAGTATGGCTCCTTGCTTTACATATGTTTCCATCTGGTCCAATGATGGAGATTCACTGTATTTCTGGCAATTATGGTCTCAGCACTGACCATGACCTTTGTTATCTTTGTTGTATGTGGAGTTGTTACCCCATCTCGAATTACAAAATGTTCTTCTTGTGTTTTCTCTTTGTGTGTTGTTATTATTATTGATAGGCCTGTTAAAGTTGATCTGTTTCTTGTACCTATAAAATTTTATGATGTGACCTACACGGCCACAAAGATAACACATTTTGGCTATATTGTTTGTGCTGCTATTGTAACCGCCTGACTGCCTACGTTGACTTTGCCCTTCACTTGTTTGTAGTGCCAGATTTTTTTATTTCTTCCCTCTCCTGCTTTTTTGCCTCTTTTAACTGTCTCTTTAGATCTGCAATCAGAGTATCCTTTTTCAGACTCAGTTTCCCTAGCTGCCTTTTGTTCTTTCAAGAATCATGGAAGTACATAGCATGCTGTCAAATGTCTTCAGTGGAAAGGCTTTCCCACTGAGGACAATTCTGCCTGAAGTAATTCTGGATAGGCACTGCAGCTCCCTTTACAAATTGCCTTCTAATGTGCTCTAGGGCTTCTGGGGCTTGATCATCTCTATACCCGAGCACCGTCTCAGAAGCTTCCACTAATTTGTCCAAATAAATACTTGGATGTTCATCCTCAACCTGCCTCAATTTTTCAAACTTATTCCATGAGTTTGGCTGCTTTGCATACAAACACATGGCCTCGAGGAGATCTTTCCTGCACCATATTAGATATTGCATGTTAGCATGTGAGGATAACTAAGTCATGGTGATTGGTCGGCCATGAAATCAAGTTCTAGTTTGTTCTTGTTTCTTCCAAGAACTTGTTCTTTTCATTAGGTGAAAAGAATTCTGTCAGCAGAAATTCAATGTCCTGAAATGAGGGATTATAAAGTTCAAAGACTCTCCTTTACTGACTTATGTAGATGTAGGTAATATTTGGGAAATCTTCTATGGAGTATTTCAAGATCACTGCCTGTGAAAGCTTTGTAGCTTTTCACGTGAACATCCCAGAGTCTGGCTGTAGAATGGTTCTGTCCACAATAGGATACAAAGAAACAGTTATTTGTTGTTCTTGTTCTTTCCTTGCCTCAGTAGTGCCCTTTGTTTCATTTGTGCATGTACCCAGTTGCTGTTTTTCAATCACTTCTAACTGTAAAATAGTGTGTGCGTCCATCTGTTGTCCATCTCTTATCTTATTGTTAATTTCTATGAGTTGCTTAATCTGCTCCTTGAATGCCTTAATAATCTCTGTGCTGTATTCTCTTGGTTGGCCCCAAACATGTTCAATAATTCTTTTCAATGCCCATATTCCTTGACAGATAGACACAATGATAGCCCCCAATGTTGATAGAAATGCTATCAATTCAGCCAATCTAACTATTATAAGTGTCATGGATCAGCATCAGTTTTAATAAATATTGGGGAATTGTCTCAATCCAAAGCAGGTAAGCCCCCTGGTTAACCGTATACAGCATAAGAGTAAAGCTAGAGGTGATAAACATCATCCTTCCCACTGCCATCTTTCCCTTATCTTTGTTAGGTTCTAATTCCAATAACTGGCTCAGCCAAAAACTGTTATGTGAATCTTGGGAAGGAATTAATTGGTGAGTGTTGTATGATCCTAATGGGACACCTAGATATAGTAGCGATTCCAAAAGGTCAACCCAAATACAGCTGTTGTTATAAGAGAATATGTAGAATCTGCTTACTCTAATCCCAAGATAACAAAACAGTAACCCAGGGCTAACAGCCTGACTAAGGAATCAGCTGATCAGGGAACACAGCTGACCATTGTCCCAATTGAAGCCCTAGTGAGTTGATGATAGTGACTAAATTTCTTAGCTTGAATACACTGTAGACCTTGGATGTTTGGTCTATCAGGATTAATGAATTAATTCACTTGTTCTGACTGCGGATTTGATCTTAACTGATGGTTAAAGAAATATTGGAAATAAAACCCCTTTCCTGGCTGTCACAGGACCCTGTTAACTGAAAACTCCCTTGGATCTTTGAGAATTCACATGCAAGTGACTTCTTAGAAAGATGGTTTAATTGTTGAAAGGTTAAGGAAAGGGGAACTGGTTAAAGATGGAAAGTGTGAATTGGGATTTCCTGAGTGAATATAGGTTGAATATCTTGTTGATGAATCTTCACATGATTATTATTGATTAAGGATCTTGGTTGGCTGACAGCCCGGCTAAGGCCTGTTTGGCCTGAGCCCTAAGTCAAGGCTTGACCCTGCTGATGATAGATTTCTTTGCAGATCTTCTTGTTGATAATAAACAAAGAACTGAGGTTGATGGGATACAGATGAAACAGTCTGTAAGCTAGAATAGGTTCAGAGTAAAGAGAGTATAAGCTATGCCTAAACCCTTCTCCACCCTTGCCCAAATATCTCCAACAGAGACAAAGTGTCTCAAAACTGAGACCAAGATCTGTTCAGATCTGTTCCTTTTGTAGGCAAATTTCAACTGCCCTGGCTCATGCCAGGCTCGTGCCACCTCAGTTCATTCTGCATTCTAAGCAGGTCTAAACAGGCTATCACACTTGACCCAACATGGCTGCCATTATATTTCTTTACAATAGGTCCTTCCTCTTTTTGTTTTTTCTCACTTTGGGATACAAACCTGGTAATGGTATTGATGACTCAAAGGATACATACATGCTGTTTTATGGCCCTTTGGGCATAAATCCAAATTGCTCTTCAGAATGGTTAAATCAGTTCAGAATTCCCCCAATAGTGCTTTAATGTCTTAGTTTCCCTTCCATGTTTTGTCATTTTCCTTTTCTGTCATAATAACCAATCTGATAGTTGTGGCTAGTAGCTCAGAGTTATTCTAATTTTCATTTCTCTAATTAATAGTGATCTAGAGCATTTTTTTTAACTTAATTGTTTTGTCCAAGAACTACCTGTTCATATCCTTTGATATCAATTGGAGAATGACTTGTATTCTTATACATTCATCTTATTTCTCTATGGATTTAAGAAATGAGGCATTTATTAGAGAGATTTGTAAAAAACAAATTATAGAATTTCGATAACTGTACATTACTCTCCACCTGTTTCTCTCTGTTTAGTTTCTGACCACCACCTTCCCTAGTTTGCCTTCTTTTCTGTCAGCTCTACCCCCTTTCCCCTAACTCCTTCCCATCATACTTTCCTATATGGTAAGGTAGATTTCTGTACCCAACTGATTGTGTATGTTCTTCCTTCATTGAGCCAGTTATGATAAGATTAAGTTTCACATACTGCCTTCTCTTCGCTATCCTCCTCTATCTTTTCCTTCACTGTAAAAGTTTTTTCATGCCTATTTTATGTGTAATAATTTACCACATTCTATTTTCCCCTTTGCTCTTCTCCCAATACATTCCTCTCTGTCTCATACCTTAATTTCATTTTATTTTTTATATCATTTCATCATATTCAACTCACCCTTGCCCCTCCATTCATGTATACTCCTTCTAACTGCCTAATAAAGTTCTTTGGCATTACAATTATCATCTCCACCTGAAGGGGGATGTACACAGTTCAATCTTATTGAATATCTTTTGATTTCTCTTTCTTATTTACCTTTTTTTATTCTCTTGAGTCTTGTATTTGAGAGTCAGATTTTCCATTCAGCTCTGGTCTTTTCATCAGGAATGTTTGAAAGTTCTCTATTTCACTGACTATCTGTTTTTCAAAGAATTACGCTCAGTTTTCATGGGTAAATGATTCTTGATTGAAGTCCTAGCTGCTCCTTTGCCCTGCAGGCCCTCTTATCTTTTAATGTAGAAGCCGACAAATCTTGTGTTATCTTGACTATGGTTCCATGATATTTGATTTGTTTCTTTTTGACTCCTTGCAATATTTTCTCCTTTGCCTGGGAGTTTTGTAATTTGGAATTGGCATTCCTGGGAGTTATCCTTTGGGTACCTCTTTCAGGAGTTATTGGTGAATTCTTACAATTTCTGTTTTATCTTCTGCTTCTTGAATGTCAGGGCATTTTTCCTTGATAATTTCTAGAAAGATGATGTCTAAGCTTTTTTTTTTTTTTTTTTTTACTATGGGTTTCAAGTAGCCCAATAATTTTTAAATTATCACTCCTGGATTTATTTATTTTCCAGGTCATTTGTATTCCCCATATTTCACATTCTCTTCTGGTTTGTTTTTTTTTTTTTCATTCTTTTGGCTGTTTGATTATTTCTTGATGTTTCATTGAGTCATTAGCTTCCATTGTTTAATTCTGATTTTTAAGACATTATTTTCTTGAGTGAGTCTCCTTTTCCAATTTTACTTTTTAAACATTTTCCTCAGGGAATTTTTGAATGTCTTTTTCAGTAAGGCCTATTCTGCCTTTTAAAGAATTCTTCTCTTCAGTGAATTTTTGTATATAGTTTTCCATTTGACCAGTTTTGCTTTCTTATGAGTTCTTCTCTTCATAGGATTTTTATGCCTCTTTTACCAATTGACCTATTCTGTTTCTTAAGATAATAATTTCTTTGGTATCTTTGTGCCTTCTTTACCAAGCGGTTGACTCTTTTTTCATAATTTTCCTCTGTCATTCTCATTCCTTTTCCCAGTTTTTCATCTATCTTTCTTATTTGATTTTTAAAATCCTTTTTGAGCTCCTTCATTAATTCTTTTTGGGCTTGAGAGCAATTCATATGGTTTGTTTGTTTGTTTGTTTTTGGAGGCTTTGGATACAGCAGTATTGACTTTGTTTTCTTCTTATTGTTGTGTTATGGTCTTCCCTGTCTCCAAAGTAACTTTCTGTGTTGTTTCATTTCTTATTGTTAGCTCATTTTCCAGCCTTTTTCTTCTCCTAAAAAAGAAACTATTACTGCTGGGCTTTGAATCTATAATGAAAGGAGCACTGTTTCAAGTTTCAAGTTTTTTATGCAGCTACCTCTAAAGATAGTGCTGTTTTTACTTCTTTTGAGATGGTATGATCTCAGAAGGGATGTGTTTAATACACTTCCAGACTGTGCTCTGGCCTGTGAACAACTCTTATTATACCTTGGAACTGTAACCAAGCAGGGTCCCCTGCTTTCCTGTGGCTATAAGTACTGGTGTGTACTAGGACTCTTCCACACCTTGAGACTACACCCTTGAGCTGCAGCCTGGTTCTGTGTATGGGCAGTGCCACAAGTATCTTGCACCCAGAGCGAGCAAAAGGACCCCTGTAATATCATTCTACGCAGTTGTCTGACCCACCCACCCCTCTTTGCCTTTTCTCATCTCTGGCTGGGAGACCACGAATCCTTTGCTTCTAATTCAGCTGCCCCTAAGGTTTGTTGCCACAGTGCAGCAAGCCTTAGGTGTGATACTCTGCAATCCATTTCAACCCTGGTGCAATAAATCATTTATGCTGGCCTTCTAAGTTGTTTTAGGCTGAAAACGTATTTCATCCCATCTTTTTAGGTGATGCTGCTCCAGAATTTGTTTTAGGCATTATAGTATTGTAGGATCATTTGGTAGAGATTAGGTGGGTTTATACCCTCTCTACCATTTTTGCTGTGCCCTCCCACTGTTTTTTTCCTTCTCACAAATAATAAAATCCACAGTTTATTTTGGTTATATTATTATAGAAAATTCTTTTCTTAAATTCATCATAATATGAAATGATCCTTCTTTGTTGAAAGGTTTGGCAACTGGACAAAAGCCCTGGATAGTCCAATCAAAATGGAAAGGCTTTTAAAACAGGTCCAGGAGATGCATTGTTTGTCTTCTGTCCAAGGTCCACTCTAGTTTTCCTTTGAAAGGCTTATTACTATAGGGTTGCTATCAAATGATGAAATGCTTTGGCTGTGGTAGTGAAGACTAATAAGTTGTTGGATGAGTTCTAATCCAGGTCAATGGAGAAGAATATTAACACCATTTAAATCATGGATTGTTTTGAAATATCTTGGAAACATTGTCAGATGAGGATGGAAAATATCTTTCAGATGGAACAAACATGATGATCTTTCATTTTAGAATATGACAAGAAGAGGGAGCAGTCCAGGCAGTCTTGAAGTTCCAAAAGATCTCCCTGATATACTGAACAAGCAGAATCAAATGCGTCCTGTAGATGACCCAGGTGTGCCCTCAGAGTGGACCTCTCCTGCCAGTGCAGGCAGCAGTGACCTTATCAGCTCAGATAGCCATTCTGATTCTTTCGGTGCTTTCCAGTATGATGGCCGGAAATTTGACAGCAAGTATCTGGTTTTCTATTTAGCATTG
Source organism: Gracilinanus agilis (assembly GCF_016433145.1). Classification (NCBI taxonomy): domain Eukaryota; kingdom Metazoa; phylum Chordata; class Mammalia; order Didelphimorphia; family Didelphidae; genus Gracilinanus; species Gracilinanus agilis. The sequence continues at coordinate 446,898,199 of NC_058131.1, read as the reverse complement.
TAATTTTGTTAATTTTTCCTGTTTTCCTACTATTGATTGTCTAGAAGATGTCTACACAGCTACCACATAGAATATTATGAGTATGCCATAGTTTACAAAAGTATCACAAAAGGTATCTCCCAAGACTTTGTTCTATTTTAAATTACTAGCTGACATTGGCACTACTGTGTATATTGTGGGCATTCTGAAAACTAGTACAATATTCCACTTTTTCAGTGCTGTAAGTTAGTAAAAAGGCAATTCTTATCCGAGAGAATAAAAGACTTAAAATTGGCAAAAAAAAAAAAAGAATAGATTTAGTAAGAATGAGGCAGAGAGAAATATGAAAGGATAAGAAGTTATAATAAGACAGAGAATTGTAAGCTTAAAATGACAAAAAGACTTGTTATATACCCGTTTTATACCACAGATGTATACCGTGTATGAACCACAAAAGTACTTTCCTTTGAATGGCAAGTTTCCCCCAAAAAAATTATAATATGCTTCAGTTTTTCAAAATCTGTTGTCCAGCATGGAAGAATTCATCAGCCCATTGTAGTAAACATTTTTTTAAGTGACTATAAGCAGAGTGCTTGATTTGAAGTGATCAGGGAGATTGAGGGCACTGAATTCTCCTAGTTTGATTTCCTGATCACTAAAATAAAGGAGTATGGACAAGATCAGCTCTGAGATCTATGCAAAATATTGTCTTTCTAGCTATGGATACTACAAAAAATAGCCTTTACACATAAGGAAGTTATATTTTCTTGGAAGGCTACAGATAATTAAATAAACATTAATTTGATGAGTTAGAAAGCTAGAGAGAGAGAGAGAGAGAGAGAGAGAGAGAGAGAGAGATCCACAGATAACATGGCACCTGAAATAAAGGTAGTTCTAGGGTATCTAAGACAAAGAAATGAGACAGTTCATTGTGGGGAGGAGAGAGAGCCAATATAAATTTACAGAGATGTCTTTGTCACATTCAAGGAGCAGTTAGTAGGCCAGTTTGATCAGAACGTAGGTACACCAACAGTATATTAATGTGATTGGCTTCCTACAACCTCTCCAACATTGACTCTTCTTGTTTCTTGTCATCACTAGCAGCTTTCATAGTGTGAGGTAAAACCTCAAAAAGTTTGAAAATTCACATTTTTGATTATTGATTTAGTGCATGTCATTATTGATAGTTTGTAATTCTTTTAAAAGCTTTTAAAAGTGAAACATGGCTGAATGACTGGATAACAATAACTCCACAATTACATAAGCTCTTGACCTTAAGGTTTTTTGTTTGTTTGTTTGTTTTTCTTGACCTTTAAGGTCAAGAGCTTATATAATTGTGGAGTTATTGTTATCCAGTCACTCAGCCATGTTTGACTTTTTGTGACCCCATATGAAGTTTTGTTGGCACAGTTACTGGAGTGGCTTGCTATTTCCTTCTCCAGTGGATTAAGGTAAACAGAGGTTAAGTGACTTGCCCAGCATTACACAGCTAGTATGTGTCAGAGACTTCATGTCAGGGTCTTCATGACTCCAAGCCAAACCCTCTATCTACTGAATCACCTAGCTCTTCTTTTATCAGATATTCAATATAAAGATTTTTTCCTTAGTTTACCATTTTTCTTCTTATCCTAGCTGCATTGATTTTGTTTATGCAGAAGCTATTTAATTTTATACAGTAAAAATTTTAAGTTTTCTCTTATGATCTCTTTTTAAGTTAAGAATTACCACCCAGTTGTAGTAGTGAAAGTTATTTTTTCATTCTCTTCTACAGTTTTTAATATTAAGATTTAAATTACTTAGTCCTTTTCTAGCAGTTCTTGTCAAACAAGTTTTTCTAAAGTAATTTATTTAATTAGTTTTATTGAATTGTGGGTTAGTATATCTGTTATTTTTTCTAGTCTCTTCCACGTATATATTTTATTAATTGTTATTTTACAGTTGTTTAATTTGCACTTGAATCTTTCCTTTTTATAGATTTTGGCTTCGGAGTTGATGCTGGGGCACTATCTTCTACTGAGGTTGAAACAAATTTAGGACATCAGCAAAACGCAGAAGAATTGGAAGTGGCAAGTTTAACTACATTGCAAATAGATTCTGAAACAAGCAGTCTTAACCAACAGCCTATTTCTGCTGAAGTTGCAACTATTACTGGTAATAATAATATTTATATAGCAATTTAAGATTAGTGATTGTATATATTAGCATTTGACATGTAAATACACATTTGCATATATTATTTAGTAAAGTCACTTGTGAACACATTAATTAAATGCTTATTTTTAAAAGTTGACAGTCCTGTTTAATTTTTGGCTATGATTTGTTAAATTACCATTTAGAAATAGTTAAGAGAAATAAATCATAAATTTCATCATCATAAATTGTCAGTCTAGGCTTTTTAAAGACTTCCTCCTCCAACTCTTCACTCTCTCACCTTCTTCATATCCAATTTGTTGTCAAGTTTTGTTAATTTTACCTTCAGTACCTCTCTCCTATATGCCCCCTTCTCTTTTCTCTCCCTGCTTCCATTTGCTTGGATTGTCGCAAATAACTTACTGGTTGATCTCCCTGCTTAAAGTTTCTCTCCACTTCTATTTAGCACTCAGTGGTCAAAGTGATTCTTCTTTATTTTTTAAATTTAATTTTTTTTGTTAAATTTTAAGTTCCAAGCTGTCTCCCTTTTCCCCTCCCTCCCAGCCCTTCACTAGAGGAGAACAACATCTGACACAGATAGATAATGTGAAACCATACAGTACATAATTCCATATATCAGTTCTTTCATCTTCCTTCATAGAACTTTATAGTTGTCTGGAATATTCACATTACTCAAAATAGCTTAGTCACTCATAATTACTCTTCAAACAGTATTGCTTTTACTGTATATATCGTTATCTTGGTTCTGTTTGTTAACTCTTCACTGTTTCATGCAAGTCTTCCCATGTTTTTCCTAAAACCAACTTGATAATCATTTCTTACAGCCCAGTAGTATTCTATCACAATCATATGCCACAACTTGTTTAGGCATCCAAGTGATGAGTGCTGCCTCCCCTCAATTCCTAGTTGTTTACCACCACAAAGAGAGCTGCTATAAATATTTTAGAACATAAAAAAATATTGTAGATCATATAGGTTCTTTTCCTTTTTCTCTGTTCACCTTGAAAAACAGATGTAATAATGATATTGCTGAGTCAGAGGGCATATACAGTTTTATAACTCTTTTGGCATAATTCCAGATTGCTCTCCAGAATGGTTGGAATGGTTCACAACATATTAATGTCCCAATTTTTCCACATCCTTTCCAACATTTGTCATTTTCCTCTTCTATTTTTTTGGCCAATCTTATAGGTGTGAGATGGTATCTCAAAGCTGTTTTAATTTCTTTATGCTATTCTACTCTCTAATGGTGAGGAGCATTTTTACATGACAATATATAGCTTTGATTTCTTCTTCTAAAAGCTGATGGCTCATATCCTTTGATCGTTTATCAATTGAAAAATGAAGCAGTCTTATAAACTGGACAAAGTTTTCTATATGAGATATGAGACCTTTATCTGAGAAACTATCTATGCAAAATTTTCCCCAAGAAAATTATCTTTCTAAAGTACAGATCTGACCATGACACTCATTTCCATCCTACCTCCCCATTTAGTAAATCCCAAATGCTCCCAAATTTTACCTATGGTATCAAATATAAAATCCTTTTTTTTTGTCTAAAAACCCTTCATAACCTGGCTCCTTCCTACCTTTCCTGCCATCTTATACTTTTTTCCATATGCTCTGATATAATGACACTGGCTTCATTGTTGTTCCTTGTCTCCTGGTTTCCCTTCCTTCAAGTTTTAGCTGAAATCCAAACTTCCACAAGAAGCTTTTCTCAATGCCTAATGTCATCATTTTGAGGAGACCTTCATTTTTTCATGTATATTCCCTGTTTGTATTTTAGTCACATGTATGCAGTCCCCTCTAATAGAGTATGAGCTGAGCTCCTTGAGAGCAGGGACTGTTTTTGTCTTTTTATCCTCAGTGCTTAGAACATTTCTTGGCACATAATAACAGCCTAATAAATGTTTGTTGGCTTTATTTGACTTCTTGGAAAATTCTGATAATACAGAAGAGTTGCAGAGTTGTTGGCAAGTACTATAAATGTTTCAAGAAGCATATAAAGAAGAATGTTAAAAAGGAACTTAGTGTGAAAAGACAGACTAGTGTAATTAATTGGATAAAGAGCTCCCTTGAAGCTGAAATTCAGATTTTACTCCTGATACATAGTAGTTGTATGACCCTGTGCAGGTCACTTAATCTTATTAGTGCTCTAGGCAACTCTAAGACAATAAATTACAGGGAAAGTGCTGACTTTACTGGTAGGAAATGTTTTTTCACCTATGAATTCTCTATATCAAATGAAATTTGGTTTCTATTTACCTATTTTGAAAGAGATTAACACATTTCCATTTTTGTTGTTTTTATAGTTCGGTCATTTTCAGTTGTACCTGACTCTTTGTTACCTCTTAGGGTTTTTCTTGGCAAAGATATTAGAATGGCCCTAGGCAAATAGAGTTGAGTGAAGTGTCTAGGGTCACACAGTTAGTGTCTGAGGCCTGATTCAAACTGAGGAAAATGAGTCTTCCTGACTCATGGTGAACCTTTAATGAGTTCAAGTGCCCTTAGGGCAAATTCAAATTGTCTTTGAGCTCCTGCATTACTAGAGAGAGCTGAGGGAGAAAGTGCTTGCTTTGGGTGGCTGGATAGAGGGGTGAGACATGCAAAAAATGTCCTCTGGTGCTGGGAAGAGGGGGAACAGAACAGCTCCTTGAGTGCAGGTTCTGTACATGTGCCACATCTTCACCAGTATGGCCCTATACCCTCTAACTGCCCTCACATTTGGTTGATCTTTAAAAAAAAAATTCAGTGATCTCTCCATAACCAATATACTCCATTATAGTTTAAACACAAACTTCTTTTAAAATTCCCACAATCAGTGGAAACTCTCCCAGCATCAGGGCCTGGAACTTTTGCTGCTTCTTTAAAAGTTAAGACTAAAATTGAGTTTATTAGGTATGTGAACAGAAAAGAAAGAAAATTGTTGTAGGGATGTACTAGTAATACCATAATATCTGCCCTGAGGTGATGGACCCAATGTTCATATAATATTATAATAGATACTTCCGTCTGGTATTTTCCTTGATTAAATATATTTATAGTATCAAAAATAACTTCAAATAATATTTACTTATTTAATGCATATGTGCAAGAATATTTATTGTCTATACTGGCATGTATAAACTTCATTATGGTTCTGTTTTAAAATCAGAATGTGATACATGTGAATCCAAATGCCAGAGGTGGAAGGGACCATCTAAACCTGTGATTCCCAAAGTGGGCGCTACTGCCCCCAGTGGGTGCTTCAGCGATCCAGGGGGGCAGTGATGGCCACAGGTGCATTTATCTTTCCTATTAATTGCTATTAAATTTTTTAAAAAATTTAATTTCCAGGGGGCTAAGTAATATTTTTTCTGGAAAGGGAGTGGTAGGCCAAAAAAGTTTGGGAACTACTGATCTAAACAAAGACCATCTAATCCAACTTACCATGGCAATCCATTCTACCTCTATGTAGTTGTAATTGGTGAACAGTTGTCATCAAAGTCATGTTTCCTGTCCACAATTTCTGCCATTACTTCTGGCTTTGTCCCTCCTCTCCACCACCTTCTGTCCTCTCTGTTATCCCCAAACAAAATTTTGTTTACTCTTCCTTCTATGTGATCATCCTCAAGCAGTCAATGGCAGCTGTCTTCTAAACTAAACATTTCCATTTTCTTCAACTATTTCTTATCCGGCCTTCTCTCTAGGCCTTCTCCCATGCTGTTTTCCATTTTTTGGTTATTTTCCAGCTTATCATTGTCCTTTATGATATGTGGTACCCAAACCACATTTTGTGCAACAGCAGCTATTGAGAATTGTGGTTTTGGCCTTTTGTCTTTCTACCATTTTGTTATTATTCAGGTTTTATAATTTACATGTCCAAAGATTGTTATAATTTTTTTCTCTGTATTAAGAAATTTTGTTGAAAACTTCAAGGTCCTGTTATTGAAGGTATTATAAAGGCATTAAAGCAAATATGCTTAATTTGAGAATTCATTGGCTTTTGTTGGAAATGTTATTCAGCACTGAATTTTCACGAGGTGAAAATTATTCTCACAAGGATGACCAAATAAAATCTATTTGCCAAATAAGCATTCATATATAACTTAAATTTGTTGAAGCTAAGGGCAAAGTCAATGCTAGAAAAAAAAGATTTGCAAGGTACTTTATACTTATTCACCCATAATTCATTTTGTCCTTTCTATAACCTTGGGAAATAGGTCCTGTTATTGTGCTCCTTTTACAGATGAGGAAACCAAGACAGATAGATGGGTTAAGTAATTTGCACAGGGTTACATGAGCTAGTAAATGTTTGAGGCTGGACTTGCTGACTCCAATTCCAGTGCTCTATCCACTATACCACCTACCTGTTGTATATGAGCCAGAATTTTAATTAAAAAACTCTTTCCATTACAACAAAAGTAATTATTTTAGTTGAGCACTTAATGGACTTTTGGCCATTTATCATCTATTTATAGGAGCACAACTCAGTTCAGCAAGCATTCAAGTCCCTTTTATGTACAAAACACAAATAACAGATACTGAGGATACAAAAATAAAAGGTAAACAATCCTTTTCCTCCAAGAACCCACATTTCACTGGTAGGAATAAGACATACCCAAATAAATATAATCCCAGTGCCTGAGACAATTAGATCACTTAATAAATGATTGTAGGTTGATTGAAGGAGGAAGAAATTATTAACAACTGGAAAAATGAGGAAAGACTATCCATCTCAGCTCTATTGTTCCATGGTTGGTATCAATTTATCATCTTCCATTTCCTTTTTCTCTCTGGCAACCCCTAATGTTAACAAATTCCACTTCACATACTTTCCAACTTACTTTGCTAAGGAAAAATTAATGTTGCCAGAAAACACTATATCCTTAGTTATTCTCCCCACTACTGTGTGCCCCTTCTCCCATATTTCAGCACACTGAGTTAAGAAAGAATTGACATACTCCATTATTTCTCAGTGATAATTTAAGACCATTTCTTTGCCACCATCACTAAATAACTACTCTTGAGGTTCAATTGCATTATCTGTTCCAGATTGTTGTTATAGTAATTAGCTGATTAAGTAATTTTCTTTTCTTTCTCCGGAAGTTATGTACGTAGCTCATAGTTTTCTTCTTCACCCTAACCTCTGTATAGCTTCTACTCTGCTGTACAGAATGATATTTATTATGTCATTTTATTATACCTAATGGCATCTTTAAAAATATCTGACTTCCCAAGTTTATCAATCTTTTCAACATCTAAGACCTATATTTTCATTCTACCCTTAATCTCATCATTACCCATAACTGGGCTTCCTCCATGATTTGAACTCTAAAATTCCTTTCTCTGTAGCTTCCTATGCCTCCATTTCTCTTTGCCTCACTTTCCCTAAGCCTGTGTCTCCGTCATTACCTCTATTACCTTGATTCCATCTTGTTCTCCCCATCCATCATACAGCTCTTGCCTCTCTTCTCTTCATAGTCCTTACCATGTGGTTGACTACACATTCTCTTTAGCCTACATTTTGGATTCTCAAAACTCTTTGTAATATTACTAACCACACCTTGCCAAACTGTAACCCTGAGTTTTCTCTTAACAGCCACTCATTGCCAAGAGAAAAATATGTCTACAGTGCAGATAAAAACAGCACAGCTGGATTCAGGCAAATTAAAATGAACAAACTTAAGAAGGAAGGAAGGAAGAGAAAGGGAAGAAGAAATCATTTGTTAAATATCTATGTACTAGGAACTTTGTTAAGGGCATTTACAAAAATTAGCTCATTTGATCTTTAGAACAACCCTGGCATAGAGGTGCTATTATTAATATCTCTATTTCATAGCTGAGGAAAGTGAGGCAGATAGAAATTAGATGACTTGATCAGGAATATACATCTGTTAAGTATCTGAGGCCAGATTTGAACTCAGGTCTTTCTGACTCCAGGCCCAGTACGTTATTTGCTGTTCTGCCTAGCCTAGGGAAGACATGAAAACTGTCTTTAAGTGTTGAAGAGTTCTCCCATCGAAGAGAGAGTTAATGTTTTTGCTTGACCCCAGGGGACAGGACTAGGAACAAAATCTTAGCTTCTCATTTTCATTCCTATGGAAGACAAATTTGAGGCAATCTAACTTAATAATATATCATATTCAATGTTTATCATTTATATTAATATTCAGTATCACTCAGTATCATATTCAATTGTCATTATTTAACCAGTAAGTCATATAATGTTCATAATATCCCTGTAATCCTCCCCTTCCCCCAGTTCAAAACCGCCTTCTCTGGTTGTATATATGATATCTCTTTATTAGAATTTAATCTCACTGAAAGCAAGGACCGCCTTACTTTGGTATTTGTATCTACTGTGCTTAGCATAGTGCTCATATCATAATAGTTCCTTAATAAATGATGATTCATTCGTTTCCTTGACTAATGTGAACACTGGTATGACTATATGGTCTTTAATGCATGTCTTTTTTTTTTTGGTGCCTTAAGCGTTACCTTTGTTGTTGTTGCTGTTGTGCTTTTTAAAGTGATTTTTTTGGGGAATTTATATATGCCCTTTAAAGTGACTTTATGAAATATTGTTTACAGGTTCAGAAAGTGTTTCCCCAATCCATTCTGCTCTGGGTTCCAGATCACAGACACCATCTCCTGCTAATCTGAATACAGATCATACTGAACAAAAAGACCTGCAATTGGATGAGAAGCTCCAGCACTCTGTTTTGCAAACCCCAGATGATCTAGGCAATTATTTAGAAATTAGAAATTTTCCATTTTTCTTTTCCTCTGTAACAGAATTAAGAAATTATTGTTAGTAAAATAAGGTTCTTTGAATTGAAGAAGATATATTTTATAGTTATTGCAATAGACTTGCAATCTTTAGGAAAGTTATATAGCATTTTCTTTGCTCTTTAAAAACAACCTTGTTATTTATATTTATTAACACAGGTAGTAAATTTTATAATACAATTGTTCTTTTATATTTTATTTTAAAATCCAAATTAATTAATTAATTTGGAGTATTTTCCTGTGGATACATGATTTGTATTCTTTCCCTCCCCTCCTCTTTCCCCTGTCCTCTTGTCAATGAGCAATTCAACTGGGTTTTACATGTATCAAGACCTATTTCCATATTATTAATATTTGCAACAGAGTGATCATTTAGAGTCCACGTCCCCATTCACATCCCCATCGAACTGTGTGATCAAGGAAATATTTTTTCTTCTGTATCACAAGTATTCTTATTAATATTTTGGGACCATTTAGAAATATTTGATAGCTTTCCTTTGATAATCAAACTTAGCAAAAAGATGATTTATTTACCCAGTCTTCAATAGAAAGGTTTAAAGTCATAGTATTCCCCTTGGTTGATTTTAATTCTTCAAATTATCAAATTTTACCCAAAAGTTTTGTATCTTTAAATGCATGTAGAGAGAAAGTAACTCATATTTGTACAGTGCGTTAAAGTTTTCAAAGCACTATCCTCAGAACTTCCTTGTGAGGTAGGGATTGCACATTTAATTTTTTCTAGTTTGCAGATGAGGAAACTGAGTCTTATATAGGTTAATTAACTTTCCCAAGGTCACATAATTCTGAAATATTAGAGGTGAGGGTCTGCCCAGGTCTTTTGTAACTCTAGGGGTATACAGCAATGTAACAGAATGAAATAATTCCTAGCAACCTTCAAAATTCTCATTGCTAGGAACCAGATAATAATTCTCAGAATATGCTAACCTCATGTACACAGAGTATCATAGCCCCAAATATGTGCCAGGCACTATGCTAAGTACATTACAATTATTATCTCATTTGATTACCACAACAACCCTCTGGGGTTAATATACTATTGTTATCTGTGTTTTACAGGTATGGAAAGTGAGACACCAGAGATTAAAGGTCTTCTCTAGGGTCACACAGCTAATGTCAGATGTGGATTTAAACTAATATCTTCCTGACTCTAAGTCTGGCATCCTATCCACTGTACTACCTTGCTGCCCCTAATCATGACATCATGACAGTTGTGCTGTTATCAAAATTATTTAAAAATATATTGAATAATTCTGGCAAAGAAATAGATTGCTGCAGGTGACAGAACCTGACCATTATAGTCATGAAATACACTTGCTCTTCTAAAAAAATAAAAACAAATTAAATTTCTTAACTGCTGGTCAATTAATTAATCTTTTAACATTTGGTTAATTCTCAATTCCCCAGGACATGACTGTTTTCTTAATGATTTCACTGTGACTTTTGCTTCTCCTTTTTAAAAGAATGTTTACCCTTTGCTGTACTGCTTTTTAGCTTTATTTCAAAACCATGGATTTAAAGGGGGAGAAATACTCAGATTATTTTTTTTCCTAACAATGTATGAGTTGACTGATTTGAATCTATTGATTTAGAGTGACTATAAAAAGCTAATTCATGATTTTATTCAGAATCTTAGCATTTCCCTCTTAGTCTTTTCATTTTTATGGGAGGAAAAAACTTGTCAAGTTTCTTTTAAAGATATTAAAGAACTCTAAGTCTGAGATTTGTCATGATTATTAAGAACTATTCCACTATTTAAATGTTTCTTCCAGTTCTGTTGTATATTTACAAATCAGGTGTTCTTACATAGGGACCACAGCCTTGAATTTGCTGTTTATTATTTTCAGTATTCTTGTGATAGGAAAATGTAGGATCATTTTGAAAATTACCTCTAATTTCCATCATTGGGAGGAGTAATAGTCTTACAGATTTAAATGATTTGTGAAATGACAAGGAAAAGAGCAATCTTGTGTAGTTTGTAAGGGCATGCCCTGTACCGTTGGTAAGGTATCTTTCCGAGCATCAGATGACTATGCAGCCTCAAAGAATTAACTGTAGAAGTATGCTGTATATCAAGATTTTAAAGGGAATTTTATTGTTAATCTTTTTCATCATTGGAGATATTTTTATTTGAGTAATAAGTTACTATTTGAGTAAAACACTGAAGTTTACCGAGAACATAGAGAGAAAGCAAAAAAACAGAACTTTGTCATATGTCATATTGGAAACTTAAAAATCTACACATTAGGAAAAATAAAAATAATTACAAATAATTTGGCATGTAAAGATCCAATTGTATAAGGTTTTTATTTTTCAAGAGTAAAAAGTCAATGATTTTTAAGTCATTGAACAACTTCCAGCAAACAGAACACAAAGAGTGCGTTGGCTAAAATTGTAAGCTGCAGAAGTAATTCGAGTGACAGTAAAGAAAGTTGTAGTGTAGAATTTCTTTGTAAATGCATTCAATCCAAATTTTAAAAAACGTTTGAATCAAAGAATCTTTATATGTTCTTAGAAATATAAGGTATTGTAGGTTAAAGGTACACTAAGACATTTGAAACACTTCACATGTAGAAATGTATGCTGGTTTTTCTAATTTTTGCATATATTTTCAAGCTTAATTGTATCTAAAATACTACTGATGTATGCACTAACCACCCAATTATAGAAATTAAATTGTATATTTTCAGTTTTAGTATTTTTAAAAATGTATCCAAAGCATGAGTATAATAATAATAATAGCTAATTTGCTAACATACATACACATGTACATATATAGAGACATTTACTATGTACCATATAAACATGTTATCATTATTATTTCATTTGGTCCTCACAGCAGCCTGAGGCAGACAAGTTAAGTGACTTGCCCAAATATAAGGTTGGATTTTAATTCAGATAATCCTATTTCAAAGCCTAGCACTTTATCTGCTGCACCACCTAGTTGCTACAATGAGTCGTAGTCATTTGGTACTTTTAGGTTAATTCTAGAATAGGGAAATTACTTACTCACACATGTAAAAAGACTGAACAGTCTAAAATTGTTAGGATTCATGGAAAAAAATAGGAAATGAAACATAAACTTATTTGCAGTTATTGTATTCTCTTCTATTTCTTCTATTTCTCAAATTCTCATTATTCCCAAAAGTTGAAATTTATATTGTGCCACATCAAAAAGGAGGAGAGCTGGGTAAACATGCAATCACTTTTAAGTGATACTTTCACAGTACTTCACAGAAACATCTAATTAATGACTTATTAGCCTGAATGAAGAATGACAAAATGAAGATTTTGTCAGTATATTAGGATCTACCTAATTACAATGACTGTTGTTTTTCTTATTTCCAAGATAAAATGATTCTTTGTTTTTTCCTCTTAAGCTTTACAGAAATTTTATTTACAGTATTGTTTCATTAACTTCTAGAAACAAGTGAGTTCCCGTCTGAATGTTGCAGTGTAATGGCAGGAGGAACTCTCACAGGATGGCATGCTGATGTTGCTACTGTAATGTGGAGAAGAATGCTAGGCATTTTGGGAGATGTTAACACAATTATGGATCCTGAAATACATGCTCAAGTGTTTGATTACTTGTGTGAACTTTGGCAGAATTTAGCTAAGGTAAATTAGGGGAAAAAGGAAAGTGAGACAGGAGAATTTATCATAAAGAAAAAGCAAAAGATCTTTTTCTTTTAAAATTAATAATGCACTATAAATTTCAAAAAATTACTTCATAGTTATATTCTTTACCCTTTTAAAAAATTACAGATTAGAGATAATCTTGGCATTTCAACTGACAACCTGACCTCACCTTCTCCACCAGTTTTAATACCTCCTCTGAGAATCCTTACTCCTTGGCTTTTCAAGGTAAGTTAAGTTTTTACTTTTGAAATAAATAGCTGATTAATATTATTAGTCTCTTAAACCTTAGAAGTAGATATGTTTTACTGTTCTTTTTCTGTAATATTTCTTTTTTCTAGCCAGTTATTTTTGATGGTACTGTTTATGCACTATAGCCAAAACTGTATAAAAACTGGTATGAATTAAAGGAAATAAAATTAAAGATACTCATAAAATTGACATCATTGAAAATATAGTTACATTTAAATAGGCAAATATTTTTACTCCCCTCTCCATTTTTGTTAAAGATTTAAAATTGACTTTTTAATTGTAGGCAACTATGTTGACTGATAAATATAAACAAGGCAAATTACATGCCTATAAACTTATTTGCAACACAATGAAAAGAAGACAAGATGTATCACCAAATAAAGACTTTTTAACACACTTCTTTAATATAATGCATTGTGGACTACTCCATGTTGATCAGGTAAATTTATACCTTCTACGAAATCCTATCCCTTTACCTTTGATCCTTGATTCTCTTTACTTATTTTATGAATTAATACTTAAGTTGGCTCTAGAAATGATGTTTCACAGAAATTTTGTTTTTATTGGTGGATACAATCTGCATTATATTTAGTGGGCATAAAATTATAAAGGCTGATTGTTATTTAGAAAAAGGAAAAAAATGCTTTGTACATTGTGTATTCATCTAACAAGCTAACAATCTTTAAGTTCAATAAAGTATAATTTTACAATTCTAAAATAAATAAATGCAACATGGCTGAAACAATATATAGAATTACAGTTTGTGATATATTCAGTCTGATATAAAATAAACTAAATCAGTGGTAATATTGGTGTCTACCTAAAGGTAGAATGAATTAATTGCCAATTTAAGAGCTTTTCTCTCCATTTCCTATATGGAACCTCTTTACAGAGATTTCTAAAGGAGCTAGCTTCCTAGATTTGCACATGAAACTAAATGGGGCCAAGAAATTAGTGTGTGCTTCACAGTTTTAGAGAAGGTGGTCTATTATATTATATACCCATTTCTAAATATTCTTCTTTCTTACTGTAAGAGTAGAAACTTATCTACTAATGCCATTTTAAATTATGGTTTTTGGTGTTCCTTTCCTCTAAGCATATAAAATCAGGAATTATTCATTTGGGAGAATTAAATTTAATCTTATTAAAATCTATTTAAATTTAGTTTTCAGTCAATTTTTTAGAGACTTAACTGAGTGTAAAACAAAGTATAAGAATTTATTTTCTTTCAGTATTTCTTAGCTTATCCAATTTTAAACTTTAATGAGTCAGTGATAGCAAATGTGTGTATACATATATGTATATATATGTATGTATGTATGTATTTGTAATAATCTTTTCCTCTTTCTTGTTCCCTCTCCTAAGGATATTGTCAATACAATCATCAAGCACTGCTCCCCTCAGTTTTTTTCACTTGGTTTGCCTGGTGCCACAATGCTTATTATGGATTTCATTGTAGCAGCTGGCAGAGTAGCTTCTTCAGCATTTCTTAATGTAAGTATTCCTTTTTTTTTCTTTACAATTTAGTAAAACTTTAACCAAACCCTAACTAATTAGAACACACCAATAAAAAATAGTTTCTAAAGGCAGTTGTAGAAAACAATAATTAGAATTAGAAGTTTCTATTAGAAATTTAATTACCTCAAATTCACCAGAACTCAGTGTTTTTTTCTTTTTTAGATCACTTTTTAGAAAGAAAACTTCAGAAGCTCTTATGGTAAAAGGAGAGCTGTTAGCAGGGTTAGCAGACCCATGCAGCATCTATTTAAATAAAGTATCGGTACTCTGAGCACTGAAGTGCAAAAGATGAAGGAAGTTGAAGTCAATAGAAGGTTAAAAAGGAAAGCCTAGAGCAGTGGTATGGAAAAAAATATAGAGGTGTTCTAATTGGAGAGACAAAAGTGGGAACCTGAAGCATATAGTGAAGAAGTAGAAATAAATTGAAATCGATGTAAAGTCAGTGTAATAGTGTTTTTTGTTACAGATTATAGCATTGGCCTGAATATTTTCTTTCTTAATATATAGTAATGCTGCTAAATGCATTTTAATGTTCTGGATTATCTGATTCTTAGGCACCAAGAGTAGAAGCACAAGTTCTACTGGGATCCCTTGTTTGCTTTCCCAATTTATATTGTGTGCTACCAGCTCTTCATCCAAACATGCCTGATATTGTTGTGTCTCAGTTCACTGATGTTAAGGTGAGTTATCTATCATTCCGATCCACAGATATTTTTTAACATCTATTATACATAAGGCAATCATCATATTAACTCTAAAGTGGACATGTTTAAATGATAGCTAGTTCTAATTTTTTTTCTATTATCCTTAAGAATCTGTGTTGTAAAAAAACCTTATTTTCAGGAAGAACCTCAAGTACTCTGGATGTTTTATGGAGTATAAGCATCAAGGCCCAGAGGCCTTTGTAACCTCTGCACAAAGATGATTCTCCACAACTGCCTTTTATTGTTGGAGTTGTTTGGAAGATAACTTTTCATGACCCAGTTTCGCCTGTTGTGATTATTCTGGGATTGGGGAGAATTGGGGAGAATAGCAGCTATATGCCCAGAATCAGACACTATCTGCCCTTGAACCTGCCATGCCAGTTGTCAAAATGTCCTCTTGTAGGGCCTATGTGGGCTTCTAGGATACTAAGAAGAGGGGGAAAAAAAACAGAAATTCCTCTGATACTGAGGAAATAAATTATAAAATGATTTGCTGAAATATTTTGATGTATGGCAAATAAATGTATGGGAAAGTTGCCTGTCCAAAAGATTACTTTAAATTCAGTCTCTTGACAGGTATGTTACAAACCTGAAATGTTATCATATTCCTGGTTTGTTGATGACAATTTCAATGTAGATATAGTATGATTTAAAATCACTATTTTTTGTCACTATTATCTAGTGGTAATTATATATTATTGTATTACCTTTTTTACTCTGGAAACCCAGAACCTAATTTTGATCATATATGCAGGATACTACAGATTATTACCTTATTGGGTGCTATACTATAAGTAACAATGCTTTTTGGAAATATTTAATTTTCCAGGGTTCAGAGTAGTAAAAAAAAATTTTTTTTTAGTAAAATAAACAAATTTTCCCTCCTTCAAAATAATTAACATACTCCCTAATTAGTTATTGAATCTCTCAAAAGAAGCCTTGTCCTAGGCACTATCAAACCTCTTCTTACAAATAGAAGAGTAGATACATGAAGACTACTTTTAATTTTTCTAACCAAAACTGAAACTTAAAGTATGTGGATTGCTCTTTTGTTGAAGTTTTTTCATTTTTATTTTTAATCACAGGATACTGCTTTTTATTTTAGGCTACCATATTTAACTTACTAATTTTGGGACCTGAAACTATTTTAAGAAGAGAGTCTTTGGGTTAAAATGTTAATAAAAAGGATACTTACAATATACTGCTAGCTCTATGTAGATGCATTTCACCTATACCAAACTAGTGAGGCTAAGGAAAATTTTATTTTTAATGAGAATAACTGAATATTAGTTTTATGTTGATCATCAAATTATATATACCAAGGGCTTTTATATATATCAGTGCACATTATTGTGTATATTGGGATAATATTAAAGAAATGTTTTTCTCTCTAAGGTGTAATGAATACATTTTAATGAAAAGAATAAAGGCTGTTTGCAGAACAAATTGGTCATATACATGAATTCAGTATAAACTAATAACAAATATTATAGTTCAGAATAGAAGTGATAATTTGAAACAATAATCTGAAAGAAATGAGAAAATCCAAGTTTGAGTAAAAGGAAGTAGAGGACTTTGAAGAGGGAGTTATATACATATATGTATGTTGTATATATGTAAATATATACACACAAAGACAAGTAAATCATTTTTGAGAGTTAGCAACTGGTAAAGGAGAATAAATAGAAAGGAAGTAATAATAAAGTTGTGGCCGTGAAGCTGAGTAGTTTAGGTCAGATATAATAGACAACAAAAGCATTATTATTTTTTTAATTAAAAATGACATGATGAAAATGATGTGGTTTATAAAAATTATGTTAGCAATATTAGAAAGAAAAAAGTAGATATCTATTATAAAACTATTCTCTAAGCTCAGGATGAGTTGATCTAAGAAACAAAGAGATAATAAAAATGTCAGGGCTTCTTAGTCAATAAACTTTTATTAAGTACCTACTACGTGCCAAACATTGTACCAGGCTTTAGGAATTGTACATGGGCAGCAACATGTTCCCTTCTTAAGGAGGAAGATTACAAACTCACTTATATATTCGAAGTTTGCGGTGGTTGTGAAGTGTCAAAATAAATATCATAGCATATAAGTGCTTCATCTCCATAATACTGTTAAATGTGTAGAAAATAAATGTGACTCTAGGGAGAAAGATCCAGATTAAAGTTGTTCAATTTATTTTTTTGTTTTTTTGTTTTTTTGTTTTTGTTTTTGTTTTTTCTTTTTTTAATTTTAAACCCTTAACTTCTATGTATTGACTTATAGGTGGAAGAGTGGTAAGGGTAGGCAATGATGGGGTTCAAGTGACTTGCCCAGGGTCACACAGCTGGGAAGTATCTGAGGCCAGATTTGAACCTAGGACCCCCCGTCTCTAGGCCTAGCTCTCAATCCACTGAGCTACCCAGCTGCCCCTCAATTTGTTTTTAATTTGTATAGTTTCATAAAACACTAAAAACCTGCATATAATGAAAAAAATTTTAATCCTGATTCATTTGAAATTCCTGATATTATCTAATAGCCATTATAATTCTAACCTTTGCTTATGATACTGATCCAGAAAACAAGTTTTCTTTTTCTTTTAGCCAGATATAAGGGCCAGAATATATAAAAATGTGTTTTCCCTTTTTAATTTTATAGCAATCAAGACTATTTATTAAGGCGATGGTCTTTTGGAAGGTGACAAAAGACTCATTTCGATAATTTACTGTCAAGAAGGAAGGATAAAACTATGAAACAATAAGAGAATAGTACAAAAGAGTAACTAAATGTTAAATTTTGTCATCTTAGCATGTAGTTTAAATTTAGATTTTGTATTGTTTTTCAGTTTATATAGATCGAGAGGTTTAGATGATCCTTTGCTTTGTGTCAATATACACTGGCCATTTTGCACATTTTGACATAATTACTTCGAATTCCATGTCTATTTTTATGGCACTTTTCTTTATACTTTTTCCTACATCTTCTCAGTCTTCGTCAGATTATTTGTTATATTATTATCCGTTTGTATTTTTAAAATGTTTTTATTGTGAATTTGACATTTATCAGCAACATAGAAATATATTTTCTCTTTTAAACTTCATTTAAATCTTTTTTTAATTACTAAATATGTTTTCTTCCCCTTTCATTTTTCCTTCTTGCCCTAGTACCAAAAAAGGACCAGAAAAACCCTTAAGTAATATTCATACTCAAGCAAAACAGATCCCCATATTTTTTCAGTGAGTTTACCCATTCACATGCACAATTTTGATTGAGAATTATGTTTCTATCTGTTACTTTTCTCCTTCTTTGTTCTTCCCTTCCCGTTTGCAGTAAAGAAGGTGGTCAAAGAAAAGGAATGTGATTAGCTTTAAGAATCTCTTATTAAAGTAGTCTGATCTCACTTCACTTCACTTTAACCCTTCTTCTAGTCAAAGAAGCCTAATCCCTAGCTTTTATTCTTTTTTCTTTTTTTTTTTTTTGGTTTATAGTCCTCCTCAGTTGTCAATTTGTTTTGCTTGTGACTCCCTAACTGTAACCTCCACCTCCCTGTCTTCTCATTTCTTGATTGAATTTAATGTATTTCTACACAAAATTATTTGTATTCTTGGCAGTCTTTGAGTGGGTGAAAGTAGTTTTATCTGTTTATCTTTGGTTTTATTTGTCATTTTTCCTTCTAGTACATTTTCAGAATTTTATTGGGGAAGATCTTCAGCTCCCCTAGTTTTTACCATTGTAGCCTTCTTAACTATAAGTTTATTTTTTGTATTGGGCAAGAGAGTGACATGATCATACCTGTTTTGAAGATATTAGTTTGGTAGCCATGTGGTAGCTTTATTAGAGAGGGGACAGACTTCAGGTTAAGACCAAACAGAAGGGTATTTTAATAATTCACACCAGAGGTAACTAGACTTGTCACCCTGTGACACAGGTCTCACAGCTAATAAGTATCTGAGCCAGAATTTGAATTCAGGCCTTTCTGATCCAAGTTCATCATTTCATCCACTCTACCATCTAATAAACTGGAATCTAAGTCAAACAGGAGAACAGTCTGGTACTGTTCCTTTATCCATTTTCAGTTTTTTGTGATTGTTTATAATAATATCTATTTTAAATCAAACATTGACATTTCCTCAGTCACTAGTCTACAACCATTTATATACTGTGTCTTTTCATTCTTCTAATTTGGTATTGATTTTGATCTTTTATCAAAATCACTAGACATTATCTAGTGGCTGATTTGAAAATTACTCCCTTGGCACTTTCTTGTCTATTAAAATATAATTAATGTAATCTTTTTTATCATAGAATTTAAAAATTGGAAGGGACTTCAGAAGACTCTTTAGTCCATCCATGCATAAAAGGAATTCTCACTCTGGCATTATGGATAAATAATCGTCTAACCTAGGCTGAAAGAAATAACAATTAGAGGAAATATACCACCTCTTGAGGAAGGTTATTCCAGCTCTTTGTTTAGGAAGTTTTTCCTAAAATTGAATATACATTTTTGCCTCTTTTACAATTTCCATCTATTGCTCCTCGTTCTGCCTTCTAGACTCAAATAGAACAAACTTATTTCCTCTTTCCCATGACAGCTCTTCAAATATTTCTTCACAGCTATTATGTCCCTATTCCTCTAACCTCCTAGTCTTTTCTTCTGCAAGCTAATTTTTTAATTTTAAAATTAATTATAATTTTAAAATTCCTTTATTCATTCCTCATATGTCATAGGACTCAAACCCTGTTAGTATCCTGATTGACCTTCTCTGCATACTTCCTAGCTTATGTCTTAAACTATGGTGCCCAAAAAGGAAAATGATGTTTTGTGAGTTCTATTAAGGACAGAACACAGTGGGTATCATCTTCCTAATCCTGTAAGCTATAGGCTACTAAACACAACCCAAATTTGCATTAGCTTTTTGGCAGCCATATCACACTACTGATTCATATTAAACTTAACTAACTCCCACCACCCCCCAGTTCTTTTTCATAAAAACTTATTGTTATGTTTCTCCTCTCTATCTAGTTCGATATTATACTTATCCCTATTGAATTGTTCTAGCCCAGTGATGGAGAACCTTTTAGAGATGGAATGTTGAGCCCCACCCCCACAGGGGAAGTAGGAAGCATGCCCATTGGGCTGCTGGGTGGAGAGGCAGATGAAGTAAAGAATGTCCTCAACAAGTGTAGAGAGGAGGAGGGGAATGGTCCAAGCCCTCCCCTCTCTTACAGCTCTGCCACCTGTGTGCTTCCATTGGGCTTCTCGGCAAAGCAGCAGGAGATATGGAAAAATGTCATCAGGCATGGTGGAGAGGAGGAAGGGAGCAGCTCCTCCCAAGTCCCCTCTGCCTTTCCAGTAATGAACTCTGGGGGCTCGGGGAAGGGTGGCTGAGTGCCCACAGAGAGCACTCTGCATGCTATCTTTGGTACCCATGCCATAGAGTCACCATCACTACTCTAGTCTCTCAATTCCCTTTTGTATTCTGATCATCTTTTAGCTATTCTGATCAGTTTTATGTCTTTGATAAGCATACCATTTTTACCTTTATCCAAGTCATTAATACAAATATAAGATAGCATAGGCCCAAGAGAATAGATCATTGAATTGCTCCAGTGGAGATCTCTTGCTACACTAAACATGAACCATTAACAATTTACTCTTTGAATCTGACCATCATAATTCATGATTGTATTACATCTAACCCTTTGGTAAAATCTGGACGAGTTATAAACATTCCACATTTTCCAGTTTAGTAACCATACCAAACAAGGAAGTGAAATTAATCTGGCATGACCTGTTCCTACTCATTATCTTTCTGGCTATATGACTTCTACATTTCTTTCTTTCTTTTTTTTTTTTTTAAACCCTTGTACTTCGGTGTATTGTCTCATAGGTGGAAGATTGGTAAGGGTGGGCAATGGGGGTCAAGTGACTGAGGCCAGGTTTGAACCTAGGACCTCCTGTCTCTAGGCCTGACTCTCAATCCACTGAGCTACCCAGCTGCCCCCTACATTTCTTTTTAAAATTTAAATTGGTTGGTGAGTTTCCTAGACAGGTGAGACAAATCCCCATTTTTCTTTTTAATTTGAATTGTTCTTTATCTTTCTTCAAGAATTTCATTCTTGAGCTCCTCCCAAGGCCCCACATTTACCTTCTCATTGTACTTTATTGAATATGCTACCTTTGAACCTTGTAAAATTTTAGGTTAGTAGGATCCGACTAACATGAATGTGTGAACTTGTTCTAAGAAAAAAATTTAATTTGCAATAGACTAAATAATGATCAAGAAATCTAGTAATAGGCTCAGTAGATTGAGAGTCAGGCCCAGAGGTGGTAGGTCCTGGGTTCAGATCTACCTCAGACACTTCCTAGCTGTGTGACCCTAGGCAAGTAACTTATCCCCCATTGCCTAGCCCTTACCTTTCTTTTCCCTTGGAACCAATACACAGTATTGATTCTAAGACAGAAGGTAAGGGTTCTAAAAAAAGAAGAAGAAATCTAGTAACAAATTAAGAGGGATCTGATTTCTTCCCTTCTGGAGTAAGTGAAGTCCATGGATAAATAAGAAAAAGGAGCTGCCTGAATAACCAGTCAAGCCAGTGGGCTTTTAGCATGAGTAGAGGTAATCCTGAAATATGTGTGATCTATAAAACTCTGTGTCCTAAGGCAGAAATAGAAATGATTGCCCCCCCCCCTAAAAAAAAACCCAGCTCTTGGAAGCTTCGGAGAACAGCAGTGACTATGACAGCAGGTACTCACCTTGCACTCAGATTGGAATACCCCTAGTTTTCTGTTCTTAGATGCTATAGAGGACCCTGAGTATCAAGCTCTCTAAAATTCAAATTTCCAGGGAATTTTAATCCCAAGAGGTAGAATTCATCACATTAATCTAAGTGACTTAGATATGACAAGCATACCAAAAGTACAATGGGAATCAGAGCTTCAACCTAATGCAAAGCCCCAATTTAGGAACTAAAACTGGAGATCTAAGTGATGCAAAGAAAATACTGACCAGTATTTTTAAAAAGTTGTTATAGATCAGAAATTCCCCCAATGGTGAAAAAAATGCAATGAGTAATTTGAGGGAGAAATTGGATTTTATAGTTATGACAGGAATGCATAGATGAAATGAAACAAGATATTAAAAAAAATAAAATCTAGAGAGAAAATTAGAAGAGAAAATTGTAAATTTTACCCAAGTAATACACTCCCTTACAGGCCAAACAAATCAAAAAGTCTATGAGACAGTAAGAAATATTAGACAAAATCAAAAGTTTGAAAAAACAAAATATCCGATGAAATAATTTAAGATTCATTAGATTCTCTGAAAGCCATGGGCACTGAATTTCAAGAAGACACAAATGAAAATTGCCCAAAGCTATTAGAATCAGGGGGCAAAGTAAATATAGGAAAAAAATCTACTGATCACTCCTAAAAGTTATCCCATAAGGGAAAATGACCCAGAAAATACCATACCCAAAATCCAGATTTCCCAAATAAAGGGTGGGGGGAAACAAATGCAAGAAAAAAGTAGTTTGAGTACAAAGAAACCACAGAATCATACAAGATTTGGCAGCTTTTCCTATGAGCTAGAAAACATCATGGAATATAATATTCCAAAAGACAAAAAATAAAAGTTTTCAACCAAGAATGATGTACTCTGAAAATCTGTGTTTAATCTTTCCAGCTAAAAAATGGATCTTTAATGGAATAAATGACAAAAAGACTGGAGTTGAGTAAGAACTTTGAAATGTATAATTGGATCCCTAAGAAACCTGGAAAGGAAAATGTATTTGAGCAAATGGAAAGGCTACAGAATTCTATAGTGTTAATGTTCTAATAGACCTTGATTGATATGATTCTTTCTTCCAGTATTATGTTCATTCACTGGAAAAGGTTCTCACATTTAAAGTTAATATTTATATACTCATGTTGACGAAGACATAGCACAGGTGCTGGGGTGGCATGGAGAGGGCTGCTCTGTTCCCCTTTTCCACCACACTTGAGGACGTTTTTTGGTGGTGTTTTTTTTTTTTTTTTGCATGCCCCACCCCTATACCCTTTTCTTGATTTCTGCTAACATCACAAGCAAGTGAAGCACTCTTACTGATCACCCAACATCTCTTGCCACATAACCAGCCAATTTTTTCTTTCTTTTATAAAATCATTTGATTAAATATTTTGTTACTTTTCTTTGAACTATGTAATTAGTTATACATTGCCATCTACTCACATCTGCCGTACTCCATTGCTCTCTGTGATATTTTTGATTTTTTTTTTGAAGTAAAAAGTCTGACTTAAAGGCAGTGAGACATGAAATATGTGGAAATCAATAATGTAAAGAATTCCTAATATTTACCTAATATTTACAGGAAAATCCCAAATAAAATTTTCAAGGGGGAGTTTTCATTGAATTGGAAAAAATTTTAAATTATATAGTAAACTAACTCATCACTTATATACCTGTTATATGAGTAAAATAACTGGATTTATTTATGGGCATTGGTGCTAGTCAGAAATGTTGTTAAAGATGGACTTGCACTGCTGGTACTAAGCCAAAAAATTGAGAAATGGATTAATAGAATTGAATAGAAATGTTAATTGTCCAAACAAATATCTATGGACCATCGTTGTCAAAATATAAGTTGTCAAAAATAAGAACCTATAAGTGCATTCATTATTTGTAATGTATTTGTAATGAGAGCTAGTCATTTCTATAATAACGTTATATATGTGACTGATATGAATGCTCATTAGCAATAAAATATGTTCATTTTCTATCACTTAACCATTTTTTCCTTTGTTTTAGGAACTCATAATCAAAACTATGTTAAGTTCAGCAAGAGATGAACCCTCCGGTCCTGCAAGGTCAGTCAGAGAGTTACTAAATTAAGAATTATTCATTTTGAAGACTCCAATTTATTCATTTTGAAGTTGACTCATTATAATCTGAAATATTTCATAGTAGCCAGCCTACATTTTAAATTGATTGTGAACACTTATTTCACTACTAATTTTTATCTATATTTGAAACCTGATAGAGTTAAAGAATTAATTTTGGTTATTTATTAGATTATAAATCCTTGGAGCATTTTAAAATTCTAATTCTTTACAAGTTTTTAAAATATCAACTTTGTTTTGATTGGGTTGAAAATTTTTATCTAAGATGAATCTATATAAATCTATTTGAATAATTATATTCATATAGATGTAGATATTATATGTCATATAAGAATATAATACTGTAATTAATTTACCTTAATAAAATATCCCCAAATTTTCTTCTTTTTTAATGTCCCTTGTCCATATCCTGTGTCCTAACTATGAATGTCCCAAGGCCTATTATGGGACATCTCTTCTTTCAGTATTCTCATTAACTTCCATGAGCTTCCTTCAGATTACTCTCAAACTTGAATATCCAGCCCTCACAAACCCCAGTGCTAAATCTTCACCTGGGCTCTATCCATAATCTATCTCTTGATAATACCCACTCCTACAAACTTCATAATTTCTTTTGTAATCATCTCTCACTACCCTCATCTTCCAGTATGCAGTTAATTGCTAAGATTTTTTTTATTCTACCTCTGCTATATCTCTTGTATTGTTCCCTTCATATAGTCACTCACCTCTTAATGCCCTATTCAACTTAATGCCATAATTACATCTTAACTGAATTGTTGTTGTAGTCTTCTAGTTGATCTCCTGGCCTTCAGCCTCCTCCCTTTTAAAAAATTAATTCATTTGTTAACATTTGAATATCCATTTAACTCCTGCCTTCCTTCCTTCTCTCCATTAAAGAAGGTGTCATTTGACAAAAATATTTGTATATATAAAACTATGTCTTATTTCTATTTATCAATTCTTTCTCTGGGAATGGACACACACAAGTCATTCTTCATCAATATTTCTGTTGTTATATTAAATGTTTTCTTGGTTCTGTTTGTTTCACAGCTCATAATTTCATGTAGGTCTTTCCATAATTTTTTTTTTAACCCTTGTACTTCGGTGTATTGTCTCATAGGTGGAAGAGTGGTAAGGGTGGGCAATGGGGGTCAAGTGACTTGCCCAGGGTCACACAGCTGGGAAGTGGCTGAGGCCGGGTTTGAACCTAGGACCTCCTGTCTCTAGGCCTGACTCTCACTCTACCCAGCTGCCCCCTTTCCATAATTTTTAAAAAATTAATTTGCTTGTCCTTTCTTATGGCACAGTAGTATTCTATCACAATCATATGCCACAACTTGTTTAGCCATTCTCCAACTAATCAGCATCCCTTCAATTTGTAATTAGTTCTTTGATACCACAAAGAGAGCTGCTATAAATATTTTGAACATAGTTTCCTTGATCACCTTGGGAAATAAACCTAATAGTGGTATTGCTCTTTAATTCATCCTCTGCATAGCTGCTTGGGAATAATGTTTCTAAAATACAGCCTTGACCATTATTACTCTACTTAAATCTCTAACAGTTTTCTCTTGCTTCCAGGATAAAATACAAACTTCCCCTTCTCTTAACTTTTGAAGCCCTTATAATCTGATTCCAGATTACCTACCAGAAAGCGTACATCTAATACTGTACATTCCAGCCAAACTGGCCTACTTTCTATTCCTCAATCTTAGTTTTCTATCTCCTGCTTTGGAATAAATTTTCATTTGAGTTTGGAATGTACTTCCTTCTTATTTTTATGGAAACTGTTATCTTTCATCAAGGGTCTGCCTGTGTTAGTGCTCCTGCAACCTAAAATATTCATTGATGTACTTTTTTTGTTTATGTATTAAATCTCTCAGTGAAATTTTAAGTTCCTTAAGGCCAAAGGACTATTTTCCTTTTTGTTCCTTGCATACCTAGCCTCATACATGATAAATACTCAGTGAATTTTTCATAAATTTATAGAGTCATAGAGTAAAAACTGGAAAAAACTTTAGAGGTCATTGAATCCAATCTCCTAATTTTACAGATGAGGAAACTGAGGCTCAGATAGGTTAGGTGAATTCCTTAGTCACACAGCTAGTAAGTACCCAAAAGCGAAATTTGAATTCAGGTCTTCCCAACTACAGATCAAAGAAACAAACAAAAAAAATTGATCCACTTTACTACCTTGCTTCTCAAAACGCATTGCTCAATGTGAGGTACATGCCCTGAAAATAAGAGTGTCATGCTATACTGATTAAAGTAGCCAGTATAGTGTTTTTGGAAGTGAAGGGATAAACAGGAATTTTAAAAAATAAAATGTAGAAATAGGCCAAAAGGTATGTTTATTTGAAGATGAATTCTGTAGTATTTTCTTGGATAATTGCTAAAATATGCCTCCCCAAAGAACTCTCCTTTTTTTCACAATTCTCAGTTTTAGACTATTAGAAAACTCATTTAACAAAATTTAAGGGGCCAGAGTTCAAAAACCTCAAAATTATGGTTTTCTGGAGGCAAAAACTATGAATAAAACACAACTTCTTTTAAATGCAGTTGAGGGAAGGATAGATTATCCCATCCAGTTTCCCCACACTAGCTTTTAATCTGAGTTTAGAATCAGTGCCAGATTTAAAGTGAGTCAGGCTGAGAAAATCCTAAAATACCATTCTCTCTGTTGGAGGGTATACAGAACACTGTAGAGATAGTACAAGCATTCTCCTGTTCTTTCCCATAACTCCTTTAAGTATTGAATTATACAATGTTGTATCTGGAAGGGATCTTGGTGATCATCTAGTTCAACACGCTCATTATATAGACGAGAAAACAATATCCCTCTTGATTTTCCTAGTCTCTGTCTTAGGATAATAGTCTACAGTCCTGTTTTATTAAATGCCATAAAAGAAAATGTTTACTTTTATTTATTCATTACCCTATGTCTATTAGACATACAGATATGTCTGTCTGCCCTGACATCGCATTTCAGGCTAGATACAAAATAACTTCTATATCAAGTTACTATTATTACATGGGGAGGCGGGCAATATTGTCTTTATATAGTTTATCAATCTGCTCATTTTTTTACAAGTATCAATTTAATGCAATTAATGACAAAAATGTATTACTTATATTTACCAACATAATTTCTAGTGTATGTAATGTATAATAACTCAATCTGTACTACATATGCTCTGATTTCTTTTGTAATAATATTTTATTGAAAATCATACCTACTTTTATACTAAGGCCTGTTGCCTATTTTTTTTCCAGATGTGTTGCTCTTTGTAGTTTAGGCATTTGGATCTGTGAAGAATTAGTTCACGAATCTCATCATCCTCAAATTAAGGAAGCTCTGAATGTAATTTGTGTTTCCTTAAAGGTGAGAAGTTTTTCAAAGACTTCAGAGAACACAGGGTTTTTGTTTTTGTCATTTGGGTAGAGAATTTCACCTATAGATACCTTTTAAATATATCACTTGAACTTAGAGTAATTTCATTTTCTCATTTCTTCAATACTAATTCCTCCATTAACAGTGACTCCAACTTTTATAATCAAAATGTATATTTCTGAGGACCAATTTCATTTTACTTTTCTAACCTTCTGCTTTTTGCCCAGAATCTTTGTTAATGATGGCACAGTGGAAACTAGCTATTTGAAATACATGTAAAACATCAGTTTTGTTTTTTTAACCTCTTCTTTACACTTTGTCATGTTCCCCTTTTTATATGCTTTTCTTTTTTTCTAATATCAATTCCAAATTAATATTAATGGCTTTCCATTAAAAGAACATGAAATATAATTTGTATACTCCTATTTGGGTCAATCTAGTTGAATACATATGGTAGCCAGGGAAAATTTTGATCACAAATAGAAAAAATGTCAATGAGAATAGCAATGACCACTTTAAAAAATGTTTATTAATGCTTTTTGTTTTTAAATTATCTAAATTTCTCACTGCTTCCCTCCTGCAACTACTCCACTGGAGTGTCCATGATAAAGAAGGAAAAAAAGCTTAGCAATAATAACTAATATCTCAAAAAAATCTGACACTTTATGCAGTGTTCTACATCTATAATGTCTTACCCTGCAAGTAAATGTCTGGGAAGGTGGGAGGAGTATCTTAGCATCACTTTTTTGAGGGAACCATTATTTTATAGTATTCAATCTCTATAGTTTTGTTTTTGCCATTTAAAAAATTTATATTCTCTATTCATTAGTTCTTCATATTATTCTCAATTCATTATTTCTGATGATACCCCAATATCTTAGCTATTGCTAAGGATTTAATTAATACTTTAAAAAATTAATTGAATGGAAGAAGTTAATTCTTTTTTCTATTATCATAGATAAGACTGTAAACATAAAAGAGTACATTATCTGCAGTTCATATTTTGATTTTAACACATTGTGGATATTTTTTTGCACTGACATCAATCTTGCCAATTTTAAAATTATTTCAGTTCCAGAGCATATATGGCCTGTCATCAGTAGATGGCAGTCGAAAAACATTTTTAAATAATATCCATATATGTGTACAAATGAAAAATTCTTTAAATTATTCATTTTTCATTTTTCAGTTTCCTAATAAAGCAGTAGCTCATGTGGCTTGCAACATGCTTCATATGCTGATTCAATATGTACAGAGGCTTCAGACTTACCAGCCTGATTCCCCCTTGAAAATTATTCAAGTAAGTAATTTTTCATTTACTTTTTAATGGCTTAGAAAATATTTAGATAAGGAAACTTCTTAGTTTGTTTTCCTTGAATTGCATAATCTTGAGAATACAATTTAATTCTACCTTATCTATAAAAATGAAAAAGTCAGAAGTCATTTGTAGTCAGAAGTCTTAAGTTCAAATCCCACTTTAAATACAACTTGTTCTTATCTGTGGAAAATTCAGGTAATGTCCATTAGCTGCAAGTTTTCCAAGATTATTAAGTTTTAAATGGGTTATATTTTATGTATATTTCCCACCCTGAAATCACAGATCCTTACTATATTGAAATACCTAATGGCAATTTTTGTTAATAATGAATTGAAAAAAGGAATTTCACAGTTTTTCACTATTATTTATATGAGAATAAGATGAATAAGAATTTTTAATCCATTTTTTAAAAAACCTTGACCAGATTAATTTTTATTCTGAAATCAAAGGATTGTGAAATTTCCATGTGGGCACTCCTACAAATGTACATTATAACTTCTCTGTAACTAAACAGATGGTCTTCCAGACTTAATATTTTAAGTAGAGGTGATCCAAAATGTTGGAGTGGGAGGGAGCAGTGAAACTCAGCTTCCCTCAAAACTATTTCAATATTGACCTAAGAAGCATCTGAAACTAAATGTGATTTTTTTAATTGGAGGTGAGGGGATAAGTCAAAGGAGAAACCGGAGAAACCCCTATGGGCCATTTTTCTAGCCCAACCTAACAAATTTGGCTCACAGGTGTAAGAAGGGGGGTTTGAGATAGTTGGGGTGTAATTTGGTAACCTGTTGGTCAAAGTATAAGGGCCAATACTTCTCTACAGCCACCCAAGACAACTTGGGGATTCTTGACAATTGGAGTTCCCCAATATGGTTGTGTTGGGGTAGGGAGATGTTCTCTATTGAAGGAAACTAGTGGAAGCCCGGTAAGTTGTTCATGCTGAGCTACACCCACACAAAGCTTCCCCAATCCCCAAATTTAAAATGGAGAACTGCTTTCCTTCCTCCTTCAACCCACAAGTTCTGCCACCCTCCCAACTCATTTACGCAGGACTGACTAGAACAAAACTAACAAGGGATTTATTTCAGGAACAATTAATGAGGAATAAACGAAGAGGGTGTCAGGGAAAGGGGTGCAGGGGGTCCCTAAATTCTCCTCCCAAATAAATGCTCTTAAGAATATAATTATGGCTAACTATAGAGGAAGTATGGTAAGGTAATGTTCAAGACAAGTTTGTGGACCCTCGGGGGCCGGCTCCCCCACAAAAATCCAGGCCCCCTGGCCAAACAGTAGAACTTTTTAAATATATCTTCAAACATGGTCAAGAATTGATTGAGAATGAATTCGAAGGGTTGTAATTGCTGAAAGTCTTTGCAAACTCTTCAGATTTGCTTTTGAAGGTACTGCAGCCCCAAATTTCAACCTCCCTCCTTGCTACCCCTCAAAAGCTAGCAAGAGAAAATTCACTGGTTCCTGCCCACAAATCTTTGCACTGAAGCCAACTGTCATTCTCTCCCTCCTCAAAGTTCCATCAGTGAATTCCAACATGTAGGCTTGCTCCAAACTCTTACACAGGCTAGTGACCAGGTCAGGAACTGTAAAACATGTGTGGATAGGGATCTTATACTCAGCCTTATGAAATACCACTTTAGCAGATCTTGGACTAAGTTGTAGATTTAGATAAGGAGTAAGCTTGGCCATTCTATCACTCTGAACCAGCTGAATTTTCCAGTTAGCTAACATAATTAGGCCTACCAACATTCTATCTACTGAAGTGTCCCCCTGAGGGGCAAGTTGTACTTGTGTTATCCAGGCCCATAGTAGGGCCTGGGAAGCTCAGGGAGGTGCAGTGATCATACCACTGAAAGTTTATAACTCTCTAACTCAAACCATCCCTGTGATCTTTGAGCTTTCAGCACTGGGTGACTGTGTTGGCAAGAGCCCTGTTATGATAGGCCAGAATGGTACCAGTCCCATTAGAAGTACACAATACCACAAAATCCCCATCTGAGAATTAAAGATAGATAAATGAGCAAAGAAAAAAGATAGTATGATACTTTGATACAAAAGACACAATCTCAGAAGGAAAGAATAGCTCTAAAACACCTATGACTAAAATTTCAAAGAAGAACACAGCTTGTCCACAAGATCAGTTAGAATACTTATAAGAAATGAATCAATACTTTAAAATTTGTATTATAAATTAAATGAGAGCACTAGAAGAAAGAATTGGAATAAGTATTAATAGTTTAATAGAAATTAAATGGTTATTTCTGTCATTTCTCTCCTGAACTCTTCCTGCACTTCTTTGGGACCTCTCTGAATTTTCCACCATGCCCCAGGATGCCAATTATTGGGAAAACATTATCATCCTACAATATCCCATCAGTCTTGGTATTACACCTCTTCACTATCTACCACTCTCTGACCCTCCTATTGGAAGATGGAGGCATGGACTCCAAAACTTTCATTTAAGAAGGGAGTTTAGAAACATCTTCTCATTTCTCATATGATTGCATTACTTTGGGCTTCTCTGAGTTTATACCATGCCCTCAGTTGGGTACCTCCCCCACCCCTTTTCAGCTTCCTTTTGTGTATTATCTTTCCCAATTAGATTATACTCTCTGAGGCTCAGTGGATTGAGAGCCAGACCTAGAGACAGGAGGTCCTAGGTTCAAATCTAGCCTCAGACACATCCTAGCTGTATGACCCTGGACAAATCACTTAACCCCCATTGTTTAGCCCTTGCCACTCTTCTGCCTTGGAATCAATCAAATCAAAATATTGATTCTAAGAAGGAATTTAATGGTTTTTTAAAAATACATAATCTTATTGAGGGCACAGACTCCCTTTTTTGTATTTATATCCCCAACACTTAGTGTCTGGCAATATAGTAGGCATTTAATAAATATTTACTGTTTGCTTGATATTAATGGGTGTTTGTAAATCTTATCTAAATAATGAACTCTTTGAAAATTAAAATATACCAAGCAGAAATGAATAATTATAAGGGATCACAAGAAATACTAAAACAATACCAAAAGAAAAATAATAGAAGGAAATGTAAGATTTTACATACAAAACAACTGACCTGGAATATTGATAAAGGAAAGTTAATTTAAGAATCATTGAAGTACCTGAAAGGCATGACCAAAGGAATAGCCTGGATACCATATTTTAAGAACTCATGAGGGAAAACTGTCTAGACATGTTAGAATAAGAGACCAAAAGGAAAATAGATTACACTGATTACCTCCTGAAAGATTATCCCCACTCCCACCAGTGAAAACGGTCAGGAACATTGTAATGAAAAATCAAATTTCCTGGTTAAAAAATACTACAAGTAGTTGGAATGAATTAAGATACTAAGAAATTCAGGATTACATAGCACCACAGTATTATTGGTGAAGGAAGCTGTAGAAGGAACAAAAGAAAGGGTAAGTGTGACTAAAATCTGAGTGAGAGAAAGAGAAGAATAGGAGAAAGGGGGTTGACTGGGGAAAGGTTCTCACAGAATGTATTCTTGCTGAGCACACTTTTGTCCCACAACCTTCTGCTTTCTAAACAAAAGACAGGAAACAAGGAAAAGAAAAAACACCAGAGAATGAAGGGGAAATAAACATTTAATAATCATAACTATGAAAGTGCTTAATTTTCCTATAAAGTGGAAGAGGGTAGTAGAGTGATTTAGGAAGAAAAATCTAGCAATATATTGCATATGCTAAAGATTCTTAAAATGTAAATATTAAAATAAGATACTAGAGTAAAACTTTTTAGGCTATTTCCTTCATGAGTTTTTTATTATATGTGTGATATGTGTCTTCTGTCATGGATATATTGCATGAAAGCACTGATATAATCTATATCACACTATTTACTGTCTCAGGTTGTGGGAAGGGAGGGAGGAGAGAAACTGAATTGTAAAATTGTTTCTATATGTAATACAAAGATAGCAGTCAGGATCTTAGAGAAGACAGCTACAAAAATAGATTTGATTATTAAATGTAAGTGGAAAAACTGTATTTTGTTTAAATATAACGGACTGTTAATTTAGATACTTAACATGCACATGTATGGTGTCTTACAGGCACCAAGACCCCATCTTTTTTAAAGGTGGGTACTTCCTGTAAGGGAAATAGGCTTTGGGCTGCATCATTTTGTGTTCCTACCTCTAGGCTCCCTGCCTAGTGATCAATGGGGTAGGTAAGAGGAGGGGAAGGAGTAGGTAAGCTAAGGGGAACAGGTTGGGGGTAGGGAAGGTTAGAAGGATGAGAGGTAGAAGGAGCAGAATGGGAAGTGAAGTGGGCAGGTAGAGGAGGGACTGAGACAAAAGAGGAGGGGTCAGGGACTGAGGCAAAGGAGGAAGAGTTGGATTGGGGAGGGGCTGGAACAAAGGTAGGGACAGGTTGTGGGATGGGTTAAATAGGGGGTGTGGCAGTATCCAGAGCAATGGGTTGAGTGGAGGGTGTGACTGAAGCAGTTTTGTGGGGCAGGGTGGGACAAAGACTCAGATAATGAGATATGGGGAGACGAGTTTTTTAAGCCACTTTTCAAGGCTTTCCAAAGAAACCAGCATCTGCTCCATATTCAACTCTAAATTGTCTAGTTTTGAGTTACACTCAATCAAAGCTCGTGGTTCCCTGCGTTGTTGTATAGTAGAAAGGGCATTTATTTGGGTTGGACAGGAAGTGTGTTGTGCTTGGAGAGGCTGAGATAAATCTTTTACTTGCTTCTCTAGTATATCTAGGGTATTTCTCAAGTCTCTCCAGGAGAAGTAAAGATAGACAACTCCACCTATAAGTATTACAAGCACACCCAAATATAGTGCAAGATATATCCCTTGTAATACATTCTGTGGGATTACTAACCAGCAAAAAAAAGTCATTTCTACAAATTTGATTATGTAATCGAAAGTCTGGACCCGGGTATCCACTAAGGCATTCAATGGTTGAACCACATTTTTTAGTTAATTGTTAAGTTGCCTGTAATTTTTTGTCAGTAGATGGCGGTATTGGCTAGGTTTTTCCTTGTTTGAGGACTGGATGTGGAATCTATTGTCTTTCACAAATTAATCCTATTTATTTCTGGCCTGCAGAAAAACAAAGCCTGTAGTTCTAGGCTGACTTCTAGAGATTAGGTTTAGGAGGATTAGACAAAGCCTCTAGCCCAAGGCAGGCTGAGTTTCTTTCATAGACTAAGTTTAGGAGGGGCAACAAGGTGTAGCTGAAACTCTATGCAGCTTCAAAAGTTCAGTTTCAAAAATCTGAGGGAGCTGTTTCTTTTCTCCTTCCCCCTGAGGCTAAAACTGCTAAAACCATGTGCTTCCCTCTTTGGGCAAAAGGGCAACTCAATTCTAGCTGGCCCCAGGCTTTTGCTTCTCACTTAGATTTTAAAAACTAGAGATACATGGGGTTTGGAAAAGAAAGTAGACTCCCAGGAGTAAAACAAGGCTAAGACCTAATTTCAACCTAAAAATTCACTCTCCCTAAAAAGACCCTACTAATATGCTGAGTCTAGTATCTTCTGCTTTCCAGTACCTTCTGCTTTGGGTGTGGAGCAGAGCTGCTTCTAAGCTTTTTCAGATGTGGCCCTGGGCTAGCTAAGAGACAAAGCAGTCTTAAGGCAACTGAAAAATAGGATTCCTTCCCAGGTGAAACTTAGGGTCAGCTAATTGGGTTATTTGTTGGGGGGGGGTGGTAGAAACAGTCTTCCCAGCTGAGGTCTCAGGGCCCTGCAGCTAAGATTAAAACTGGCTGCTTTTGTAGTGTATTTTAAAGGCTGAAAGAAAGAAAATGTTTGATCTTACCTGTCTGGCAGCTTTATGTAAATCGCAGATCCAAAATAAGCTGTAAGAAGGCTGACTTGGGGATAGTAACAAAAGTCAAGAAAATTTGGGAAGATTGAGGGTATGAAAAACCGATGTGGTCAGCCAAACTATAAGAGGGGAAATCTAGATATTTAAGGTATGGTCGCAAGAAATAAATTAACTTGGTTTCAAAATAAAATAGACCCAAGTCAGGATGACCTTTATGGT
This sequence comes from Gracilinanus agilis, assembly GCF_016433145.1. Lineage (NCBI taxonomy): Eukaryota > Metazoa > Chordata > Mammalia > Didelphimorphia > Didelphidae > Gracilinanus > Gracilinanus agilis. The sequence continues at coordinate 446,863,539 of NC_058131.1, read as the reverse complement.
GGTTTATTTACAGTTAGGAAGGTTGAAGATAGGGAAGTTGAGAGAGAGAAACTCTGGCCTGGACCCGAGGTAGGTATTTAGAGGCCCCAGCAGAGAGGCACAGAGGTTAATTAAACAAGGCTTCTAGCCACAAGGCCTCCTCCAATAAGAGAGGCCTCCTTAAGGCTTGAAACTCCAAGGGAAGAGAAAGAGAGTCAGCCTAACTCACCCATGTGACAATTCAAAGGGCAGCAGTCTGAGGTCTCACCAGAGATCTTTCTACACCAAGTTCAAAACGCCAACTCCTCCATAGGAAGTTACCATCATATTTAAAAGATAGCATCTTTCATCACTTCCTGCATCCACCTCCAATTTCAAGTGGACAAATGGCAGCCTTGAAACTGTTTTGGACTGTCCTTGGGCAGTCCCTTGTTTCTAATTTGTTACTTATTATCACATGTGGGTAACAGCCTCCCCCTCCCCACTTAATTCTAAGTTGTGTGGGGTGACATTATTCCTCGTGGCTAAGTCTACACAAATGAATGAAGGTGAGCTAATTCCATTCACACAACACACACACACACACACACACACACACACACACACACCCCTTCCCTTTCTACATGGTAAGTGGATAAAAATACATTAATTATACTTCATTACTATAAAGTCAGAATGTCCATTATTACAATTATTCCTTTTTTTAAATTTAAAACTCTTACCTTCCATCTTGTAACAATTAAATTTAGGTTTTGACTTAATATGAGAGTTATAAAAGTGGTATTGTAGTCACCAATTGAGAATGATTCATCAAAATTGTTACCAAAAACACGGATCTCATCTCTTTGTAAACTTTTGTCTAGTTCAGATACTTTTTGTATCTTTGTTTTTTAAGACCCATTTCAACTTCCTTGTGGGGTTTTTCTGGAATTATGATATCAGAATTTAAATGTGGTTACTCCACTTTCATTACTATAGAAATTCTGACACATCTTTTTCTCATTTTTGTCTGTTGTCCTCCATCCAGTTTCATTTCAAGTGTTCTTACTTAATTGGTTAAACTTGGTCTTCTTTCTACTGTATTTTGGTGAGGTGATAATGTTCATAATATTCCACTAAACTCCTAGAAATTTTTACAAATGAGCTTATATTCTCAACTTTGGATTTCAGATTTTCCTTTTTCTATTCTCCTTTGGTTCTTGATTTTCATCAATTAAATTTCCTTAGAATTAGTTTCATTTTTCAACATTAAAGACTTATTTTAATGGATTAGGTCTGTAAGGGTTAAAATAGGGGTTTCGACAAAAATAAGAGCAGCTATTAATAACTTAAGTTTTAATGAGAATATAGTAGAATTGTAAATTAATATCCCTTTAAATTTCCTAATACCTAACTAGCTATCCTATAACTACCGATAATTACTACCTAAAACTGCCTATACCTACTTATAACTAACAACCACCCCACAAAGTTCCAACCCAATCCAAATCAATTCAGTCAGTGTTTAATCCAATCCCAATTAGGTCTGTCAATGAAGACCAGCCACCTTCCAAAAAGTTCAAGGAAGAGGAAAAAATCTAGCAGCCCAAACCAAAAAGCCCTCTAAAGGCTAAAGCTAAAAGCCCTCTCATTAAGCTCAGGCCCACCTTTATATTCCAGCAACTAAACACCAACCATCAACTAATCACCAACCCCCAAAGACCAGCTCACGCCCAGCAGCCAACTTCCCTGTAACTGCCAGCCCTGTCAGCAACTGACACCCCATTCCCCAACTGTCTGCAACTGACAGGCCTACCAACCCACGTTTGACCCCTTTTATTTCCTCCTTTCTACCTCACTTCTTGTCACTGTAGTTTCTCCTTCCTGTCTTTATAGTTTCTACTTCCTGTCACTGTGGGTTGGTTAATCCCTACACATCTCAATGGTAAAAGGACCTCCAAGTCCTCTGTTAAATTAGAGAAAAAGAATAAAGAATTCCTTTTTACAGATTGGAATTGCCTCAGTTGCATATTACATCATAATTTAATCCTCATTTTGTATTAATTTTGAGCTTTGCTTCAAGAAGTCAGTAGTATGATGATATACAGTAGTATAATGAAGTGATTAAGAAATCATTCCCACATAGGTAACCATTTGTGTTTTAGAAGAATCAGATGTTTTTTGGTGATGTTTTTCCATACTTACCTTATCTAGTACCTCCCAACTCTGCTTTTTAAAAAAGTATTCATTATGTTTGGACATGAGACTTCTTGTGTTTGTCTTCTTTTGTTTCTTAATCCTGATACATTTTTCAACATATTTTTCTTTGTCTTCCTGTGTTCAGCTTTACATTGAAGCCATCAAGTGTTAAGCTGTATGTTGATTTGATATGAAGTTTTATTAAATTCTCCACAGAACTTCTCTGATACTTTATCTACTATGACATATGTTAGCATGTAAGCTGCACAAATCTTATTTTTATAATCTTTGTGCTTATGCTCATAATGAAAAATGGAAAATAAGATGATCAAGTATCCCTGGAATTGAAATTACCTATTTTGAGATGCATGAAGAAACTAATTCCATCATTTCTTTTGCCTCTTCAAGGAACCATTTCCCCATTTATCTATAATTTATGTAATTTCTGGTTTCCCTAATAGTGAAAATATTGGTAGAATATTTTGCTTTATTAAAAAATCGAGGCTATTCACAGAGACCTCCAGTTTTTCCCCTTCACATCTCACTTCCATTTGACTTCTGCCACTATCTTCTACAATCACATTCTAAGGTGGCCCTTCTTTTGTCAAAACAGACCAGTCTGTGTGCATAAATTATATTTTGATTCTATCCTATATTCTGCAGCAGTTTAGATTCTGTATCATTGCTCCTTTCTGAATTATCTTTAATCTCTACCTGTTCTCTGGCTATTTCCTTATTGCCCAAATCTCTTTCACCCTGAAAAGATCCTCATTTTATCCATGCATCTCTTCTGTTATCCTATCTCCTCTCTTTTGTAGCTAACATCCTTGAGAAGGCCATGTATACTTCTACTTTCTATCCTCTCTTAATTTTTTGTAATATAGCTTTTGACCTCATCCATTGAAACACTCTCTCAAAAGTTGACAATTATCACTAATTGCCAAATGTAAATGGCTTTTTCTCAATCCTCATCATTTTTAACCTCTCTGCAGTATTTGATGCTATTAGTCACTATAAAGTCACTTTGATATACTCTTAGTCTCTGGGTTTTTGTGACACAATGCTGCTTTCTGGTTTTCCTTCTATTTATATTCCTTTTCTGTCATGTTTGCAGGATCTTTATCCAGGTCATACCCATTAGTTGTTCCCCTCACCCTTCTACAAAAACATATATACTTTTTTCCGTTTATATTCACTTGGTTATCACATCAACTCCTATGGAGCTGATTTTTATACAGAGGTAATTGCCATCTTTCTATAAATGAGTGAGATCTATTTGTCCTCTGTTAACTTCCTATTAGCTATCTAGAATCCAGTGCCCCTTATACCTTTTAAAATCAACCTGACCAAAACTAAACTCATCATCTTTTCCCCAGAGAGGAACCTTTCTAATTTCCCTATTACCTTTGAGAGGACACCATTATCCTCCCAAATTACACAGGCCCACAACTCAAATATCCTCAGTTTTTCACTCTTTCATCCTCCATATCCAATCAGTTGCACGTCCTTTTGTTTTACCTATATAACATTGCTTGTATAAGCCCCCTTTTGTCCTCTTGATAGTGCTACCACTTTTGTGGAAGTCTTCATTAATTCACATTTGAGCTATTAGCAGTAGCCTGCTTGTTGATTCAGTTTGCTTACCTCAAGCCAATCCCCACGTTTGTCCATTCCCCTTTCAGATGTTAAATTGGCCTTCTTAAAATATGACCATGTTGTCCCCTCCTTGCTCTTTCTATGCACTTAAGAAAGGAAAAGAAAATACATAGCCTGAAAATGAAGAACTCTTATATCATATAAGCATAGTCAAGTAAAGCAAATTTCCACATTGTCCGTGTCAAAAATGTATTTCTTATTCTGTATGTTATTTCATCATCTCTATGTGATGAGATGGGAATCATTGTTCTTCTTCAGTTCTCTGGAATCATGGCTAAATATTTAGATTTGAATTGCTCATTATCAATTGTTGAATATTAAATACATGTCAGAGATTATAATATAAACTTCTACACAAATATTTGTCATTTCCTTTCTGATTCCATTACTGTATATCTGCTAAGTAAGTTGACTTAAAGTTAAACATGCCCTGAAAATAAAGATATAATGATGATATCCTCTTGATATTTGAATAAGATTCATAGAAATAAGAGATGAAAAACATTTTTAAATGTGGTTTCTATGACTTTATTCTGTATTGCAATGTAAATTTTCCTTTGGATATAAATTTTTTTTCAGTTTACATATATGCAATTAGTTTTCCCATTTTCACTTAGTATGTAGACTATGTACAGACTTAGTAGGTAGACTATGTAGAGAAGGAAGCAAGAATTATTGTTTCCACAAATTTAGATGAGAAACAAAAGCACAAAATACTAAAACAGTTCACTAATGGTTACCTAATTGCAGAACTCTGGAAATAGGTACGACTTTTAAAAAATGCAGCTATTAAAGCAATATACTTTGTAAATTCATAAATGTACTATATTCTTCCTGATATATCAGTTCATTGCCATTTGTTTGGAGAAGGATTTAATATACTGATGCAATAATTTTGAATTTGTCTCTAAAACTTGAACCCTCTAGGTGAAACCAGACCCAGAGGTACAATAGAAATGACAAAGTTGAGTCATGTGAGGTAGTTATTTGTTATTGAGGGGGAAACAGTTTTGAGGCATTTTGTTTTTTAAAATCACCATAAAGCATCTTTTTTTGTTGCATTACAGTTCCATGCTGGGGAAACCTTATTGTTGTAAAATTAGTATTTCTTGATAATTTTAGTGATTTTTTAGATCATATCTGTGCTTAGTTTAATTAGTTTATGTATATTTTGTTAATGTGGAATTGTAAAAATAAATTGTAAATTATGTGCTTGAAATTTGAGGGTGTTTATAGACATTACCTTTTTTTAAAAAGTTATTTGAAGGGGACAGCTAGGTAGCTCAGTGGATTGAGAGCCAGGCCTAGAGATGGGAGGTCCTAGGTTCAAATCTGGTCTCGGCGACTTTCTAGCTGTGTGACTCTGGGCAAGTCACTTGACCCCAATTGCTTAGCCCTTAACCCTCTTCTGCCTTGGAGCCAATACACAGTATTGACTCTTAAGACGGAAGGTAAGGGTTTAAAAAAATTTTTTTTAAGTTATTTGAAGTGATTAAATGCAGTATAATTGATAAATTTAATAATTAATTTAGATGAAAATATTTAATCATTAAAATTTAAAGGATTTTGATTAGTTACATTTTTAAAAGAACAATAATTATTTTTCTTTGTCTATAGATACTGATAGCCACTGTTACTCATCTTTTACCCAGTACAGAAGCTTCATCTTATGAAATTGACAAGAGGGTAATTAAACACATATAATTTTAATATATAATAAATTTAAGTTTTAAGAAATTATTTTTACAAATACTTTGTGTTACTATGGATGTGGGCTCATCCTCTTACAAATATCTTCTAGTGTACAATGTATATGTACTTATATAATTTCATAATATGTAATTATTATATTATAATTTAGTTTCCCTTTAATTAAGTTGATTTTCATTTTGTCATTCATATGTTTCATAAAGTGTTCATATTCTAAAGCAATGTTTATTAATCTGTAATAAGTTGGACTTTTTATGTCATGTTATTAAAATTTTTGACTTTGGGGAATGGTTATGTTAACTTGGGTGTTTAAATTAGACATTTCTAAACATGTGAAGTACACAATGAGTTTGAATTATAATATAATTCTGAAGACCAAGAAACTTACTCTCTACTTCGTTCCCAAGATTATAATACTATTTGTGGTCTGCTTAATATAATTTGCCATTTGGAAGTTATTTCATTTTTCAAATTTTGGTGAAATAATTTTTTTAAGTTAGTGTTTAAAACCTAAAAGGACCAATATTTAAAGGGACCAAGGAAACTTCTTTAATGAAAATCAGTTGCATGGGAGAAAATGTTGGAGCTAGTTGTTTTTTTCCCTGCCAAGAGACCTGGTTATGTGTAAGTCAACATGGCAAAGACAAAGAGGTAAAACATATAATAAAAATATTTCAATTAAATGACTTTGATAGGCTTAATAGATCATCCCATTCTTTCAATTTTCACTTCCTCCGCATTTCCCCCTTATAAAATCTCTGACCTCATTCATAACATAGTTCAAGCACTACCTTCTATACAAAACTTTATCTGGTTCCTCATCTAGTAACACCCACATCTTGTATTTAACTACTTTATGCTTGTTTTTATTTATTCATCATATATTTATTTTGTACATGTATATGTACATACACACATATATTTAGGTATTGTATGTGCCTATGTTGTATTATTAGTGTTCAGTTCTTAACTGTGCCATATATTAGGTGCTTCTGGGTTGATAATAGCTACCCATTCTAATACTATTTTTACATAATGGAGACAACTTTAAAATTATAGTGTGCTTTATTTTGTTTTTACTCTTTATGACGAATTTTATGATGAATTCTACCTTTGCTGGTCCTATTTGAATTTTTAAAATTTAGCTATTTTTATATATTCCTTAGGATGCTTGACTTATTTTTGCTGTAGACCGAAGCTTTGCATAACAAAACTGTGAAGTAAAAAATAATTGGGTGTAGGGGAACTATTAGATTTCAAGGTGCTGTTTTTATGGAATGTTTATTGAAACAAATCCTCTTTTACAGCTGGTGGTATCATTACTTTTGTGTTTATTGGACTGGATCATGGCCTTGCCTTTAAAAACACTACTCCAGCCAGTTCATACAACAGGAACTGAAAATGATAAAACAGAAAAGTCTGTCCTCAATTGTATTTATAAGGTATTTCTGCTTGAATATTTCTTTGGTATCTCCAGTATATTACATTTAGACCTAGGTACACAAAGATTTGTTTTGTACTTGGTATAATTTACTGAGTAGGAATTTTAACATGTTATTTTTTGTTATTTTGTATGTGTGTGTAAAAAAATTTTTTTAAGAAATTGGGTCCTTATTTGATATTAGAGGCATGAATAAAATTTTACTCATACCTCGAAGTGGTTCTTTTTTAGCTTGCTTAATAAATTTGTTGGCATAAGGAATGAAGAAAAAATTTAAGAGGGGAACAAGGGGAAAAGTTTGCATGTGGTATACATACATAGGTTGGAGTTCCAACCAACTCTATTACTTATTTACCTGGAAAATTTTTGAGAAGTCATTTAACCTGTTACTTTTTAGTAGTTTCCTTTTCTCTAAAACCAAGAGACTGAACTGGTTTCCTTTTCCTTCCTGGAATTCCAGGTAACCAAACCTTGTCATCCTAAATGCTACCAAGTTTTCTTATAAAATTTGCTTCTTTTTTTCTTCTTTTAATACATAAATTGAAAAATAAAACTGGCTCATTGATTTCCTGTGTTTTCAGGTTCTTCATGGATGTGTTTATGGAGCTCAGTGTTTCAGCAATCCTAAGTACTTTCCCCTAAGCCTCTCTGATTTAGCCTCAATTGATTATGATCCTTTCATGCATTTGGAAAGTCTGAAAGAGCCTGAACCTCTACATTCCCCAGATTCAGAAAGATCATCAAAACTCCAGCCAGTCACAGAAGGTACAGTTGATGAATTGTGTTAAGAACAGACTTGCTTACAAAATTTTAGGAAATGGAGTAATAGGATGAAATTTTTTACCATATTAAGTGTTTAATCCAAATGTGTTATAGCATGAATTTCTTGGGATTTTTTTAATAACATTAAAGTAGGTATGACTAATGCAATAGTCTTTTTTTTTTTTAATTCTGTGATTTTGCCAATGTAGGATGTTATAGAACCTCATTCCATTTACATAAATCACCAACTCCTCTATAACATGGAGTGTTATCAAGTTTCCTAGGGAAACAGGTGGGGAAGACACCAAGAGGTTAAGCAATTTGTCCCTAATCACACAGGTTATGTGTTAGAGCCAGGAATTAGTAGGCCTTTCTAGACTCTACATTTTGGTCTTCATAATTTTAAATGCCCAAGACAATTCCTTTTTTTTTTTTTAGCTGAGCCCTTGATATTAACTCATTTGATAAATAGTAATGTAGGTAACAAATACCTTTATATATGGTTTGAAGCATTATAATTAATTAATCTAAATTTTTTTTAATTTTATCTTCAAATTATTGATTATCTTCAAATCTTATCAGCAAAGATTTATTGGTGTATATAGATTGTTCAAGAGAACCCTACTGTCACTATAGGGGATTCAAAGATATAGAAGATATAATTCTTTCTAGGATCTTACAAATTTTTTTAGAGAGACAAAAGATATCTGACTACGTATAGATGCACAGATAATAGTGATTTAAATAACACTTTAGTACATTAAGAAAAGCTATGCCACTAAAACAGTGGTAAATAATGAATGACAAAGATCATAATTGTCATAGGTAACTACAGTCAGCTCTTAGTAGCTTTGCAAAATTAAAATTAACTCTTGAGTGCTGTGCTGATGTTACTTAAAAACAAAATATGGGAGAAATTAAGTTAATCTCTTTCTGTGGGGAAATGGTGTTCTATAGTTTTATGGAGAGTGGGGCATTTAATTGTTGTTCAAAAGAGTATTCTTAAGAATTAAAATATTTTTCAATTTTTTATTTTGTTTAGCTTTTTAACAAGATAATTCTAGTTTCATATAAAATATACTGTGCCAGTATCAAACAACTACAGTAAGGGAGAGGAGAAAAATGTTGAAATAGATGTATTTAATATTGGTACTTAATACAATGTTTCACCTCTGTTAAGTTGAAGCCTTTAGGTTACCTTAAGGGTATAAAAGACCAGATAAATGCAGAACCTTTTTTTTAAATAGCCAAGGTGATTTGTGGATTGTTGTAACTTATATGATAAGTTGGGTTTTAGGGTTAGTTTTTTAGTATAGAGAAAATAGCTAATCATTATGCCCCTTATCCAAGGCATGCTTCCTCATCCTCAAGTGCTTCTTTGGGGCAAAGAATTCTAGACATAGAGCTATCCTCAATAAGCTCAGTATTGCACTAAATGAATTTGATTTGAAAACTATTGGCAGGAGTAGCTATAATTATTAATTTTAATGAAGTATAGTAGATGTAGTTGCCTTTTCATCAAATAGTAATGGTGTTATTAGCTAAAAGTCATCATGTACAGGGGCAGAATAAAAGAGGCCTTAGAAGATTATTCTCTTCTAATTATAGTTTCACCTATATGTATTATGCAAAGCCACTATTTAAAACATCAACCAAAATTAACTTCCTCTATGTGTTCTATTACATTGTAGTGAATGTAGTGAATTGCAGCAGCTCTTTCTGCCTTCCTGCTTTGTAAGCCATAATAATCTGTAATTATGGGTTTATAGCAAGTGCTGTGGGATTTGTTTAACAATCTCAAAAGACAACACTGAGTAGAATTTATTAAATGAATGCCTTGTATGCAAAATCTTTGTAGTATTGATATCTGCCTTTTAGTTTTCTTATAAGGTTTGTTCTTTTAGAATTTCTTCTTGAATCTGCAAACAAACCTGGTACATTGGAAAAAGCACTAACTTGAGTCAAAAGACCAGCATCAGATCCTGCCTCTGACTCTAAGAAAGTAATTTATTTTCCCTAGATCTTACATCTCCTCATCTATAAAATGAGAGTTGGACCAAATGACTTCTAGATCTCTTCCAGCTCTAGATTTTTGATCCTTATTTATTTCTAAGTGCCTGATTTGATTATTTTTATTTATTTGTTTATATTTATATATAAATTATATTTATTAATTGTCTGTAATCAGAATTTTCTATTTAATAATTCAATTCATTCTATTAAGTATTCAAGGCACTGTGCTGTAAGTGCCAGGGATATGAAAAAAAGGCAAGACAGTTTCTGCTCTCAAGGAACTTAAAATCTAATAGGGAAGAGAATAAACAAAGAAATATATACAGAGTAAGCTATACACAAGATAAATAGGAAATAATTTTAAAGGGGAAGGCACTAGAATTAGGAGGGTTAGAAAAGGGTTTCTATAAAAGATAGAATTTTAGTTAGGACTTAAAGAAAGCTAAGGAAGTTAGTAGGCAGAATTGAAGAAGGATTCCTAGCACAAGGGACAACCAGAGAAAATGGCTGAAATTGAGAGATGGAATGTTGTTTCTTGTTGTTGTTTTGTGGAACAGCAAAAAGAGCAGTATCTATATTAATAAACTTTCTAGTATATGTTCTATGATTGACAATTTTTGCACCACACATAATTTTAAAAGTTTTAACTGTAAATCCTCTAATTTTTACTACACTAGCTTTTTATATTTAGATTGTTTATTGTTTTGAAATTTACTATAGTATAAGGTATAGAATGCTGACTTAAACCTTATCACCATATCACTTATAATTTTTCCAGAGGTGGTTGTCAAATAAGAATCCGTTCCTCTGGAATTTGTTTGTGAATTTATCAAATAATAGACTTCTACACACATGTTTATAGGTCCTATTTTATGTTTTTGACTGAACTTATTTCCTTTTTTATCTATTTCTAGATTATTTTTGTAATTATTTTTGACATGTCAATATTACCTGTATTTTTGTATTTTAGTTGGGATAAATATTTATAAAGGCTTATTCTCGGTTTAAGTAAAAAAAATCAACTCTTCAAATCCAAGATAGAGGAGGCATAAACCAGAGAACACTTTATGAAAAATGAGTTGAGTTTTTTAGTAAATTGTAAGCTCATTTGTAAGGGGGCTGCTAGGTACCTGGCTTAGTGAATTAAGAGCCAGGTCTAGAGGTGGGAGGTTGAAATCTGGCCTCAGACATTTCCTAATTGTACTACCCTGGGCTAGTCACTTAACTCCCATTACTATAGTTCTGCCTTAGAACCATTATACGATATTAATTATGAGGTGGAAGGTAAGGTTTTTAAAATAAAAGAAGGCATGACAGCCAAAGAAAACTAATAAAATGTGAATTAAGAATGATAATGACCATAACAAATTAATTATCTGCCCTGATTATGCTCTGTTTGGCATTCAAAGCCCATCTTCCTCTTATATATGTATGAGCTCTTCAGTCCTCTTGCTGTTACACAAACAAGATATTCAATCTCTCTGCCCTAGGCATTTATTCTGGCTGTCCTCTATGCCTCTATCCCTTTTTACTATTCCCTGGCTACTAACCTCCCTGGCTTTTTTAAGTCCCAACCAAAATTCCATTTTCTATTAGAAAACTTTCCCCAACCCCTCTATGCCTTCCCTTTGTTAATTATTTTCCTGTTTATCTTGTATATAGCTTGTTTGTATATATTAGTTTGCCCATACCCCGATAGACTATAAGCTTTTTTGAAGACAAGGACTGTTTTTGCCTCTTTCTATAGCACAATTCCTGACAGATATTAGGCATTCAATAAATATTGAATTGAATGATTGTTTAAAACATATGATGTATTATGTTCAGTTCTTATTGCCCCATTTTAGGAAAGATGTTGATAAAAGAGGATAACATACATTGCAGGACAGTCATATTGACAGAAAGCTTACATGTTTATATGTGTAAGGATTGGCTAAAAGAACTATAGCTATTTAGTCAAGAAGAAAAAAAGGTTAGAGAATGTCTGAAGACTTCAAATATTTGAAACATTACTAGATGGATAGGATTAGATTTGTTTTTTCCAAACCGAGAGTACAGAAGTAGGACTACTTAGAAATTACAGAGAGTCAAATGTTGACTTAATTTAAGGAAATTAGCAGAAAATGGAATGGTCTACCTTAGATATTAATGTCTTTCTCCTCCCTAGACCACTTGTCCAATTTTGTGGAAGGAATTTATTTTGACATTTTAGTTGAACAATCTGTTCTACAAATGTCTCTTCCAGTTCTTGAAGTTTGTGATTCTCTTAAATTTAGTGTTTTCAGTAGCCCTCCCCTCCTATCCTTCATACTATTTTTTCATTAAATTTTTTAATATTCTGAAGGCAATATGATGTAGTGGGAAGAGTCCCAGCTCTGAAAATTATAACTTATATGGCCTTAGGTAAGTTATTTACCCCATCTGGGCTATGGAAATTTGTTCTCCCCAGTTAAATAGAGACAAAATAGTCTTCTTTTAGTTCTGTATATAGTATTCGTTTAGTTCTGTATATCTTGATATTTTAATTGTCTTAAATGTGATTTTTCTTCCTAATCTCTTCCTCCAGTGTATTGATAGATATGTATATGATGCTAGTTGTTTTGTGAATTTCTTTTGTATTTCTTCAGTGAAGTTTAATAATTAATATCGTTAATTCAACTATCATAATGTCTACAAATAGAGATAATTTTATCTCTTATTTTTATCTCATCACTTTCTTTTTATTATGTTATTGTGTTACTATTTTTTAACACTATATTCAATAATAATGGTTACAATGTTTGTTTTACCCCCAAGTATAAGAAAGCTTCCATTGTTCCTCTTTAACAAATAATGCTAATCATATGCTTTTAATAGTATTAAGAAAAGGTTATTATTAGTTTGTTGATTTAGAACCAGAAGGTCAGAAGACACCTAGTCCAATAAACTAATGCTCAAAGAGTCTGATCTCATATTCACTCATAATCACACTGGCAGAGCATAGATTTAAACTCAGGACCTTCCTAATCCCAGAGCTCTTTCCATCAAACTACACAGCCTTCAGTCACTGGCAAGCATTAACATAGGTGAGAAGTCCTTTTATTCCTCTGCTTTTGTTGCATTTTAATGTAGTTGAGTATTAAATTTTTTTGTATCTATTCATCTTAATCATGTTTTATTATTTTTGTTATTAATAGGATTTATTGTGCTTTTAGTTTTCCTAATTTTCAGCTGGCAGTGAATAGGAATGAACTCCAACACCATAAAGAAGTCAGTCCATTTCGCAAAGGTAGGGGCTAACATACAGAGCTGGTCTTTTTGAAGTCTCTTCTTGCACTCAAGACCCACTACCTGAGAGGGTGATAGCCTAAATGAAGCAGCAGATCTGACTATCTCCTATATAAATTCAGCGGTTCCCTGAGGAGAGGGGAATGTAAATTTAGTCAATGTATCTTTGATACTGATAGCTCTGGTGTTCTAAGTAATCATGGACTTTCTATACCCTCAGAAGGCACCAATGGCAGTGAAGGTAAAATAGACAATGCAGTTATTTGGTAGAGAGATAATGAAGTTCATTTGCAGATCCTGGTCCATGCGAGTTCCATAGGGGATAGGTACTATATTGGTAAAGGAGCAGAGACTGAGAAAGTTAGCAACTACCCAGTAAAGTTGACTAATGTTTCATCAGAGGATAAAGATAACACATGATTCTGTGCCCACTGGGTCATATTGTCCGTCTCTGCCCTGGGGATACTTAATTATTTTTCAGGTAAGGGACAGTTCTAAGATCTTAATTAGTAAGGAATAATATATTATTCCAAATCTTTGTATCTAGGTCTCTGTTGTAGGATTCTTAGTGAAGAAATTGGTTGAGAGGACTGAGAATATGAGCTTCTCCATCTACTTAAAATTAACAAAAAGAATTTGGAGATTTTTATTTATGATGTTAGGTTTTATGTTGCCATTTTCCTCGGTTTTATGTTGCATCTATATATTGAGGTAGAGAAATGAAGGAAACCTACACACAAGACTTAAAGAGATATTAAAGGGTATTATTTATAGTTACATAAACATGAGAGTTAAATTCTGTGGGCTCAATGTTAGTATAGTAATGGAGTGAGGGTGTGGCAGTTACACACATTGAAGTGACAGTCTTGTAGCTCCAAAGATGGTGTTCTACTTGCTAAAGAGACAAGGAGTCTATTTCTCTTGATGCTAAGGAGGAACTCTGGGAGGCATTACATCACTAAAGTGGCACATATCTTCTAATAGTCCTTTGTACATGGAAATGGAATCTAGCATTGGGAGCATAGCCCAGGAGTGGATCACAGATTTAATAAGGGGTAGTAATATATCATGAAGTAAAAAGATATACTGGGTTCAGACTGTGAAGGTCTTTCAAAGCTAAAAGAAGGAGTTTTTGTTTTATCCAAGAGGTATTAAAAAGCCACTAGTGTTTCTTCATTAAAGAAATGATATAGATATGTACTTAATGAAAATCACTTTAAAAGGGTGTGGAAGATGGAATGGGAGTAGCTAGGTAGTTCAGTGGATAAAAAGCCAGTACTATAGATAGGAAGTCCTGGGTTCAAATCTGGATGGAGACACTTCTTAGCTGTGTGACCCTGGGCAAAATCTCTTAACTACAATTGCCTAACTAAGCCTTACTGCTCTTTTGCTTTGTAACCAATACATAGTATTGATTCTAAGATGGAAGGTAAGGCTTATCCATTGCAGTAATCAAGGAGAAAAAGTGATAAGGGCTGAACCGAGGTGGTAGTTTATTTTTATGAGTACTGAGAAATGACTTTTTATGAGAAATATTGTAGAGATAGAAATAATGAAATTTGGAAATCAATTTAATATGTAGGGTGAGGGAGAGTAAGAAGTTGAAACTAGTGCCTAAGTTATGAACCTGAAATATTAGAAGAATAATAGCAAATTTGAAGGGAGAGAGACAGGGGAGAGAAAGTTAATGAGTCCTGTTTTGGATATGTTGAGTAACAGAGAGAGGATATAAGGAGAGAATAGAGTGGGACCTAAGAAATAGCCTTTAGGTGCACTTAAAAACCAATGAACTTATCATATATCAAACAGTTGTTTCCTAAGGCTTCTTCCTGCTTATGTAGTCAACTTTACTAATCTAGTTTTCTAAGTATTTTTAAACTACCAGATAGCTTTGACCAGTCAGAAAATTTATTGAAGTTCTATGTTAAATGCAAAGGATACAAATTAAAAATGAAAAACAATGCTGCCCTTAAGGAATTTACATTTTAATGAAGAAAACATTTATAAACCAATATGTACAGGATAGGTACTGAGTAATTGAAAGGGAATCTTAGAAGGAAATCTCTAGAAACTGAGTAGACTGGAAAAGGCCTCTGGAGAAGAAACTGAGTCTTAAAGGAAGCCAGGAATTCTAAGACTCAGAAGTTGGGAGGAAGACTCTTCCAGGCATGGGGAAGAGTCAGTGCAATGACACAAAGAAAGATTTGCCATGACCTTCGTAAGAAACAGTAAGGAGGCCAATATAATTGGATTGTAGAATACATGGAAAGGAAGAATAGAATGTATGGATTTGAGTGGAGAGAGACTTGAAGGAGAGAAATCAATTAGAAGGCAATTGTAATAATTCAGGCAAGAGGCAATGATAGCCATAACTAGGGTTGTGTCTGGAGAGAAAGGGAATTTATGTGAGAGATGCTGAAAAGAAAGAAATTAGAAGATATAACAAGTGAATGAAAATGTAAGGCGATTAACAGGGAAGAGTTGATGGTGGGCTTAGGAGATTGCAAGAATAGTATTGCCCTTGACAGCCATAAGAAAATTTAGGAGAGGGGAGGATTTGGGTGAAAAAATAATGTTTAGTTTGAGGTATATATGGGACATCTAATTTGAAATTTCCCATATATAGCAAGTAATCGATAAAGAACTTAGAGCTTAGGAGAGTGATAAGGGCTAAATAAGAAGATCTAAGAATTCTCTACCTAGAGATGATACTTAAACCCATGGGAATTGACCAGAATACCAAGTAAGAAAATATATAGAGAAAAGGGAAGACCCAGGAGAATACCTGCTTTTAGTTAGGATGAAGATTTCAGGAAAAGGACCTGAGAAAGAATGGTCAGACAGGTGAGCAGAGAATCAAGAGAGAGGAGATTCATGAAAACCAGAGAGAAGGTCATCCAGAAGAAAATGAAAAACAAATGTCAAGTGTTGAAAAAAAAGTAAAATATAGAAAAATATCAAGAAAGAGGTCTTTAAGTTTAGTAATTAAGAGATCTCTAGTAACTTTAGAAAGAAGAACAATTACTGTCGATTGATGATGTCAAAATTCAAAATGAAGAGCATTTAAGAAGAAATTAAGAAAAGAAAGCTTCTAGTTCACATGATCAAAATAGAGGACCAGCATTTCTTTTAGTCTCCATAAATTAAAAAATTCCCCACAATAGGAATTATGTACCAGTGGTAAAGCAATTACTGCTGAATTCACTGGACAAGAAAGCAAGAAGCCCTAGGAATTAACAGTGGAGAATACCAAAACTGAAGGCTCTAAATCAGCCCTCCTTCTCATGCTTTTGCCAGAAATGGCTTGTATATTGGGCAAGATCAGGGATTTCCCTCCTGTTCAAATCTCTTAAGAGCATACACCATTTTTACCTTTCCCTTCATTGTCCTTTTGTAAGCATCAAGTTTTGACTCAGACCAAGTACATGAGATAGAGGAAGATGCATAGAGGTTGGGAGTAGGATACTGTGTGAATGGAGTTTCCCTGCAGGAGAAATTTAGTCCAGACTCCCTACCCACAGCCTATGAAAAGCAACGAACATTGGTTCTCCACAGTCAGAGGATTAAAGATCTGAAGGAACTAAGGCACGTGGCTATACTGGCAGCCTGGGCAGGCCCAGAGGTAAATCTATCATAAAAGAAGGGAGAATTCTGAATGTAAACATCTGAAAAACAAGAAAAAAACAGAGCATCAAAGATCTCACAGGTAAGAAAATTCTATTAAAAACCTGTGGGGAAAAAAAAGGAAAAATGACCAACAAAAAATCCAAGATACTAAAAACTTCCTAAATAAATATTGCAAACAAAAGGTGTTAAACCTGATAAAAACATAGCACCCTTTGGATTCACAAGAGCAGGGAACCACAGTGGGATGTTCAAGAGAAAAATCAGAATCTTGAGATAATTTAGAAGGGTATAAATGGTAACACTTATGCCCTGCACAGCATAAATAATTTGTAGAATAGAAAAACTTTAATAGATGGTGGTGAATCTCTCCAAAGAAATGGAAGAGATTGAATGTGAATAAAAATATACTAAAGCAAAGGGCAGTTGGAAGAAGAGAAGCAATAAGAATAACATTAGAGAAATACATAATCAGAGAAAACACATTAATCTCAAAGAATAGTGCCTTTGAGACAACTTGAGGATCATAGGCCTTCCAGAAGAACATGACCAGTGAAAAATTTGAATGTGAAAATACAGGAAATAACATAAGAAACTACCTAGAACTTCTGAATATTGGAAACAAAGCACCAATTGAAAGAATTCATGTCACTTCCAAAAAATCAAAACCAAAAATTATTTCAAACTTTAAGCTATATAGTGGTTAAGTTCCATAATTCCATTGATAAATAATAAACAGCACATGAGCAAGAGAAAAATCATAAAATATTAAGAAAAAATTTTAATAACAAGACTATCATACTCTTGCCCAAAACTACTGAAGGCATTGGGATAATGTCTTCTGAAAAGCAGATGATTAGTAAGAGAGACAATTTGAAATAATTCTTTAAAAAGGGGAAAAAATAGATGTGGGGGTATTTATTCATCTTACAAATACATTCAAATAAAAACCAAAGGAAGGTAAATATATCTTCCAAAAGATTATAATGGAAAAAACAACCCTAGCAAGATATGTTGGGTTAAAACACATATGCAAAAAGTACAGTAAGAGATTTGTTTTGGTAAATACACAAAGGGAAAAAGATGAAAGAATTTCAAGAATTAGGAGTGGTTACCATGGAAGAGCAGGCAAACCAGAAGCACCATGTACTAAACACTGGAGATTTCCCTGCAAGTGAATCTCTATTTTTGTGGGGCTAATTGCTGGTTGGGAAGTTGCATAGAAAGGAAATTGCTAAGGTGAAGAATAGAGGAAAATGTGCAATGTACTCTAATAAAGTCAATGGATAAATAGCCAAAGGAAGATAACTCCTATAGTCTTTTATCAAGGAAGGCTACAAGAAAATGGATTGCAGAGGGAGGCATTAAAACCAGAGAAAGAAAGGGAAAAGCTTTAACTGACTGAGAGAAAGGGGACAAAAGAAAAAACTCTAATGTCAGAGATCAATTTCACAATTGGGAGATAAGGATTTTACAGTGGGGGATGACTTCATTAGAGAGTAATTCTCATTGAAAATCATCTTAACTCAGGAAAAAGGAATCAAAATTCCTAAGGACAGATAGCATCGAGTTTTGGTTGATTTGTTTCAGTCAGACTTTCAATTCATGTCACTTCATAACTCCTCTTGGGAGTTTCCTTGGCAAAAATATCATAAAGAGGATATAAATAGACCCATTGAGAAGATCATATGACAAAAGGGAGAGAAAATGACTATGGGCAAAACAGAGGATCATTTGAACTGCTCAATTTGGGATATGGAGAAATTTCTACCAAAGGACAATAGTGAAAACTTCATCACACCTATCCTTTGAATTGATTGTTCTTAAGAGTGAGACATGATAGAAAAATAAAGAAGTAAAGGGCAAAGGTCTCCAAATGTAACCAGAAAAATGTTTTTGGAAAAGAATCTAAAGTTAGAAGTTTTGATTCCATGAGAAAACACTTAAGCAAAAGAAGAAATAAATAGGTAGACAAATCAAGAGACAAAGAATAAAAGTTTAGAATATACTAAATGTGAAGAGAATAATTTAAGAGCAAGATAAAAAAATATTTTTTTAGAAAAGGGAGTAAAAAAAAGAGGAAAATTAATATTTGAAGGAAGAAGTAGCTTTTAAATTACCTATTTAAAGAAGGCTGGGTAGCTCAGTGGATTGAGAGCCAGACCTATAGGCAGGAGGTCCTAGGTTCAAATCTGACCTCAGACACTTCCCAGCTGTGTGACCCTGGGCAAGTCACTTGACCCCCATTGTACCCTTACCACTCTTCTGCCTTGGAGTTTTAAAAAAGAAGAAGAGGAGGAGGAGGAGAAAAAGGGAAGAATTAGATAAAAGATAGAAAAAATATATCAGTAAGTTAAGTAAAATTCTAAAACTAAGAAAAAGTTTGGTAAATGGAAAGAGGAGAGTTGATACTGAGAAACATAGAGACTATGCAAATGAAGTTACATTAAAGTGGAATAAACAAAACTAATCATATGGACAAAGCACTGGCTTGAAAGAGGAAGGGAAACAAACAAAAAATCAGTATCACAGACAGAAGTAGAAGAGAATATAAATCACTCATAATTTTAAATGCAAATGAATTAAACAGTACAATAAAGAGAAAAATAGTGACAAACTAACAAAACAATGCCACAATCTATTTCATACAAGGAAAAAATCTAAATATATCTAAAAAGCAAAAAAAAATTTTTTGAATAAAAACACTGGAACAGAATTTGTAATGTTTCATATGAATCCAAAAAAGTCAGGAATTATAAACAGGGAGGTTACATTATACTGAGAGACCATAAATAACAATTCAGTATAAATACTAAACTTAAATGTTCCAAATGGAATAAAAAAATCATGAAAGAAAAATTAACTGAATTGGGAGACTTGGGTTATATCACAATAATAGTAGGAGATTTAAATATTCCTTTTTCATAGTTAGACAAAACTGAAAGCATTAATAGAAGTTTGAATAAATTATTAGCCCTGAAGCTTTAATTGGAGCACTAAATAATGTGCAAATTTTTCAACACCACATGTAACTTCTTCAAAAATTGATCATATATTAGGTCACAGAGAAAATGCAAATAATTATAAAAGGCAAAAATACTAGTCACATCTTTTACAAAATGCAATGCAATAAAAATAGTAATCAGTTCAGGGAGCTCAAACAATAGACCTGTGTCCTACATGGAGACCTAATAATAAAAGCCTAAATAATATAATGAGTCAAAGAATAAATGATAGATATAATGATATGTGAAAGCTAATAAGATAAAATTTCTGAAATGCAGCCAAAGTATTCTCAGGAAATTTTACATCCCTAAAAAATCCATTAACAAAAGAGCAAAAGAGAAGATTCATGTAATGAACAAGCATTTTAAAAATCAGATACCCCATTTTGGTATTTTGTAAGATTACTTAGAAAAAATTAACAATATGAAAATAAGTTTTGCATGATAATAACGTGCACAACCCAGATCAAATCAACTGCCAGCCCCAGGATGGGGAGGGGAAATGAGGAAGGGAGATAAATTTGGGTCATATAACTTAGAAAAACTTACGTGGAAATGTTAACATATTAATTACATGTAATTAGTATAAAACAATTCCTTTAATTAGATACCCCAAAAATAAATGGCAAAAGTAAGTCTTGAAAATAATGGAGAAAAAGATAAAAGAAGCTATTAAAAGAAGGAAGGGAGAACTGAATTTGTAGTATCCTATCAAACTTTTAACTACACAAATTATTCTCAGAAAATTTAGAAAGAAAGCACTCTTTCAAACTTCTTTGATGATACAAATACAGCATAAGTATTCAAACTTGCTAAAGATTAAGGACCAAAGGAGAATTATGGATTACCGTCATTTATTGTTTCAGTTCAGAAATTATAAATACATTAGTGAAATATAGACTGCCCCTTCCCTCATCCATTTAATTTAGTTTTAGAAATTCTAACTGTAATAACAAGGCAGGAGAAAAGAATTAAAAGTATGAAGAAAGTTAAAGGAAATAACAGAAAAGAAAAAGAAAAGAAAGACATGTAAATAAGGACAAATCCTTATTTGTTGATAACATGATAGTTTTTAGATATTTTAGAGGATCCATAAATTAATTGAAATAACTAATAGCTTCAGCAACATTGGAAGCTACAAAATAAATTCATAAAAATTAGCATTTCTTAATATAACAACCAACTCCAGGAAGCTTTAAAAGAAAGATGACAACAAATCCTCAATGCTAAAATAAATTCTTCCATTGGCCGGGTCCAAAAATGTTTGTCTTTTTTTTGTAAGTTCATCATCATTGCTCTGTCTCGAAGTGATTAGCACATTTCATCTTTTTTTCTTATGGATTCATAGTTTATCATTATGTTGATAAGAGTCCTAAAGTTTTTTAGTCATATAATGTTATCGTTGAACAAATTGTTCTCTTAGTACTGCTCACTTTGATCTTTATCAATTTCCTTTAAAATTATCCATTTTATTTTTTTCTTATGTCACAGTAATACTCTATTATATTTATATTCCATAATTTGTTTAATCATTCCCCTCTATGAATACATCTCCTTAATTCCAATTTTTAGCTACCATGATGAAAACAACTGGTATATATATATATATACATATATATATATGTATGTATGTATTTAGATAGATAGATAGATAGATAGATAGATAGATAGATAGATAGATAGATAGATCTTTTTTTCCTTTGATTTCTCTTAATTATAGGCTTCTCAGGTTTAGAAGATACTAATTTGGTAACTTTCTGCACGTGATTCCAAATTGCTTTGCAGAATGGCTGGACCAGTTCAAGCTTCATCAAAAATGATGGAATGTGCCATTTTGCTATAGCCCTACCAACATTTTTCATTTTCTTGTTTTGTCATGTTTGCCAGAATGATAGGTGCAAAGTGGAACCTCAAAGTTGTTTGAATTATTTCTCAAATTTGTGTTTTAGAGCATTTTTTCATATGACTGTTAATAGATTGAATTTCTTCCACTGAAAATACTTATTCATATCCTGTGACTATGACTGATATCTGTTGAAATCAGTTCTTAGTTTTAAAATTTTGAATCAATTTATTATTTGTCTTAGAAATAAGATTTTTATTAGAGAAACTTATTGCGAAGATACTTTCATAATCTCCTGTTTTCTAACTTTTACTATAATTCAGTCTGTATTAAACTTTTAAATTTGGAAAATCAAATTTGTCCCTTTTATCCTGTACAGTCATCTTTAAATCCTTTCTTAGTCATATATTCTCTCATCCATAGATATGAAAGGTAATTTCTTCCTTGTTTCTCCAATTAATATGACCTTTTTTTCACTTAGTCATAGATCTATTTGTGGCTTATCTTTGCATATTATAATATTAGTTGTTGGTTTAAACCTGACTCCTTTCAGACTACTCTTTGGTTTTAAGCAATTTTTATGTAGTAACGAATCCTTCCCCTAGAACCTGGGGCCTTTAGATTTATCAAAAATATATAGTACTGTTTTTCTTTGAGTCTATGTATTTCATACTTAACATATGCTTATTATAGTATTAAGTATATTCTATACTATAATGTTATATTTAATAATATAATATATAATATATTCCACTGATTGATATCTCCCTTTTTTAATCCAGTATAAATCATTTGAAAGATTACTGCTTTATAATAGTTTAATACCTATACTATATATTAGTACCAATACTGATGTATCCTCTTCCTTCCCACTTTCATTATTTCCCTTGTTTTGTCATATGAATTTTTTTATTATTTTTTCCTGTCTTATAAATTTTTCTTGGAGTTTCATTGGAACAGTGTTTACTAGGTAAATTAATTTAGGTTGTTTCATCTTTTTTTAAGCTCTTCACCCATTTGACTATATACAATTAATAGCCTTCAATTACTTAAGTCTATATTTCTAAAAAAGAATATTTTATAATTCAATTCTTATAATTTCTTTGTGAATCTTGGAAGATATACTTCTAAAGCCCTAAGTATTTTATAGATTCTTTTATTTATTTTGAAGGAAATTTCTATTTCTGACCCTAATAGATTTATTGGTTATATATAGTAATACAGACAACTTGTCTGTATTTTATATCCTGTAATTTGGCTGAAGTTTTTTATTATTTAAATTAATTTTTAGTTTGACTATCCAGGATTCTCTAAATATACCATCAGATCATCTATAAAAATCAATAATTTTATTTCCTTTTTGACTGTGCTTAGCCTCTCAATTTCTTTTTCTTATTGCTATAGGTAGCATTTCTAGGACTGTTAAGTAGTAATTGTGATAATGGGCATCCTTGCTTTACCCACAATATTATTGGAAAGACCTTTAATTTTTCTCTATTACATATGGTTTGTTCTTTTATATAGATAAATAATATTCACTACATTATAAAAAGGGCCATTAATTTGTATGATTTTTAGAATTTTTTATAGAAATACGTGTTAGGTTTGGTCAAAAACTCAGCATCTATTAATGTAATCAAATAGTTTTTATTACTCACATTTGTTAACATAATTTTTCACATTTATGTTGAACCAACTCTGTGTTAGTGGTATAAACCTAGCGTGGTCAAATTGAATAATGTATTATAATATGTTGCTTCCTCCTTGCTAAAATTTTAGCATCAGTGTTTATTAAATATACTGCTCTATAGTTTCCTTTCTTTGTCTCTTAAAAATGTAGATAGCTGGGGCAGCTGGGTATCTCAGTGGATTGAGAATCCAGGCCTAGAGATGGGAGATCCTAGGTTCAAATCTCACCTTAGACACTTCCCAGCTGTGTGACCCTGGGCAAGTCACTTAATCCCCATTGCCTACCCTTATCACTCTTCTACCTAGGAGCCAATACACAGTATTGACTCCAAGACAGAAGGTAAGGGTTTAAAAAAAAATGTAGATAGCAATACAATATTTCTGTGATGGAAGAAGATTGGAACGGTGCTTTCTTTTCTTATTGCAAACAAATTATGTAATATTGAAATTATTTTTTGAATGATAGAGTTCACCTAAGAATCCAGTTGGTTTGGAAATTTATGTGTGGCTTGTTTAATTTCTTGTTTTGGTATTGAATTATTTAAACAATCTTATTTCTTATTTTTTAATCTGATTTTTAAAAATTTTTTTGTTAGCATTTTATCTATTTTCTTTATCTGTTTTGTTAGCATATACTTAGGCAAAGGTGCCATATAAAACTATGAGTATGTATATTCTTTTTTCTTCTTATTCAGTATTCGCTGGATATCTATTATCTCTATTTTTTAATTCACCCTTTCAAGTTCTTAACTTCTTTTTGGTTTATCTTTTGTTTATTTTTATCTAGGTCTGTCTAAAAGAGGATACA
This sequence comes from Gracilinanus agilis, assembly GCF_016433145.1. Lineage (NCBI taxonomy): Eukaryota > Metazoa > Chordata > Mammalia > Didelphimorphia > Didelphidae > Gracilinanus > Gracilinanus agilis. The sequence goes on along the minus strand of NC_058131.1, from coordinate 446,839,564 downwards.
TTAAGGTTTCTCAGTATTATAATTCTTCTATATTACTCCAATTCTATTAACTTTTTCTTTAAGGATTTAGATGCTATGCTATTAGGTATATAAATATTAGGTATTGATACTGATTTGTTGTCTGTAATGCCTTTTAGCTGAATGCAATTTCCCTGCTTATTTATCTTTTCTCTGCTTATTTTAGCCTTAGTTGAGTAAAGCTTAAGTATATTTTTTGGTAACCCTTCATTTTAAATTTATTTTAATCTGTGTTTCAAATGTGTCCCTTGAAAACATCACATTGTTTGGATTAGGCTTCCTAATCCTTTTTGATGTCTTCTTTTTTATGGGCAAATTCTTTCCATCTATATTCACAGTTATGATTAATTATGTATTTCCCTTTTTATAAATTAGTAGAAAATTGTAGGAGGGGTGTTTCCTAATGTTTTTTATTCTGTAACAACTCTTTTTTCTTTATTGTGCCCCTTAGCTGAGGTTCTCAATCTTTATTCCTTTTAGTCTATCTTTATGTTTCTTTCTTTGGCATTATAGATTTTTAACTTTCCTTATCTATCCCATTCTCCCTCTTAAATCCACCTGATTTATTTCTGTACCTTCCTATTCTGCTATTTCTCTTTTGAGTTAAATGTATGTCAATAAAAAGTTGGGGGTTTTTTTGTGTTTTTGTTGAGGAGCTGGGAAGATGCAATTGTATTTATATAATCAAATGAAGGTAAGGTTTAGAATGATACCCATTCTCTAAGGCTTACCTCTTTTTCCGCAATTATATAATTATCCTCTTAATGCACATCTGTTATGCAATAGTTATAGCCCTCCCCCTTCTTCGTTCTTCCTCAATATCTTCCCATACCCCTCTTATTCTTCCTAATACCTTCAAAGCAGGCCAAATCCACCAATGGATAGTCTTGTCTTCTTAATTTTGCTTTCTAACTCTTTTCTTATCCCCCAGTTAACCTGTAAACAGTTTTCCCTATATATTTTTCTTTTAATTATGCGAATATATGTCTCTTTTCCGATTTCTCTTGGCACCTGAAATTTTTGTCCCTTCCTTAGGTATTTTTTAAATATTCTATTCCATTTCGGTTTAGGCTATCTTTGCATGTAAACATTCCTCTTGAGGTTTAGAATATGACATTTCAAGCTTTCCTCTCCTTTGTAGTAGTATCTGCAAAATCTTGAATAATTCTCATTTGAGGCTACTTGGTATTTTGCCTTCCTTCTTTTTTATCTACTTATAATATCTTTTTTCTTTGATCTGGAAGCTCTGCATTTTGGTTATGATGTAAATAGGAGGTTTCATTTTGGAGTCCCTTTTTAGGATATGACTAGTGATTCTTTCTATTTTCAGTTTATTTCTATAGTTTTCAGAATCTTTCTGAACAATACTCATTTCCTGAACTTCCTGAAATTTGATTTCTTGACTTTTTTCCTGATCATAATTTTTGGAGAATTCAATAATTCTTGGATTTTTTTCTATAATGTTTTACAGATTAATCATTCTTGATTATATATCTTAGATGTTCTTTTTTAAGTTTTTTAGTTTTTTTGAGATATATATGTATATATACACATACTTGCAGTTTTATTTAGCAATTCTTTTCTCTGGTTCATTCTAATTTTTAGGACATTTAGTTCTTCAGTGAGGTTTTTCACTATCTGTTTTAAGGTCCTGATTTTCTTTGCCGTTCTTTCCTGCCAAGCTTTTTAATTCTATATTTCTTTAATTTTCTTCAAAATATTTTTGCCATCACTATGGGAAGAGCAATTTTTCCTCCAAGGCTTTAATTTGACTTGTTTAAGGGGGCTTTGCTATCTTCTTCAGAGTTTATCTTCTAGGCTCAAACCAAAGTATGTTTACTTGGTAATCAAAGTGTTCCTTGATTTGTTACATAAGAGTAGACTGCACTTTGATCAAGCTTCAGAACTGAATGGGATATATACAGGACCTATCTGATCTTAGTTTTCTGAATTTATTTTGATATTATGCCTATTTCTAAACAATATTACTTCATTAATTTATTATACTATTTCTTGTGTAAATTAACTTATCTAGTATTGCCCCTTTTTTGACATTACCATAACCATGATTAGCAACTCTCCAACTTTTTAAAGTCTTCCTTTTCAGAAAGTATGCTTTTAGTTGTATTAATAGAAATCTTTTGAGTATCTTGGTATGTCATTTGCAGATTATTTAAATATCTTGCAGTAAGTTTGAATTAAATATATCTCATTTCTTCTTAATTTTTAATAGTGGTATATATAAATGTTACTAATAGTTTTATGGATTTATTTTGCATCATGATAGATACCTTGTTGAACTATTTAACAATTCTTTTATTCCCTATTCCACTGGGGTTCTCTAAGTCTACAATCTTGTCACTTGCAAATAGGGATAGTTTTTTTCTTTGCTTTGCTAGTGTTTATACATTTGATTTTGTTGCCTTGTCTTATTTTCTAGCTAGAATTTCTAGACCTGTATCCAGTAATAGTAAGGAGTAGACATCCTTACTTTCTACTGATGGTACTAGAAAGGTTTCTAACATTTCTCCATTTTTAAACAGTATTTTTCTAATTTTAAAATAGGTGCTTTTGATCATACTTAAGAAGGCCCTTCTATATCTATACTTGGTTTGGTTTTAAATTTATAGGAGAGCTGTAATTTATCTAAGGCATTTTTCTTCCTCCATTCCAAATACCATCTAGATTTTATTATCTTCATTTATATCTAAGGGCAGCTAGACCTAAAGTAAAGGAAAACTGAGTTGGCCTCGACACTTTCTAACTATATGACCTTTGGCAAGTCATTTAATCTCTACCTCAGTTTCCTCATCTTTGAGATGGGGATAATAATAGCACCTACCTCATTGGGTTGTTGTTGTGAGAACCTAATGATTTCATATTTATAAAGCACTTCCTACAATGGCCAGCACATAATAGGCCCTTAATAACTGCTTATTTCTTTCCTTTCTATGTTGCTGTTATATGTTCTTTTTTTCTCCATTATAAATCCAACTTGTTTATAGTAAAATATTTTCTAGATATACATCTATATAATCTTTCTATAAGTATTTTCAGCATTTGGCTTCAGTATTCATTAGAATGATTGGTTGGGTTACTTTTCTCTACTTTTTCTCTCATCTTGTTTGGCTATCAAGACCATGTGTTTTCTCATGGATTCGCATAGCAAACTTTTTGTTTATATTTCATATTAATTTTTAGATCAATTGCTCTTACATGTTTGGTAGAATTATCTTGTAAATCTGTTTGACCTTTTATTTTTCCCTTATGTCTTTTAGTTAGGACTTGCTGGATTTCTTTATCTTAGACTGGGTACTTTAATATTTCTTGTTTAGGTTGAATAGTCTGAATTTATGTAAAAACTCATTGGTTTTCTTTGAATTCTTAGATTTATATTTTCAGAATAATATAAATTCCTTGAGAGTACAAATTGTTTTTTTTTTTGTAAGTGCATCCCTAGTCCCTGGTAATAGTTGATTAAGAATTGATTTTTTGATAACATTTATTATGTAACAGTTTCTAATGCTCTTTTTATTCCCTGTAGTGAATTTACCTTGTTCATTTTAAATTTTCATAATTTTATCTCTCTCAAGATAGATCTTGATTTAATGAGTTTATTGGTCTTTTCAGAAAAGTAAGCTATCAATTGCACATGAAATCATGAAATATATTAGTATTGACTAAGCAAACTTGTCAACCATAAAGTAGCAGGCCAATTCAGTTCAAAGTCTTCCACCCTTTGTGGAGTACCCATAAAATTCACTAGGCATAAAGTAGCTTCTCTTTCAGACTTACAGTAAAGTCCTCACTGAATCAAATCTGTTCTCTATTGTACCCATTGATCTAGGGACACTGATAGAACTAGAACTCCAATGAGAAGTCAAAAAAAACAAGTTTTCTGAAGTTCCCAGGGACCTCCTCTGGTCAGAGGGAGGAGAAAGATACCAAGTTGATGAGATCTTCACATTCTCCTCAAATAGTTCCCTCTTAGAATCTTTACTGAGAAGATTCATCAGACTGCTAAGATATTTTTTTTTTATCCTGGGACTCCATTCTAGGAGCATAGGGCCACAACCAGTAGGCAATGGGTCGCTCAGGGTCACCCAGCTGGGAAGTGTCTGAGCCCGGATTTGAACCTAGGACCTTTCGTCTCTAGGCCTGGCTCTCAATCCACTGAGCTAGTCCAGCTGCCCCTACTTTAGGTTGCAGTTTCTTTAGCAGATGTAGTTTTTACAGGGTGGGGTTGCTAGCCCCACGCCCAACCCTCCTCCTTTTTCATCTGGGCTAGGGACAGTCCTTAGCCTGGGAGTGGTAAGGGTGGGCGATAGGGGTCAAGTGACTTGCCCAAGGTCACACAGCTGGAAGTGTCTGAGGCCGGACTTGAACCTAGGACCTCCAGTCTCTAGGCCTGGCTCTCAATCCACTGAGCCACCCAGCTGCCCCTAAGATATTAGAATCTCTAAATTCTGAATTAGCTAGTCATTATTTAGCATATACCTTTTTACTAATACGTAAAAACTTACAATAAAAACTTCTTTAGGGTTTGTGTTTGTGTATAGGAAGAAGCATTAAGAACAATCCAATTAAACACTTCTTTAGACTGTGTTTGCTTTTTTAATTTGTTTTTAGTAATTTCTGTTTTTCAATATGTATTATTTTCACACAGCAATCTTTTTTTCATAATTTTTTATTGTTTGATTTCATATTGACCACATGAGTAATCTTATTCTTTTATGATTGATACTCCTTGGAATATAAAATTTTTTTTCCTTGAAACCTACAAAAATTCCTCAATACAGTACTATAGTAAGGCTTTGAGAAAGGAGGGAAATATTGGACGGGAACCATGAAGCTATAAATGTTTGTCTTTAACTATATTTTCCTCTAAAAATTACATTGTGGAAGTTTTATTTTTTAATTTATCTTTTCCTTTTATTACTAATTTTATTACATTTTGATGGTTCTGGTTTGTTTTGGGGTTACAGAGAAAGAACTATGACCTACCTTCTACCCTATGCTTTTCTAATCTCCTTATAGTCTGCCTTCAGACATCACCATTAAAGTCAAACTGCTTTCTCAATCCTCATCCTTTTTTACTTCAATTTAATGAAAAGCAAGCATTTATTAAGTGCCTGCTATGTGCCAGACACAGATAATCTCTGGAATAAAAGAAAAAACCTTTTTCTCAGTAGGCTTGCTGAGTGGAGACAACTGAATAACAACAGATGAATAAAAAAATTCATTGTATATCAACTAACTTCAAATGTGGTAAGAATTGCTGACAACTGGGGAGATCAGAAAAGGCCTTATGTAGGAGTCAGCAGTTAAACTGAGACTTAAATGGAGGTAAAGATTCTCTGAAACAGAAGTTAAATAAATAGAACATGCATTGGAGGAAGAGGGTAAAGGGAAATGGCTTTTGCAAAGACATGGAGGCAGGAGATAGAATGTCATATAATGGGAATATTTGACACTTGTTGATTAACTCCTCTTGGATACTGTCCTCCCTTGATTTTCATGCCAATATTCTCTCACAGTTCCTTTTTATCTTTATATCTACTTATTAATTTTCAGTCATCTTTGTAAAAATACCCTCTTCTAACCAGGGGTATTCTGTAAGACTGTGTGCTCTTCCTCCATCAACTCATCAGCATTCCCCCCCACCCCCAGTATCAGTTGTCATCTCTAAACAAATGACTAACAGATCTGTGTATCTAGCCCAAATTTCTCTTTTGTATTCCAGTTCTACATCACCCATAAGCAAGCATATGATTGTCCCATAACTATCTTTTAGCATATTCAAAACAGAACTCATCTCTCCTAAATTTGCCCTCTCAGCTCTCCTTTTCCTTTTCAATCCTCTAGTTACCAACAAAGTCTCAGTCATCCTTAACTCATCCTTCTTTTACCTCCAATATCCAATTAGTTCCCCAGTTTTGTCAATTCTACAACATATCTTGCATCTCTTCCATTCTCCATACTTAGAACTACCCATTTCAGATCTAAATCACCTCTTACCTAAAGTATTGTAAATATTTTCACCGGATTCTGTACTTATAGTCTCTTTCAATATGGCGTAATGCAAAGAATGCTGAATTTGGACCACGAGAACCTGCATTCAAATCCTGACTTGTTAATTCCTATGTTAAGCATGCCACTTAATATCTGACCTTTCAGTATTCTCATGTATAAAAGGAGGGGACTAGACTTTGAAGACTTCTATAAATCCTTATCACTCAAAATCTCTGAGCTTTTCATCCTCTCCAATCCATCCTTCAGCCAAAATAATTTTCCTGACATGTAACTCTGAACATATTGTTACTCTACTAAAGAGCCATCACTGATTCGCAGTTGCCTTTATGATAAAATATAGCCTTTTCAGCTTGGCACTTAAAACACTTTGTCATCTGTCTCCAGCCTACTATTCCAGAGTTCTCCTTCATATTACTCCCCTTTGTGCTTCTACTTTCCACCCAGATTGGAAATTTTTAAATGCTCAAATCCTTTACTCGTTAAGAAATATTTCTTAATTTTTGCCATAAGCAATTCTAAACAGTAGCAGGAATTCTTAGAGATTCAAGAAAAACATTCCCCAGGCTTTATATAATCTTTCTACTTTCTTATACATTGCACAGTAGATAAAGCCCTGCACCTGGAGTCAGAAAGATAGGAGTTCAAATGAGACACTTATTTTGTGAACCTGGGTGAAGTCACTTAACCTCTGTTTCACATTAGTAAAATGGGGAAAAATAATAGCACCTACTTTGCAGGGTTTTTGTGAGGATCAAATAGGATGATAATTGTAAAGCTTTAGCAACCTGGCACATAGTGGGTATCTTATAAATGCTTATTTCTCTTTCACCTTATAACATGAATATATTTAATTCTCACTCTCATTAAGGTGTTTGATCTCTCTTCTCTTTTGTCTCCTTCAGATCCTCATTAGTTACTTTATTTCCTGCCTACTAATTTCAGGCTTTTTACTATCCCATTCCTTCTTTAAAACTTTCTCCTTTTTACTGAGTAGCCCATTTGGACAGTCATATATCATTCTCTGCTTGTTTGACCTAATCCTTATTCAAAAGAAAAGGAGTTCAGATTGAGTAACTGTTCAGACTGGACTCTGCAACCCAAGAAAATGACTTGTTTTTAGAAATACAGCATTTCTACCTGTAAAAAAGTTTTGTTTGTGAATTTCAAGTTTCAATGTAAATTATCTAAATCTAGAAATCTACTCAAGAAATGGGAAATTTTATAAGTGGAATTGATTTCATTGCCTTATTTTGAAATAGTTGGGTTACTATTTTTAATTTTTTAACTTATTGAATTTCTGAGAGATTAATAACATCTTGTTTCTCTTTGCAACCATACCATCATCCAGGATTTAGTTTAAATTTGAAACCCCTAAACAAACAAAAAATTGAAACAATCTTGGCTTACTATTGATTGCAAAATCAACATATCTGCATCAAAGAAATTTCATTTTCCTTCCTTCATTTTTGAAATGCAAAAGTGAAATAAGTAGTACTTATATCAGATATATTGATAATGGAATTTTTTGGCAGTTTGCAAACATAATCTTTTTAAATATAAATGTACTTTCATATTGTTTGCTAGATACTATATGTCTTAAGCATCAGTATACCGATTCTTTTATTTTTTTTTTTTTTACTTACAGTAAAAACTCAAATACAACAAGGATTAATCTCAGTTGCAGCTCGTACTGTTATAACACACTTGGTAAACCACTTAGGTCACTATCCAATGAATGGTGGTCCTGCTATGCTAACAAGTCAGGTTTGTGAAAATCATGACAATCATTACAGTGAAAGTTCTGAACTTTCTCCTGAGCTTTTTGAGAGTCCAAATCTCCAATTTTTTGTATTGAACAATACAACATTAGTATCTTGTATTCAGATAAGATCAGAAGAGAGTATACCTGGAGGAGGATTATGTGCTGGGCTCACATCAGCTAATTCAAATGTAAGAATTATAGTTCGTGATCTGTCTGGTAAATATTCATGGGACTCTGCCATCCTTTATGGACCACCATCTATAAGATATTCCTCAGAACCAGTGTCATTCATGCTTTCATTGTCTCACCAAGAGAAGCCAGAAGATACTCCAAGTTCTGTTGACCCTCTAGAGGATATAACTGTAAGAGATGGGTTTGCACTCCAGATTAAGAGGAGATTCAGAGAAACGGTGCCGACTTGGGATACAATAAGAGATGATGAAGATGTTCTTGATGAGCTTCTCCAATATTTAGGTGTTACGAGCCCCGAATGCTTGCAAAGGACTGGTGTCTCACTTAACATTCCTGCTCCACAACCTGTGTGCATCTCTGAAAAACAAGAAAATGATGTTATCAATGCCATCCTTAAGCAATGCACAGAGGAGAGGGAATTTGTTGAAAAGTACTTTAATGACTTAAATATGAAGGCTATGGAACAAGATGAACCGACATCTCAGAAGCCTCAATCAGCATTTTATTATTGCAGATTGCTCCTCAGTATTTTGGGAATGAATTCCTGGGACAAAAGGTAAGGAATGAACAAGAAATGCTTAGGTTTGGGATTTAAATACTTTTTGGTTTATGCAAAAATGTTTTTAGTGGTTCCCCCCATGGATTTGTTAAGACCTAGGAGGCATATTAATATTCAGGTAGGAAAGGTAGGGGTATGAATCATTCTAAAAAGAGAAAAGATATCTCTATGGCCACTAGTAATGTGTGTGTGTGTGTTCATATATAATGTGTGTGCATTCTCTTCATTAAGCAAAAGGTACTAAGTAAAGAAATACTCATAAAAACCATACATTTTCAATTCATTTATATAGGCTATCTTTAAAGCTATGACAAACAATAAATATGTTTTTTTCCTGCCAAATACTTAGAAAATAAAGTAATAGCAAGGCAATAGTTTCAGAATTTGAAGCACTGGATTCAGGATCTAATCAGAAAGAACATCTAAATTTGTTCAAAATTTTATCTATTTAAGGAAGATATAGAGCTTCTTAAAAGTTTTTCATTAGCTAAGAGTATATCATTGATTAAAGTTAGGCATTTGGTGCTGCACATTTTGCTTTTACTTTCTACTTCAAAAAAAAGTAAGGTAGGGGGCAGCTGGGTGGCTCAGTGGATTGAAAGCCAGGCCCAGAGACAGGAGGTCCTGGGTTCAAATCTGGCCACAGACACTTCCCAGCTATGTGACCCTGGGCAAGTCACTTAACCCCCATTGCCTAGCCCTTACCACTCTTCTGCTTTAGAACCAATACTCAGTATTGATTCTAAGATGGAAGGTAAGGGTTTTAAAAAAAAGTAAGGTAAAGGTAAGGTAAAGTAAAAAAAATATATATTAAGATGTTTATATTTAAGATAGTAAAAGGATGATTCAAATATTACTATTTCAATCAAATATTTATTAAGATCCTATTATGTGCAAGGTACTGTGTTTGTAAGTCCCTGGAGAGTCAAATAAAAGTGTAACAATTCCAACACACAAGGAATTTTCATTCTAATGAGGAAGACAAAAAGGACATATAACTGAAATAATTAATACAAATAATACAATATATATAGTTGTTTTAAATGGAAGACATTAGCAGTTGAAGGGATTGGGAAAGGCTTCATTTAGGAAGCAGTGCTTAAGTTGTATCTTGAAGGAAGAGAGAAGGTTCTATGAGGCAGCAGTGAGGGGCCAGTATGGCTGAACAGTAATGTCCAAAGAGGTTGAAAGAATAGATTGGGAGAAAGCTATGAAGAACTTAAAATCTAAATCAAGGAATTTCTATTTGATGCCAATGGCCATATGAAGCCAACGGATTTGATTAATTAAGGGAATAACATGCATAGTAAGTAGTATTATACAGGTCAAATGAGAACAGAGAGAGACTCAAGACAAGGGGGATACTTAGAAAACTATTAGAATCATCTGTTTGATTTCAGGAGCCTTTCCATACTGGCTCTGCCACTAAAGTCATTGTGTAAACTTTGTGTATATCATTTTACCTCTCTGAGTTTATATTCCCAAGACTCTTTGACCTTCCATAGGTTTTCCTAGAGGATTAGTGGAGTAGAAGGTAAGAAGAATGCTAAATTTGGAGTCAAGACTTGTTATTCAGTCCTGGATCTGCTGCACTAATTTGGGTGTCATTGAAAAAATAACTTAACTTCTCTGGGGCTATGTTCTCATTTATAAAATCAGTGTTGGACTAGATCATCTCTCAGTTCCCTTTCAGTTTTAATCTTTCATTCTCTAATCCTCATCTGTCATCTGTGACTTGTAATGTTCATGATAAGGTGGTATAGAAGGACCCTTCCAGCTATTAAACTATTATTTTCCGTCTTATAACTACAACTCATACACTAATTTAGGACCACCTAGTCTAATGCAATTATTTCAGTTGCATAGAAGGCCTCTAAGCTGTAACAATAATAATAATACAAATTTACGAAGTGCTTTACCCATTAATTCATTTGATGATAGTGACAGTACTGTGAAAAAGCACAAATAAAACAAGGTGTGTAAACACTTTGAAAAAAGCACTATGTAAATGTCCCCTATTACTAGTAGTAAGTTAGAAGTGTTGACCATTTTTTGCTGTTGAGGAAACTGAGACTTCAGAAGACTAAGGAGCTTACCCAAGCCACATAGCCCAGGACAAAAGCATTGATTCATCTTTAACTCACTCCAAATGCAATATTTTTAATTATCATCTTATGGGCAAATGAAGTTATGTAATAAACATAATTTTACTTGTGGAGTATCCAAATTCTGAGTTACCATTATTTTTTAATAAATGGTTTGGGATTTGTAAATAACTTATTTCACCCAAAACCTTTTGATTTATCTTTTAAAGCTACATATAGATGAAATCCACATTTAGTTCTGTACATAGTCTACAAGATTAAAATTGAAGAAACCAATAGATGTAATCTTCTGATAAGAAAATATCAGGCCCTTATTTAGAAAGCAATGGATATTCTTAAAGAGTTTTTTAAGGATCTGTTAACCTTTGTATTAGAAACATTAAAAGGCAGAAGTAAAAGTACTCCATAAGGAAAGTAGAAGGTATATTCTAGGACTATCACAGCATTCATTATAAAGGTGATGAAAACATTTATTCATCCTTTCCTTAGGAGGAGCTTTCATCTCCTGAAGAAAAATGAAAAGCTACTTAGAGAACTTAAAAACTTGGATTCAAGACAGTGGTAAGTACTAAAAATAGCCATTTGTAAATAGCTATGGTCTATTTTTTCCTTATGTATATTTAAATGTTATATCTAAATTAAAAAATTAAATATGTTAATCAAAACTATAGTTTATGCAATTAAGCTAAGAAATCCCTTCTAAAGGTTTGCTGTGATGCCTCATTTTAGCTTGAGGGTAATTCTAAGATGTAATTCCTGCTTCAAATACTTAAAAACTTTGTGATTCTGAACACATTATTAATTCCCTAATCTATAAGATGAAGCATTTGTCTCAAAGACTTCTAAGGTCCCTTTCAAATCTTTATCTATGATTCTGTAATTCCCTCTATCTAATCTTAGTTTTAAGGTATCCAAGTTTCTCTTTGGACTTGATTTTCTCCTTAAAAGGAAGACCTTTTGCTAAAACTATGATACTACCAGTGACTTTAGTCACTCACAGTACATGATCTATTAGTTTTTCACAAGGAAAAAACAAAGGAGAAGTATTGGTGCTTAAGTGCTCTCTCGTCTGTGGAATATATAAGCAAAATGTAAACGAATTAAGCTGCTACTGCTGTTGCTTGAGTTGGGCACTGGAAGGAGTTTAATATCAGTGGATCTCTATCAAAGTAATGTGGATAAAACACAAAAAGAAGCTGTGAAAAGCAAGCATTGTGCTTCATGATGCCATGTGTATCTGATTACCTTCATCAAGTAGACAATGGCCAGAGTCAAAAATCAAAAAGAAAATTAAACATGTCGACAGGAACAATGTGTTGGCAGGAACAATGTCAGTAAATTCAGAGCATCTCAGTGTTACTTGTGAAAGGTACAGTAGACCAAGATCAAGAGATCTTCCCATCAGCCTCCATCTTCCTTTTTAGAGTTTATTAATGAGGGAGCCAATATCATGACACCTGTACTTTAGAAAGGTAAGTTTGACAGCTAAGTGATTAGAATGGGGAGAGCCTTGAGGTAGAGAGACCAACCAGCAAGCTATTGTAACAGTCCAGGTATGAGGTGAGTACCTATTTCCAGGGTGACTGTAGTGTCAGAGAATATAAGAGGGTGTGTAGAAAAGATAGAAGTAGTAACAAGATTTAGCATCTGATTAGGATATTGGAGATTAAGAGATGGTGAGTAGTCAAGGATGATACCTAGGTTATGGGCTTGGGTAACTAGGACAATAGTGGTTATTATTGAGAGTAATAAGGAAGTCAGGAAGAGAGGAGAGGGTTTCAGAGGAAATTAAATCAATTCAATTTGGGACATGGTGATTTTAATTTATCTACGTGATATCTAGTTCAAGATGCCTTGCAGGCAATTTAAACATTGGGAGAAAGGTTAGTGCCAAAAAATAGATCTGAGAGTCATCTGCATTGATAATTGAACCTATGGAAGATAATGAGATCACCAAATATAGTAGTGTAGAAGGAAATGAGGCATAGCCTTGCAAGCCTAGACTGTTAGTGGGTATGACCCAGATGAAAATCTAGCAAAGGGCACAGAGATGGAGCAAGCAGAAAGCTAAGAGAAAAACTGGGAGAAAGCAGTCACATGAATATCTAGACTGAGAGAATATCAAGGAGAAGAACGTGCTCAGCATTGTCAAAAGTTTCAGGGAGGTTAAGGATTAAGATTGAGGAAAGGTCATTAGTTTTGGCAACTAAGAGATATTTAGTGACTTTAAAGAGAGCAGTTCAATGATGAGGTCAGAATTGTGGAGGCACAGATTTTAAATGGCTTCCTCAAGAAGTTGCAGGATTATACCTGCCTGGTTTGGATAGATCAAGTGAGGATTTTTTTTTTGAGCATGGAGGAGATATCACCATGTTTGTAGGGAGAAAAGAAGCAGCTAGTAGATAGAGAACAGAGAAGATAAAGACTGGAAAATATAGGATGGAATGTGCGTGTAGATGGGAATTTGCCTCAGCAAAAGCTTCATGTGAGGCAGAGGTAAAGGAAGAAGCAGAGGAAGAAGAAGTCACCTGAATGGTTAGAAAAATAGGAGAAAAAGGATCTCTCTGTGAATGGCATAAATTTTTTCCAGTGAAATATGAGGTTGGGGTAATAAGTGAGAGGGTAAAGAGATGTAACAATTATATTTAAATTTTTTGCTTCAAAATTGATTGGTTGATTAAGGTATCAGTACTATAATAAGTTCTGTAAAGTGCCTGCTATTTTTTGTAGATAAATTCTGTAAAATACATACTAATTAGTTTGAAAAAGTATTTCGTAGAATTCACAAGTAATTCCATTTTTCCTAGAATTTTTTTTCTAGAGCAATCAATTCTTGTTTTGCTCAGTTTCTTAGTTAATGATCTCTTTCTTGTTAGTTTAGATGTTTTATTATCTATATTAATTTCCTTTGAATTCTTAGATTTGCTGATATATAATGGTATATAGTAGTTTTGAATACTTCTAATACATAAAGTATTATAGGATTATAGTGACAAAAGATTATTAGGAACATAGATTCAGAACCAAGAGTCCTCAGAAATCATCTAGGCCAAACACTTATTTTTATTTACCTATTATGATCTATCTTGTTCATTTTTCATTTTGCTAATTTTCCTCTCTTTTTTTATCAATTTAGCTAATGCTTTATTGATTTTTTTTTAACTGGACCTAATTTCATTGGAATAAAAATCTCTTAAGTGGGGTAGAAATCTTCCACCAAAGCTAATTATACTTGCTCAACAAGAAATCTTGGGTTCAGATCTGGCCTCAAACCAGTTCCTAGCTGTGTGATCCTAGGCAAGTCACTTGACCCCCATTGTCTAGCCCTTACCTCTCTCCTGCCTTGGAACCAGTACATAGTATTAATTGTAAGACAGAAAGTAAGAGTTTTTTGTTTGTTTTTAAAAAATAGACAGACAGTAGACAGACAGGAAGGACTGAAGGGAAGAAAGAAATGGCTGTGTCAGAAGAGCAAATGTGGCAGGGAGGAATATTTGAGAGTCGTTGAAAAAATGAAATTGACAGGTCTTAGCAAGAGATTATATTGGGGAGGACTGAGAAATAGTGAGGAGTAACTTACCTAGAATAGACAATACATACTAGAGGTGAGACTTGGCTAGCTAATAGCTAACATTTATATAGTGGTTTTAATGTTTGCAAGCTACTTTACAATAATTAGCTCATGATCCTCACAGCCACTCCTTGAACTACATTCTATTATTATCCCTATTTTACAGAAGAAATTCATTTAATCCACACAACAACCCTGTGAGATAGATGCTGTCATTGCCTCCATTTTATAGAGGAAGTTTTGGTTGAATTACTTCTTTAGACTCCCATAGCTAGTAAATGTGGCAAAATTTGAATTCAGGTTCTTCTGTCTTCAAAGGTTGGGTTCAATCCACCATGTAATACAGTGCCTCTCTAATAAATGTTATTAAACTATAAAAAGCTATTCCTTGCTCTTTTTATCAGTTTTATGGTCTTTTTATTTTCATGTTTCTCTTTATCATTTTCAAGGAGTTTTTTTGTATTTGTTTTAGAATTGTTCATTTTTAAAATCTTGTTAGTTAATTAATCCTTTCTTTTCCCATTTTTTAGGAATATTTGCTAATATATATTTTTATTAAAATTTATAAATGCCTTTGTCTCAAGTTTCATGTGTTGCTTCATTGTCATATTTACTCCTTCTGTGATTTATTCTTTGTCCTATGTAATTATTTCCAGTTATCTATTTCTTTTGCTTGTTTTTCCTTTATTCCTCAAATTTTATTACATTATGATTTCAACAGGATAAAATTCCTCTCTGCTATAGCACATCAGTTTTTGTAAACATATCATAGATTTCTTAGAAAAATGTTTTTTCTTCAGTATTTCTATTCAAAAGTCTACTCCAAATCCTGTTTATCCAACAATTCATTCAGTTCTATATTTTCCTCCTTATCTTTCTATTGAATTTATCCAATTCTACCATTGAAATATTAAAATCTCCTACTATAAATGTTTTATTCTCAATGCCTTCTTACTTAAATATTTTTCTTAAAAATTTATCCACCACACCATTTGGTATATATGTATTTATTATTAATGTATCATCATGTATGGATATAGATATAAATTGCAAGAAGAAAATATTAACTAATTTTTAAGTATTTCTTTACTTAAAAATAATTAAACTTCTAATATTAAATAATATTGTTGATCCTGGTATAATATTGTTGATCCTGGTACCTCCTCTCAATATTTATATTAGATGGATAGATATCAAATATAGTAAATGGGTATTTTGAAAAGAGTTGGACTTCCACAATGTGAAAGAGTATACAATGGTCCCTCATTCATTCATGTAGTTTCAGCATATTGCAATATATTATAATTCACATGTTGCCTAGGAAATGTATTTATTCATTATATCATCTGGAATTGTTTTAGGCATATAATTTATGCACATTTTAGGTATATCATGCACAAATTGAGGGTACATTTTATAAAATATTGGTAATAGTACATGACCAAAAGTTAAAGAATCCTCTTCTATGACACCTTTAAACATAGTTGGTTTTCCTGATTATCATTCATTACTTTATCAGTTTTTATTATTACCTTATCTGAGTCCAGGCTGAGTGATTTCTGATTTTATAATCATTGGAAACATAATATATTTTGTTCACTCCCCTATTTTTCACTCTCCCAGTGTGTATGTGTTTCACATGTGTTTCTTGTATGAAGTAAATTACTGTCATTCCTTTAATTTGGTGAATTTAATTATTATCGTATTTTTATTCCCAGGCACTAACACAATTCCAGGCTTATAATAAGTACTTAATAATACTTGCTTTGATTGATTATCCAAGAAATGGATTCCATGAAGTTTAAAATGAAGTAAAACAGAACTCAGTGACTCATGAAAGAAAATATTAGGATAAAATGTAAGCTATCTACTAACAAAAACAACTCACCTGAAAAATAGATTAAGGAGGAAACATTAATGAATTAAGAAATCATAATCTCAAGAGATCTATTTGAATGAGAGAATAAAATGAAAATTGAAAGAATCTATTAGCACATCTTGAAAGAAAGCCCCAAAAGAAAAATCCCAGGCATGTTAACATAAATATACCTCTTTTGGGTCAAAAGAAAAATATTCCAAAAAGAAATAATTCAAGTCAGAGTAACACAATATTTAGCAGCTTCTACATTAAAGGACCAGAGGGCAAAAGAACTAGGACTTCAACCAAGTAACCCAACAAAATTTAGTAAAATTCTTCAGGGTGGGAAATGGGTATGCAAATAAAATAGAGGACTTTTAAATATTCCTGATGAAAACCAGAGCTGATTGGAAAATTTAACTCTCAAATACAAGACTCAAGAGAAGCATAAAAAGGTAAACAAGAAAGAAAAATCAAAAGACATTCAATGAGGTTAAACTTTAAGGCTCTAACTAATGAAAACCAATTACATGTAATGACAATTTTCCATATAAGTTTTTTGAAGTTATAAAATTCAAATTTTGTAGTATAAATTTAAAACCCCTCTCTCCCTTCTGTCACCCTTCTCAGAAATGGTAAGCAATTTGATCTGCATTGTCATGTATTATCATGTAAAACCTATTTCCATATTGTCCACTGTTGCAAGAGAATAAGAATACTCATATAAATTAAAACCCCAAATAATCCAAAGTGAAAACAGTGTGCTTTGATCTGTATTCCAACTCCAACAGGTCTTTCTCTGGAGTTGGATAGCATTTTTTGTAATGAGTCCTTAAGAATTATCCTGGATAATTTTATTGCTGAGAGTAGCTAAGTCTTTTTCAGTTGATTATCCTACAATATTACTATTAGTGTGTACAATGTTCTCCAGTCTGCTTATTTCACTCTGCATCGGTTCATGTCAGTCTTTCTACTTTTTTCTGAAATCATCCTGTTCATTATTTCTTATAACACAATAGTATTCTATCACCATAATATACCCCAATCTGCTTATCCATTTCCCAATTTATGGATATCCTCTCAATTTCCAATTCTTTGCTTCCAGAAAAAGGGCTGCTAAAAATATTTTTGTACAAGTAAGTCCTTTCCCCTTTGAAAAATCTCTTTGGAATACAAGCCTAGTATTACTGGATCAGAGGATATGCACAGTTTTATAAGCCTTCATCTTTTTGTCAGTCACTGGTCCTATCAAGTACTTTACAAATTGTATAGACATAAATAGTTTATTTAATAAAAAAATATGATCTTTTCTTCCTACAGCCGAGAGACACACAAGATTGCTGTATTTTATGTGGCAGAGGGACAAGAAGATAAGCACTCCATTCTCACTAATACTGGAGGAAGTCAGGCTTATGAGGATTTTGTAGCTGGTCTTGGTTGGGAGGTATTAGTTTTAAATTTTAACATCTTATAAAGAATTTTAGATTATTTGTTTTCTTGTAGGAAAGGAAGGATTTTTTTCCTCCTTCTTTATGATACTTTTTTTTCTTTATGTTACTAGAAAATACTTCTGGGGATTAATCTTCTAAAATCTGGGGGGACTTCTAGGGACTAATTCTAAAACCACTTTCAGTCGTGCCATTGCTTCTGCTCTGAGTCTCAGCTGTCAAAACAGCAATTTTTGGAGCATTGGACAGTGTCAGAAGAGTTGGGTCTCTTCCCAGCTTTCTCACACTTGTACATAGTAGGTATTTTAAGTATGCATGTATTCATTTGCAGCTGGAATTGAACCACCTGTGTAATCTTGAGCAAATCATTCATTTTCTGTGCCTAATTATCCTTACCTATTAGAGATTAATTATACTTACTTCTTGCCATTGTGATAAAAGTACGCAAATATGCTATTAACATTATAAAATAATTATCATAAAATCTAACATAAATAAAGTAGATTATTTCTAGATCATCCAATATTACTATTAGTTCTTCTTTGCAGCTCTTCATAGTATGTAATGAAAAGTATTGGGAAAGTATTCAGTCTCTATGGAAAATATAGACTGAATGAAATAAAACATTACCTTCCTTTTATCAGGTGGTTCAGTCCTCTTATTAAAAAACTTGTGTACAAATTAATCTATAATTTGTCATGGAGAAAAAACATACTTTAAGAGTGCTAAATGATTATTTTCCACCTCTAGTCAAGGGCAAGATAATAACATAAATTGAGGAATAGTTTTCAACTGGTTTAATATCACACATCTATTGGTCATTCAATCAAATTGGCATTACTGTATAAATTTTTATCCTTAAGCCATTTCCAGTCTTTTGGCTGGGAAGGTGGGAGGGGGAGATTTCATTGCCATGATCTCCCACAAGCCTTTGTAATTTATCATTAACACCTATTAGACCAACATCGGATACTATTGCTCAGCAGTTGGTTTCTTTCCTAATTAATTTCTACTAATTAAGTGCCCTGAGCTCAAGAATAAAATGAGTTCTGATTTAGTTTCACTATTAATTTTTTAAATAATTGGAAAATGTTATTTTAGGCATTTAAAATGTCTATGATTTTGGGTCTTTTACATTATGATAGTTTCAAACTTTTTCTTTGACTTCTCACAGGTAAACCTAACAAATCACTGTGGTTTTATGGGAGGATTGCAAAAAAACAAAAGCACTGGATTGACCACTCCATATTTTGCTACTTCTACAGTAGAAGTAATGTTTCATGTCTCAACACGAATGCCTTCTGATTCTGATGACTCTTTAACCAAAAAAGTAAGCATTTTTTGCTTTTTTTTATTAAATTATAAGCCCTAGTAAAGCAGACTACTACTTGAAGAAATACTATAAGCCTCTATATTCAGATATAAAGTAATAAGCTTCATAAAGCACAAGTTTTGTGTTTTTCTAATATGACTCCCCATTTTATAATACAGTGCATTAACTAGAAATAACATTGTAGAGTGTTATAAAGAAATTCAGTTAACTATAAGAAAAATATCTGAATTAGGGGTTAAATTCCTCAACCAAACCTTAGCTTTACATAAAATATAGATATGGCGGGGGCAGCTGGGTAGCTCAGTGGAGTGAGAGTCAGGCCTAGAGACAGGAGGTCCTAGGTTCAAACCCGGCCTCAGCCACTTCCCAGCTGTGTGACCCTGGGCAAGTCACTTGACCCCCATTGCCCACCCTTACCAATCTTCCACCTATGAGACAATACACCGAAGAACAAGGGTAAAAAAAAAAAATAATAAAATAAAAAATAAAAATAAGGAAACTGAGGCAAACAGGGTTAAGTGACTTGCCCAGGGTCATAGACCTACTAAGCGTGTGAGGGATTTAAACCTAGTCTTCTTGACCCTAGGCTGGTCACTCTACCCATTGTACCACCTAATTGCCTGACTACAGTTAATTTATACTAAAGTAAGAATAAGATATCAGATTCGACTACTAGCTTACATTTATTAAGCTACAACGTATTTTTAACTAGTCACTTTGATCCTGAAAGTAACCCAGTGATATAGATATTGCCATTTTATAGATGATGGAAATGAGTTTCAGGAGGATTAAATAACTTCCCAAAGACACAGCTAGCAGAATGGCAGCATCTATAGTCAGGCCTAAGCCTTATAGTGGCAGAATTTTAGAGTCCTTTCTACTATTGCTCCTACTTTNATATATATATATATATATATATATATATGGATATGGATAACAGTATATAATAAAAACAAATATGTAACAACTACCGTTCTCAACACTAGTCTAAAGTAGTAAAAATATTGCTAAAAGTACTATGAAATCAAAATTTATTTGCAATATTATTACTCTATAAGCATTCATTAAGCATATATTGAATGCTGTGTGCTTGGGATAAAAAGACAAAAATTAAACAGTTTTATAATCAAGTAGATTGCATTCATTAGGGGATGACATTATTTACAAGGTTATAAAAGCTTTAAAATCCATATATTAGTTTATAGTTTATTCTATGGCTCTGACTTCCCAGACCAAAAACATTCTTCCTTAACTTGTAAGCTCCTTGAAGACAGGTACTACCTCTCCTTATATCATAATCATTTCATAAAAAATTAAATAATAAATTTATTGTCTTAGAATGAAAGTTTTTCCTTGAAATGATTTGATCTCTTTTTAAAAAACGTTCACCAAGAAAATTTGAACTGATAACATTTGTTTTCCCAGATAACATTTTTTATTAGCAAAAAAAGACATAATCATTTTACTAACCTTTGAACAGCTTAAAGTATTATGATGAGTACATGGTAATATTTTATATTCCTTATTGATAAAAATCTTGGTGTAAAGGTGATTGTAATTCACCCAGAGAAAAGCATTTTAAAAGTTAACTGCAAACCTACCATTTCTCATTTTTACTTTCTCCTTTCTCTGTTTATTCAAAACTATTGCTTAAAATAACTCCAGACTAAAATAAAGGCTACCATATAAAACAATACTGCTATCAATTAAAATCACTCCTGTCACTTTAGATAAATCTTAAACAATTTCACTAGAAAGTTATCAAATGAATTTCCAAGTCATTAGCAGCATTGTATAGAGTTTAGTGTGCTAGGCTTGAAGTCATCAAGACCTGAGTTCAAATCCTGTTTCCAACACTTGCTGTATGACCTGGGACCTCTTAATATTTTCAGAATTTCAATCTCCTTAATTATAAAAATGGCAACAATAATACCTGTAGTACATATCTCTGAATTGTTTTAAAGTGCAAAATATGTGAATGCTTTTATAATCTCAAAACTATATTATAATAATAATAGCTTTTTAATATATAATAGTTTATATAATAATATATGCCAGTCCATATGCTAAAAACTTTTCAACTGTTATCTCATTTTTATCCTCTCTATAACCCTGGGAGTTAGATGCTATTAAACAGAGGTTAGGTGACTTTTTTGCCCAGGGCCACACACAGTAAGTTTTTGAGTCCACATTTGAACTTAAGCCATCCTATTTCAAGGCTTGGTATTCTATCCATGACACCATCTACCTGCCATATATATGTCAAAATTTTTTTTTTATCTGAAATCCTTTATCCACTACTTTTCTAGGATAATAATCTCATTTGCTATTGCTTCAAACATTGAGAGATAGGCAAAATGAATAGTTAAAGGCCACAAAATTGAGATTAGATTATAATTAGAATGTTCTAAACAAGTAGCAAAGGGCAGCTAGGTACTATAGTGACTAAGAGTGTCAGTCTGTGAGTCAGGAAGACGCATATACCGGTGTTCAGATCTTACCTCAGACACATAATAGCAGTGTGATCCTGAGCAAGTCATATAACCCTGTTTGTCTCAGTTTCCTCATCTATAAAAAAATCATCTGGAGAAGAAAATGGCAAACCACTTCAGTATTGTTCAAAGAAAACTCCAAATGGAGTAGGACACAACTGAAACAACTGAAGAAAAAAAAAAGTACCAGAAGTTAGATTGCCATTTAATTATATTTGATTAGGAAAGTGTGTTCACTCCCATCTAATTTATTTTAAAAGTTTATATGGGGGGGGGGGGCAGCTGGGTAGCTCAGTGGAGTGAGAGTCAGGCCTTGCCCCCCTTACCACTCTTCCACCTATGAGACAATACACCAAAATTAAGGGTTTAAAAAAAAAGTTTATATGGGAATAGTTATCAAATATTTCTATGTTAGCCAGCATGACTGATTTTAAAAAGGCACTAGATTAGGAATCAGATGACCTGGTTTAAAATCTGTCTTTGGCGTTCTGACCTGTGTGATCTTGGACAAATTACTCTGGGCATCAGATTCCCTCATCAGTAAAAATCAGTTTAAGAAAAAAAGTTGGTCTGCATGGTCTGCATGACTGCTTTAAATCTATAATCTCATGATTCTATAAAATATTTTGCTGTGATATATCATGAAAAAAATGTTTCTTCAGAAGAAGAAAAAAATTTTTAATGTGTAGCTAATTTTTAATACCAATTCCATTCGACAACAAAAAAAAAAGGCTTATTGCATTGGTATTTTTTACCAGAATTTAATAAATTCCACATTAGTGATAATAAGTTGAGGCCTTGAACGTGTGTCCTATTATGAATGAACAATTGGATATCATTAAATTGTCCCCTTTTCCTTTGTACATATATCTTCAGATGTGCTAATCCATTCAGTAGACACATTAATGAACATTGGTTGAAGTGTAATTTCGGAGGAAGTAAGGCTTGTTGACCTCAGCATGGAGTTTAATACCTTTAAATTAAATTAGATACATGACAGTGAGTATAAAGAAGTAGCCATGCCTCTGGCAAACTAGAATTATTGATGTCTTTCTTGTTCTTGATGTTAAACTTAGCTGGGGGGAAAAGGGTAAGGAATCATTTATGTCTATTTTAAAGACGCCAACTTTAGTTCTGATTTTTCATTTGAAATGTTATATAGTAATTTTGCAAAATGATTGTTTTTGACCCACGAAATAAGCATGGCTTGTAACTTCTCTAGATATTTTTTAAGTATAGCATTTTTTTTTTCCCTTAGGAAGAAAGACTTCAGTTTTTCAAAAGATCAAAACCTAGTAGCAGCAACTTTTCTACGTTTTTTGTCACAAATTGTCCAATGATAGTCAAGTTGGGTCATTCATATGTTTTTATACTTTAATATACAATGCCCATGGTCAGCCACCAGTCTAAGTCATTTCTCTCTACAAATTGTGTCTATCTTTATAATGGAAAAATACTTAAAAGTAATTTCTTTTTCACCATCTAAAAATCAGAAGTGATGTAAACACTGACAAAATATTTGTAGTATCCCCTTTCATTCCTTTTTTATTTTTAAATACATTTTTATTGATGGCTTTTTTTACATCATTATAGTTTTCCCCATTATTCCTCCTTCTTTCTCTCCCAGAGAGCCATCCTTTGTAACAAATATTATTTTTAAAGACAAAAAAGAAAAGAAAGAGGAAATATTAGTACAATTGAGCAATTCATTGGAAAACTCTTTTCCATTTCCTAAAACTGAAATCTAATCATGTTGTTCCCTACTGCTTATAGGATAAAATACAAACTCCCTCATCTGACATTTTAAAAATATTCACAATCTGGCTCCAACTTCTCATTCTATCTTTATTTCATATATTCTCCTTCACCAACCATATATTAACAATGTTAGACTTGTTGCAAAGTCTTTCACTTCACTGTTTAACTTATATCCACCCATAAAATTCTGTTTTGTTTTCTATTTATTTTTATATTTCTCGTAAGTTTCTTTAGGGGAGAGACTGACCTTTTCCAGTTTTGTAGTTCCAACACTTAGTATCATAGCAGATGCTTCTTGCCTCTTCTTGTTTCCCAGTTTCCTCTAGGCCACATCATTAAATCCAGCTTTATAGTAAAGTTAATCAACTCTTTCAAAATTTAGTTTTTGCTAAGTGATAAGAATGATATAGTTCACATACAATTTGACTCATGTACACAAATTTATATTTGCAGTTTGAGTCAGTTCCCTCTGAAATTC
This sequence comes from Gracilinanus agilis, assembly GCF_016433145.1. Lineage (NCBI taxonomy): Eukaryota > Metazoa > Chordata > Mammalia > Didelphimorphia > Didelphidae > Gracilinanus > Gracilinanus agilis. The sequence continues at coordinate 446,815,957 of NC_058131.1, read as the reverse complement.
TATTAATGAAAAAAGTGTTGATTTTCTTTCAAATTTTGTAAAAGAATCTACATGAGTTTCTAGTTTATAAATAAGTCTGGTTAGTCCTATTCAGATTAGGTATTAATAACTGCTATAAATGTTTGGGAAAATAAAATTAGACTCCAAGGAAACCCCTAAGAAACTATAGCCTGACTATAACCTCTGGAAAGTAAACTAAAAAAAATGTCTAATTATAGAATTTCAAGGAACTACAAAGAGATATTAACAAGTTCTCCTTCGGTCATATATTGTTCAATGCCTTATTTGAGTTGTTAAAGCATTTTGCTAATAAAATTATGTTATACGTTCAGTCCTTAGAAACACCAAAAGGAAAATCATACGTGCAAATAAGTAACCAAAGCAACCTTATTCTAAAATATTCCTTTAAGCCCCAGTAAATTATATTAAAAATATGCTCTTAGTACAAGAATAAAGCTGAAAAATATAAATAGCTCTGCACATGTCTCAAACCACTAACAGTAGTAAATTGCTTATCAAGATCAATATCATCCTTTCCATATGAGAATATCACTTAAAAGTACTCAAATACGCAAATGGATGTGATCTCATCACTTTAGTATCTCCGTTTCAGCAATGCAGATCACAATCAATCCATGCTTGCCTACTCTATAAAGCTTTTTGTTCATTCTCTCCTAAAAGTTTGTGATAGAGATCCAACCTATGAAATAAAAATTATAAAAGTAGTATGTTTATGATGAAAAATGCTATCCACAGCCATAAAAGGAACTGTCAGTTTGCATGCAGATTGAAGCATAACATTTTTGTTTTATTTCCATCATAAGTTTTTTCTTGTATGTGAGATATGTCTTCTTTTACAACATGGGGAATATGTATTGCATGACAGCATTGTCATAACCTAGATCAGATTATTTACCATTTGGGGAAAGAAGGAGAGGAGAGAGGAAGAGGAGAAAGAATTTGAATCACAAAATTTGGGAAAACATTTATTGAAAATTGCTTCTACATGCAATTGAAAAAAATAAAAGAAATAGACCTTAAAAAAATAAAAAGGAAGAGATTGGAATATGCACCCTCTAAAATCTCTTTCATCCCTGAATTAATGTTCCTATAAATATGGTGCACCAGAGATTGCCCCATATCACACAGATAGCAAGCAGCTTAGGTCCTTTGACTTCAAACCAGGAATTTACCCCCTGGGTTTCTCATTCAATATAGGGGATTTGACTAATTTGCCCCTGAGATCCCTTCCAGTTCAGGATCTAAAGTTGTGTACAGCATCAGGATGAGATTTAGTGAAATGAATAATATTCCATTATATCATTCAAATGAGAAATAGGAGGCAGCCAAGTGACTGAGTGGATTGAAAACCAGGCCTAGAGACAGGAAGTCCTAGGTTCAAATCTGGCCTCAGACATTTCCTAGCTTTGTAACATTGGGCAAGTCCCTTACCCACCATTGTCTGGTCCTTATCATTCTTCTGCCTTGGAACCAATACACAATATTGATTCTAAGAGAGAAGATAAGGATTTTTAAAAATGAGAAATGAAAGATAAATATCACTAAAACCTGGAATTATATAAAAAAGAGTAAATAGCAAAACTGCTCAATAGTGGTTAAAAATAGAATAAATGAGTGGAACGGCCTGTTTAGGGAAGAATCAGAAACAATTGAATTTGATAAACCTGAAATTATAAATTAGTCAAAAAAGTAATTTCTAGAAAAACTGGAAAGAAGTTTGACATAAGTAACATTTAAACCAACTTCATTGACCCATATAAAACCAAATATCCAATATAAGGAAGTAACACATACCTAAAATTACTTTTCATAACTGTTACTAGGGTCCCCCCTAATATTCTTTTTTTTAACCCTTTTCTTTTGTCTTAGAATCAATACTAAGTATCTGTTCCAAGGTACAAGTTTGGTATGGGCTAGGCAACTGGAGTTAATTTTCTTGCCCACGGTCACAAAGTAGGAAGTGTCTTAAGTCCAAATTCTAACTCAGGACCTTCTGTCTCCAGGTCTGACTCTCTATCCACTCAGCCACCTAACTGCCTCTCCTTCTAAACATGGGATAGAGAAGATCACAAAAGATAAAAATATGTCATTTTGATTATGTGAAATCTCATGGGTAGATAGAGCACTAGACTTAGAAAACCTGGTTTAAAATCCTTTATCAGACACTTCATAGGTATATGATTCTGGTAAATCACTTATCATCTGTGCAACTCATCTTCCTCATCTGCAAAATAAGAGTACTGGATTCATTGGCCTCTTAATATTCCTTCCAGTTTTAAAATAAGGAAAATAGGATCCAATAAAATTTTTGGAAACAAACAGAATTAATTTAACTCAGGTAGGGAGAGAAATGTTGATGGAGGATGGGGTTGCATCAATCTCTAATAGGAGTGATATCTATACAGGAGATTACAACATAAGACCATAAAGCCATTTTCCAGTAGATAATAATCTTATGACATCAACAATTAACTCATCTAGCAAAGTACTACTGCCTAGTACATGTCATGTACTATGTTAGCTTCTGAGGATACAATGGAAAAAAAGAAGTAATCTCTTTAGACTTTGTAGTCTAATGAAGGAGACAGTAAATACATATAAAACTGCAAAGTTAATAAAAGTAAATATATAGAAAGTAATTTAAATACCAAGCAGTTAGGGAAACTAGATAACATAATAGATAGAATGCCAGGCCTGAAGTCAAGAAGACAGATCTTCCTCAGTTCAAATCTAGTCTCAGGCACATACTAGGTCACACTGTTGTGACCCTGGGCAAATCACTTAACCCTGTTTGCCCCAGTTTTCTCTTCTGCAAAATGATCTGGAGAAGGAAATGACAAACTCCAGTATCTTTGCCAAGAAAAACCCAAATGGGGACATGAAGAGTTGGATACAATTGACATGACTGAACAACAACAAAATTTGGATAAGAAAGCACTAGCCGGCAGGGGGAGGGGAGCATAAGAAAGGGTTTCATATGGAAGATGATGCTTCTACTGAATATTACCGAAAGAAGGGAACATAGACTAAATTTTAATATGAGTAAAAACAAAAGAAGAAACCTTTCCCAGGAAAAATTGCAAATTTTACAGTCATACATATGATGTAGATTGTTCTATGTCATAAATAATAATTACAAATAAAATAGATGCAGGATTCCAAAAAATTAATAAAGATGACAAAAGATAGAGGTTGTCAATGTTGGAGGGTAAAAGATAGAAACACTAATATATAGTTGTTGGAGCCATGAATTGATCCAGCCATTTGGGACCATGCTAAGAACTTAAAATTATTCATTTTGATATAGAGACCCATTCCTAGGAGATTAGTTCGATAATAAAAGAAACACATTATGTAATATCAAAAAGTCATAAACAGAGTAGATAGATATCCATTGATTGGGGAAATGGCTAAATGTTGTGATACATTAATATAATAGAATATAAAGAATATAGAATGTATAGAATAGAAATGATAAATATGTGTTTTGTATTTTTAGACTAATGTAATTGTGTTTAATCTATTTAATAGCTACAATGACAAGTCCAGAGTGAAATATTTAATTTAATCTTAGGGGGAAAAATCTAGTAAAGGAACTACCCAAGAAAAAGATTACTGGTCTTGATAGATTCACAGGAGAATTCTATCAAGCTTTCAGAAAACAGTCACTACCTGTACTATCAAAAATTGAAATAAAATCAATTTTATTTTTGTGATGTTATTTGGTGTTCACTATATCCAGGGTATAACAGTTCTTTTTACAAAGAAATTGTTCATGACATAAAAACCTAACATTCAGTTAACACGCATATATTGATCATCTACTAAGTGTCAGGCACTGTGCTAAACTCTGGAAATACAAAAAAGGCAAAAAATCAGCCATGCTTTCAAGGAACTCATAGTCTAACGGGGAGGACAACATGCAAACAACTGTACAGACAAGATGCATATAGGATATATTGGAGACAATGAAACAGAGCAATTGATGGAGACTGGGAATGACTTCTTTCAGAATATGGCATTTTAACTGAGATTTAAAGGAAACCATGAGACAGAGAGGAGAGCATTCCAGGAATAGGGTAGGAATAGAGGACAGTCAATGAAAATGACTAGAGTTGGTATGTGAAATGTCATGTACAACAAAAAAGCCAGAATTACTAGATCACAAAGTATTATGGAAGGGAGACAAGTGCAAGAAGTCCAGAAAGGCAGGAAGAGAGTAGGTTATGAAGGGCTTTAAAAGCCAAATGAACAGAATAGGTAGGTGGCTCAGTGAATAAGAGAGCCAGGCCTGAAGATGGGAGCTACTGGATTCAAATGTGGCCTCAGACATTCACTAGCTGTGTGACTCTTGGCAAGTCACATAACCCTAATTGCCTAGATTCTACCATTCTTCTACCTTAGAACTGATATTTAGTAAGGTATGGGTTGTTGTTGTTGTTGTTTTTCATTCAAATGAAAGATTCTGTAGTTAATCTTAGAAGCTATAAGAGAGCCACTAGAGTTTATTGAAGAGGAGCCAGATATGGTCAGATCCAATTTGACAGGAGAACAAGTTGGAATAAAGAAAGACTTTAAGCAGGGAGACTAACTAGTAGGTTATTGCAGTATTCCAGGCATGGTTAATGTCATCCAGCTCTGGGGTAGTGCAGTGTCAGAGGAGAGAGGGGGACAACAAGAGATATTATAAAGTTAGGCATCTAATTCTATAGGGGCAGTGAGAGTAAAGAGTTGAGGATGATACATAGGCTGTAAGCCTAGATGATTGAGAAGAGGGAAGGGTTTATGGAGGGAATGGGAAGAGGGAAGAAAGAGGAGCATGTTAAGTTTAAGTTCAAGATGTCTAATTAGCAGTTAGAGATATGAGTCTAGAAGTTGGGAGAGAGTTTAATGAGAAGCATCTGCATAGAGATGATAATTGAAACCATAGGAACTGAAGAGATTATCAGATAATGTAGTATAAAAGAAGAGAAGGCATAGGACAGAGCTTCGGTGAGTATCCCAACTGTTAGTGGGCATGACCTTGATGGAGATCCAGCAGAGGAGACAGAGAAGACAACATGCATACAAACACGTAAGCTGTTAGGTTTAGGAAGAGAACCAGGAAATGAGTGTCACAAAAACATAGGAAGTAGAGTATCAAGAAGAGGGTGAACAACAGTGTCAAAAGCTATAGAGAAGACAAAAAGAATGAGGATTAAGAAAAGGCCATTTAGGGGGCAGCTGGATAGCTCAGAGGATTGAGAGCCAGGCCTAGAGATGGGAGGTCCTAGGTTCAAATCTGGCCTCAAACACTTCCCAGCTGTGTGACCCTGGGCAAGTCACTTGACCCCCATCGCCTACCCTTACCATTCTTCTGCCTTGGAGCCAATACACAATATTGACTCCAAGACAGAAGGTAAGGGTTTAAAAAAAAAAAGAAAGAAAGAAAAGGCCATTTGATTTAGCCATTAAGAAAACAGTCACTGGAGAGAATATTTCTGTTGAATAATTAAGTCAGAAGCCAAATTGTACAACATTATGAAGGGAATAAGAAATTCAAGAAGTGTAGGCATTGGTTATAGACGATTTTCTCAAGGAGTTTAGCCACAAAAGGTACAAGAGATAGGGATTGAGGAATCAAATGAATTTTTTAAGTTGCCATGTTTATAGGCAATAAGAAGCAACAAGTTGACATAGTAGCAATAATGAGAGACAGTAAAGATGATAATAGATCAGTTGGCTAGAGAAGACAATGGAATATGGAATATTTTGTGCATGGAGAGTTTGCCTTGGTAAAAAGAACTACTTCATGTGAGATGGGATTAATGAAAGATAGTGGCAGATGCCATCTAAGTGATTCCAGATGAGAAAAGAGATCTCTGCAAATGGCCTCAAATTTTTTCAGTGTAGCAAAGTTCTCAGTTTGAGAGCGGAGTCGACAGGGATGTAGGAAATTTTTGAAAAGATGAAAACATTTAGAAAAGTTTCTGTGGTGAATCAGGGAAATCATCCTGCAAATGTGCCACCAGAAAATAAGTAAATATTCCAGGAAACTCCTTAAAAACTAGAGTCTGAGTAAAACTAAACTACTGGCCACTATCTATTTTTCTCATAGATGACAAATTATTTTGTATATGTTTTGTATTGGCTTGTCCATATATATATATATATTGTTTAACCTAGTTAAACACCCTTAATAACTATAGAAATTATTTGGGTTCTGTCTTTTTATCCCTGATGTTCTAGCAACAAATTCTGAGGTCATTGATACCTGGCAAAATTAAAAACTATTATCAGCATATAATTCAGGAATCACTATGTACCAGCATAGTTTCATTAATAATTTGCTGTTTAATTCACTAATTAACACTTTTAGGAAGCAAGCAAGGCAGAATAGATAGTACCCAAGGTAACCCCTAAAAGAAGAGAAAAAGTATCAAAAATAGAGGGATATTGTGATCCTGCTAATGAGTGCCATCACCCCCATAAAACCTTTCTCTTTCCCTTAACCCTCTTTCCACAATATTCTTTCTATTTTAATTAGTTTATAGATTGTATTCTATTGCATTGCATTATATCGCATCTTAACCACCCAATACAATGTAAGTTACACTTGGATAGGCTTGTTTTGTTTTTATTTCTTACCATTTTTTTCATAATGCCTTTAATGTAGAAGCTTAACAAATGTAGCATCGAATGCTTAAGGTCATAACAATAAAGAAAAAAGTTAAAAGGGGGAGGGGCAGAAACAATGTATGAAGATAGGCAAGCTCCATTTCTTTTTCTGGTTGATTGTTAGGCTAATAAAGCAATTCTTGAGAGTGTTACCTTGAGAACTTATCATTTGGATTCCAGAATCAAGATTCAGAATTATCTCAGCAGGTTGTAGCTATTTGATCAAACTAAATGAAGTTAAATAGGAAGAAATATGAAGCCCACTTAAAAAAAATATCACTATAAAAGTAGACATGGGATAGCAATAATTTTCTTGAAAAAGATCTATAGTTTATAATAGACTTGTAGTTGATAATAGATTTATCATATGAGTCAATATTATAGCATTTGCCTAAGAAGTTTAGTTGTAGGTTTTGACAGTATCTCTTGTATTCATCCTCCTTTCAGTACTCATACTATAACGAAATTCAGGTCCTCATCACCCAACCTGTATTTTTTAGTCTTTTAATTGTTTTCTCCTTCCCATCCATTCTCCATATGCCTTTTAAATTGATGTTCCTAAAGTAAAAGCCTAGTCTCCTCTGCTCAAGAACCTTCAGTGATTTGTCTATTGCTTCTAGTATTACAATCTAGTTCCACCCTGTCTTTCCTGGATGATGATAATGTATTACTCCTTCCCTCACTCTCCATACGCCAGCCAAACCAGCTTACTCACTCTTCCTCATACTCAACTTTACACCTACAAAGAGGCCTTTCCTTATTTCCCCATGTTTGTCCCATCCACCACAGAATGACTTTGTATACAAATTATTTCCTTTTTATTTTGCATATGAGTGGCTTTGTGCATTTGGAAAATTCATTCTGCTGAGCAAAGATGGATAAAATCACACTGTCTTTCTCACTTATCTACCAAGTGATATATGTTACACACCTCAATTGGTCCTTCACTGCTACTACACACACTACAATAGCATTTCTATTGTACTTTCCTCATCATCTCACTATCCCGCTCTCCACAACAGCTCTTCCAAACCTTTTCATTTCTCCTCAAAGTTCCTTTAGCTCTCTCCCTCCTCCCATCCTCTCAGCTGAGACTTTTGCTTCATATTTTATAGAAAAAATGAAACCATTTGCCACAAGTTCCCTGTTCCCCCTTCTTCCTCATCTCACGTGACTCATATGCTGCTTTGATAAAATGGCCTACTTTTAAGGCTAACCCCACTATCTACTCAATCCATTCCGTTCCCTCTCTTCCAACAGATTGCCTGCTCTGTTATTCATACCCTATAACTTATTTTCACTCTCCCTGTCTACTGACTTTTTTCTCACTACCAATAAACATACTTGTGTCTCCATCTTGAAAAAACTTTCACATGATGTGGTTTTCTTGAAAAAATCTTTGCTTCATACCTACCCTTTGTCCTTTATCCCTTCTGTCTTTTGTAGCTAAACTCAGTGAAAAGGCTGTCTCCAATTGGCATCTCCACTTTTTGGCCTCTCACTCTCTTCTTGACCCTTTACAATATGGTTTTGAACCTTTTCATTCCACTGAAACTAATCTCTACAAAACTATCAGTGACCTCTTAATTGACAAATCCAATGGCCTGTTCTCAATCCTCATTCTCCTCAAACTTTCTGCATTCTTTAACACTGTTTATCACCCTCTTCTCCTTGATTACTCTCTGCTCTAGGTTTTTAGGACACTCCCAGTTTTTCTACTTATCTGATCACTTCTTTTCAATCTTCTTTTACTAGATCTTTATCTGGATCATGTTCTCTAACTATAGGTGTCCCTTAGGGTTCTCTCCTGGGCCCTCTTCTCTTCTCTGTTCTATTTCACTTAATGGTGTCATCATGGATTTAATCACTATCTATCCTGAGGATTCTCAAACCTATGCTGTCCTAGGCTTTCTACTGACCTCCAATCTCATATCTCCATCTGCCTTTCAGACAACCTCAAACTAGATGGCTAGTAGATGATATCTTAAATTCAACTTGTCTAAAACAAAAATTATCTTGTCCCCTAAACTCTCCCCATATACATTACATTAGTGTATAGGGCAACACCATGGTTCAAAACTTAGGTGTCATCCTCTAACTCTTCATTGTCTTTTGCCCCCATATCCATTCCATTGCCAAGGCCTGTCAGTTTCATCTTTGTAACACGTTCTTAAATATGTTCTCTTCTCTCCACTGTCACTATCACCACTCTGACACAGTCCTTTATCATCTAATACTTGTCCTATTGCAATAGCTTGCTGGTGAGTTAGACTGCCTCAAGTCTCTTCCTCATTCCAATCCTTCCTTCATTTAGCCACTTTATATTCCCAAAGCACTAGTCTTACCATATCACATATGTTCCCCCTCTCCCAGCCCCACCTTCTACACAGTAAACTTTAGTGACTCCCTGTTACCTTCAGGATCAAATGCAAAACCTTCTGTTTAACCTTCAAAGCCCTTAATAACTTAACCTCCTCTTACCTTTCCAGTCCCCTTATACATAATCCCCTACCATGTGCTCTTTGATCCTGTGACCCTGGCCTCCTGACTGTTCCTTGTTGCTCTGGGCATTTTCTCAGGCTGTTTCTCATTCCTGGAACGTTGTCCCTTCTCAAGTCTGTCAACTGACTTCTCTGACTTCTTTTAAGACCCAACAAAAATCCTATCTTTTTCAGTAAAATTTCTCTAACCCCTCTTAATTCTAATGTCTGCTCTCTATTTCCTTTTTAGCTTTTATATAACTTGTTTGTACATATTTGTTTACTATTTGTCTCTCCTATGAGCTCCCTGCGTGCAAGGATTGTCTTGATTCTTTTTGTGCCCCCAAAACTTAACACAGTCCTTGACATATAGGGGAGACTAGGGTGGTAGTAAGTTTTGAAATTGAGATGCAGCATTGTGTTAGATAAGTTCTTAAAGTAGAAACAAGGAAGACCTGAATTCTAATCTCATCTCACTAGCTGTCTGGCCCCTAGGAAAGATACCTAACCTGTCTGCCTGCGTTTCTTTATCTGTAAAATGAGGGGGTTGAACCAAATGAATCTTCAGATTCTGTCTCCAGGATCTTATGAATGGATTCATAAACTGGAAAAGCAAAAACTTGAAGAGTTGTAGCAACTTTTCAGATACTAGAAGTCTTCTATTGGAAGAGGAATTAGACTTAGTGTGGTTGTTCCAAAGGACAGAGAAGGAGCCTGTAAATTTTAAGTTATAGAAGATAATTTTTGACTCAGAATAGGTAACTTATGTAATAATTATAGCTGTTTAAAAATATAATGATTTCCTTGGAGTTCATCATTGGAACTGTAAGTCCCATACTAAAACTCATGTCCTGTCATGTGTTCATATCTAAATATGTTGTTTTTTAAATGAAGTCAGTTGTTTGATTAAGTAATGCATTCTCCTACCTAAACTGCATTTGACATTGTAAGAAAGAAAATTTCACTTTTACAACATCAAAAAGTGAATCATGGAAATTAGTTTTCAAATTTAACTGAACAAATTTCACTTTCTGGAAACCGTGGGAAATCCTTAAGATGTTATAAAAGTACATTTACTAAGCTGTATTTGAACCATGAACTTTTATGCCCGGATATAATTGTTCTTTCTTTGCTGGCTACTTAATCACCTAAATATTCCCACAATATCTCAATGACCGGATAATTTAAGCCAAATTTACATGGAAATCTAGACCTTATTTTACTATGCATGTTCTGAATATTTTAGTGAGAAAAACAATAGTAACTTCATATGTGTTTTGAGCTTTTTATTATCTATATCAAATGTTCAGAAGTCTTATGATAAACATTTTAAAATTCTGTCTTCTAGAGATGGCAATTTCCAGTTAATACATGAGAATGTCTTAAACTAATACATACCAGATCTTAAAGGTCAAAGCATATAACATATGATTTGCAATGATTTAACATTTTAGAATTTTCTCTTTGCCCTTAATTGTAAAAAAAAAAATATATCATTAGAGTAATTTCATGCTTGAAGAACTGATAATTAAATATATCTCTATCTACTCAGTGTTTTGGTGGGGAACTATTAATGTTTATTGACAGTGTATAAATAAAAATGAAAGACAAAATCTTTTCTTAAAAATAAATATATAAAAATTTGTCGTGCAGAAATTTATTAAAATGTATGAAAGTACTTTCTATATTTTTGCTAGGTGTATTGCTCATTGGCCTATCTTCTTTCATAACTCCTGTACAATATTTATTCTTTTCAGTAAAACCTTAGTAATAGAATTATTCTTTAGTAGTAGACAAGACAGCTCAAGATAAACTTTGGTGAAAAGAAGAGTAGAATGTTTTTTCCTTGTTCTTTAGATAAGTGGATACTAGAAACTAGAGATTATTTTGGCAAGAGTTCAAGGGTTAATGCAGCAGATAAATAAAAGGAATTTTCTGTAAATTGAGACCTGCATTATTTCAGTTGTCTTGTCTTTCCAAACCTAACTAGTTTAATTTTTTAAAGTAAATACTTAAATTCTTCCTGACAGTGTGCTCAGCTTTTACTATCGTTTATTACTACAATTATACATGGTATCACTTAAAACAATCTGCCATTTAGAAATCTCAGTATAGCCTGAAGCTTAATATTCAGTCTGGCTGGTATTGTAACATGTACAGCATATGACATTAATGTATCAAAATTAGATTGGATCATCCCTCCTGGTTATATTTATTTCACATTTCTTTTGTATTCAGTTAACATAAGCCTATTACAAAAACTGACACATGGTGATGGCTGTATAGGAAGGATATTTTAAACTATTTTGATTGAAAAATGAAATTTAGGAGAACATGACTTTAAGAATTGTGTGATCTTTCTCACTTTCAAAAAAAGTTTACAAAGATACCTAAGCCCCATATTTATACTATTATATACATATTTCATACATTCATACTAACTTCCTTCACCAAAATAAATAATATATTTTAAATTTTCAGTCTTAACATATTTTAACAAGTTTAGAATAATAAAATTTTATGCTTTCCAAAAAGAACTGTCTAGATTATTTAAGCCTTAATAGTATATCCTCCTTTAGAAAATTCACTATATTTTTTTAAATTATAGAACCTCTCTTATAAATTTAGCTTTAAAGCATGCTTCAAAGAATCTAGGTGGGCTCCTGCTTATTAGGGATGATAAATTTTTAAGTTAAGAAATTTACTTTTAAATCTCAAATAATCACATTTCTGTGATTAATATTTCACACATTGGGTGAAAATTTGGTGATATATTTTTTTTCATTTAGAGGTAAATTATTAGGTGAATATTTGGTGATACATTTTTTTCATTTAGAGGTAGAATAGAATAGAATACTTCATTTAGAGAATGAAAGAGTAGGCAAAGTCTTCAATTAACTGGTCTGTGTTGTTTACTTGTTTAAAGCTTGTAAAAAGTTAGTTTTACTTTTTGAAATAGGCAAATGATACAAGTTTTTATAATTTCATGGTTTGGAATTTTTCTTTTATGATTTAACCCATAATTTCGTTTGTATGAGGAGGCTCTTGATGAAAAAACTCCTACTAATACAGACTAGCACCTGATCTTTGATTTATAATCTTAGAGACTCATTTGGCTAACTAAAAAACTCATTCTCAGTCACATTCCTCTAAAGAACTAAGTCCACTCTCCTCTTAGTCATTTTTCAACCTTTTTGTTTTGACTTTCAACATCATTGCCAGACTGAAATTGCTTTCTAAATGAGACTTTTTTCAATTGTCATCCTTCTTGAAGACCTATACATTGCATTTTATACTTTAATTCTTAAATTACTAATTTATACCAAGCCAAAAATTTACCTCCCCATACCTTGTACTCACTAATTCCTCTTGAGCAAACCAAATCTAATCCTTCTTGTAGATGTCAATTCTTCAAGTACTGAACTGAAACTGTTAGTGAAAATCTTCACTTTTCTACTTTGTATTTATTTGTACTTATTCTCTTTATGTATATATTCTGATTCTACTTATATCTGTCTTTTCCTTCCCCTATTACAATCTATTACAGGTAGGGATGGTTGTCTTTTCAATATCAAGGGCCTTTGAATAGTGTTCAACCTTTAGTAGATATTTAAATACTTCATCCTTGATGATGGAAAAAGTGAAAAACTCAATTAAAATCTCACCTCACTTACCAGCTAAGGGTCCCTGGGAAAAGCATTTTATTTCACTATTCCTCACTTTCCTTATCTATAAAATGAAAAAGTTAAACTTGATAGCATCTAAGGTCCCTTGTGGTTCTGTATGTTCATAAACCTTTCCGTGATCCTTTCATTTGCCAGTGCCTTCCCTCTGTTGTCCTAAGCTGGTAATAGCATACAGTAGAATACATAGTGATGGGTGTAACGTGACCCTGTGGACCATGCTTTCCTGGGAGTTTTCTTGGCAAGAATATAGGATTGGTTTTCCATTTTCTTCTCCAGTGGATTAAGGCAAATAGAGGTTCTGACTTGCCCATAATCATACAACTAGTGTCTGAGGCCAGATTTGAACTCATGTTTTTCTGACTCCAGGCCCAGTGCTCTATCCACTAATCTTAACTGCCCGCAAAAGTGGCCATACTTATATCCTAATGCTATCATGGGTGTGGAATAGAGTGGAAGACAGCAATAAGAAAGAGGGAGGGACATGACTGAATCAATAAGACCACCAAGTCTACAAGTGGCTACTGAGAGGCAAAAACCAGGCTTCCCACCTGAACCCCCCTGATATTTCTTTGACCATTACAGAACCACAAATAGGAAAGGATGGAATAGTTGAATAGGAGACAGTACATCTCATATAAATTTAAAGAGTCTTTGGTAGAAGGGTCTGATCCAATCAAAGAAGCAGGCTGCCTCACTGTAACACTTAAGTCAATGGTATAAAGGTCTAAATAAAGGTTTAACAATTATTAGCAAAAATGTAGGAAAAAATTATAAGATCCTGAAATAATTAAGCTTATAATTAATTTGTTTAAATCAGAACTGATAAGTCTTTCTTAGGGAGAGTATTCAAAATGGAAATGAAATTCAAATCATCCATTTTTGAAACATAACTAAAAGAGAATGTTTTAATTATCTGTGAATTTCCATGATTTCCTATTTTCTTCATTGTAGATCCCATTGTTTCAAATGTTTTATTGGTGTTCACATCAAACATCATAAAATCTTATTTTAGATTTTCTTAATCTCTTTACTTAAGACAATTTGATATCTGCATAATGTGTAGTGATTGGTATCTATAGCAGTGGGGCTATATGTATTTACATAATTTATGCAATGTTTTTCTAATGTTATTTTCTTTTTTTTTCTAGTTGCGACACTTAGGAAATGATGAAGTGCACATTGTTTGGTCAGAGCATACTAGAGACTATAGAAGAGGAATTATTCCTACAGAATTTGGTGATGTCCTTATTGTAATATATCCAATGAAAAACCACATGTTCAGCATACAGATCATGAAAAAACCTGAGGTGTGTGGACTGCATTTTCTTTAACTTTTAAATCAGATATTTATTAAGTTACTCACAATTTTGCTTTTTAAAAAAAAGTTTATGTACCAAAGAGTTCATGTGTCCTTAGCCCAGTCCAAGTTGGAATAAGTAACAGTTTGGACAAGTAAAGCCACAGCAAAGACATTAGCAAGAAATGATTAAAGCCATCCGATTAAATTTAAAGAATTGGTGGTTAGTGGAAAAGTGAATATTAAGAAGGTAATATGAAAATGCAGTTGTCTTTAAATTCACAGGAAGAGTTCCTTTCTTTGTTTCAGTGGCACAAATCTGAGAATGGAAAATGTCATTCTTGGGTACAGCTAGATTGTTCAATAGATTGAGAGCCAGGCCTAGAGATGGGATTTCCTGGGTTCTGATCTGGCCTCAGACATTTCCCAGATGTGTGACCCTGAGCAAGTCATTTAACTCCCATTGCCTAGCCATTACCACTCTTCTACCTTGGAACCAATACACAGTATTGATTCTAAGAAGGGAAGAAAGGAAGAAAGGAAGGAAGAGAGGGAGGGAGGGAGAAAGGGAGGGAGGAAGAGAAGGAAAGAAGGGGAGGAGGGAGGGAGGAAAAAGATTGTTCTTGATACAATATCCACACCACACTTTTACTCTGTCCCTCTTTGCCCTGTCCCTTCCAAATTCTCTTTCTCCTTTCCCACTGAAGAATCTTTGTACTTTTTTCCCCTTTATGGCTTTAAAGATTACAATTAAAATGAAAAGAGCACTAGACTTGTCAGAAGACCTGGATTAAAATCCTTGGTCTATGATTATTTTAAATCGCATTACTTAATCTCTAAACCTAAATGAGATGATACTTGTGCTACCTGTCTCATAAGGTGATCATATAATGATAGATTTAGAACTCATCCTTAGGAGTCATCTTATCATAACCTCTCATTCTACAGATAATTAAACTAAGGGCTCAGGATATCAAGTGATTTTCAAAGGTCGTGTCAAGTAATAAGTAGCAGAGCTGAGATTAGAATATAAGTCTTTTGGTTCCACACATCCAAAGCTCTTTCCAGTGTACCACCCTGCCTTTACCAATGTTTAAATACCAGTGAAATACTGTTTATTAAAATTCTGTAGAATCACAAAGAACTATGTAAATGTAACTTTTATTGTTATTTAACCATCATAGAGTTTATATTTGTTGAATGCTTGTGTCCCTAACCACTGAATAATAAGAAAGTCATGATTTTTACTTAATTCATATGATTTCAAAGATTTTTCTATAATAATGCTGTCATAGATTTGAAACTTAGTTCATCAAAAATATCCTATGAGAATAAGAAGAGCAGAAAGTATAACAAAATTGAACAACTCAACTACATTTTAATATCTTTGTCATTGTTATTGCTCTGTGATAAAGGTTGTCTTCCTTCAACTGTTATCTAAATTAGATTAGTTCTCAAAAGAAAGCATCGAAATTGTATTTTTATCTGATTAAAGATGACATTTAATTTGTAAACATGGATAGATTCTTCAAATATTCTTTAAAAGCAGACTTTCTTCCCCAAAAGTCCTCATGATTTTTCAATTTCTCTTCATTCTAACAATATTTAGTTTTCTCCTAATGAAATATGAAATTTATATAGCCTTCTATATTTTGAAAATAAGTGTGGTGATAGAAAGTAAAAAATAATTTTCTGTTCCCAGTGATACACATTCCTACTCAGTGTATGTTAAATGGCTTCATCTTTTGCTTCCAATTTTGAATTTTTATCTACTAAAAAATTCTTAAAACAAAAGAGGAAATGAAAATTATTCTACTAGTTATATTGAGCATATTATATACATATGATATGAAGCTAGGTGGCAGAATAGAGCATAAGAGCACACTTTCTGGAGTTGTTATCAGGATAAAATGAAGTTGAAATTTATAAAGTGCTTTGCAATTCTTAGAACACTGTGTAAATAAATGCTAGCTATCATTATGGTGGCAGATAGGTGGCACAGTGAATAGAGCACTAGACCTGAAATCAGGAAAACCCGAGTTCAACTCTGGGCTCAGACATTTATTAGCTATATGACCCTGGAAAAGTCATCTATCAGCCTCAACTTCCTCATCTGTAAAATGTTACGATTAAAAATAATAAAGACTGATATAATAATAGAAATTAGTATTTTAATTAAAGCCGTGCTGGTAGGGATAAAATCATTAGGCCACACGCCTGCAAGAATTCACATTGCCTCAGCCATTTTACCTTTCGTATCTTCCCGCACCTCCTAGCTAAGAGAGAGACTTCCTCCTCCCCCAGGAGATTTATCCCCTCTCTTACATCATCATACTTCCTGTTTGCCATGAGGAATCATGGGAAATGTAGTTTCAAAGTCCCCCATATGTCCATAGGTGTCTGCTAGACACTTCCCTGAATTTTAAACAAACATTTCCCCCCGAGGTCCAGCAAAAAAAAAAAAAGGCTCGCCCTTTTTTCTTCGCTGGATCTGTAAACATAGACAACTTCTAAATTTCAGGAATTTGGGGGATAAAGGAAATGGATAAACAAATGGATAACTAGCCGCATTGACAAAAAACCAATTTGGGGGCAGTTCCCTATTGGCATAACATGTACAATTAAAACAATATATTCAACTCAATTTCCACTCCCCATAGTTCAATCAACTGCACCCCAAAGTTCAGTTTTGATCTTCATGGTCCAGTGAAGGGTCTTTAGGCATCTTTTGGTGCCTCATCAAACAGGTCCGTCGTCTGGATTCTGGGGAGATGGCAAGATCCTTATCCTGAAATTATTCTCAAAAGAATTTAAACTTTACATTATAGATTATAAAACATACATTTTTTTTGAGAATAATACATTTCCCCCTGAAATTACTCCTAAAAGAGTTGAATATACATATATTTTGACATTATCGAATTTTAAAAAACTTAACGCACATCCCCCTGAGGTAAATTCTAAACACACCTTCTTTCCTTGAAAAGGGTACCTCAGGTCAGCTAAGGATGAGTGGCTGAGTCCCGGGGGTTGTATGAAATCAATTGGCAAAATAAAAAGAATGAAATTCAAGAAAAAAAAATTAACTTGTGAATGAAATGTAAAATGTGCAAAAAAATGTGGGGAAAATAAACTTATAACAGGCTTTTGAAACAAGGCCCAATGAAAATGAATTAAGCAGTTTGCAATTACCCATTCAGGGCCAGGACTTAAGGGAAATGTCTCTCTCTGATCTGATTTGCTATCAGCTTTTCAGGGAAGTGAGCCAAATAAATAACCAATCTTAGGTGCTGGCCTAGGAATTTAAGTTGAGGGGACCCATGTCCTCTAAAGTTTTAGAAAAGACTGGGACTCCAGGACTCAAACCCCAATTTCCAAGCCCTAAAGTATTGGCATAGAACTCTTGCAATCCATGCAGATTTTTTAGTCAATTCTCTGACCATGTGCTTTCTTAGCACTATTAACAGCTCTCATGTTCCCTTCTCTTGGAATCAGATAGAAAGGCATTTAATCACAGTCCCATATTCTCAGTCTCAGGCTCAGGTATTTGCATTAAGCTTATATCGCTATAGAATCAGAAAAAGGATAAATAATGATTATATATGTACTTCCAGTACAAGATGAGAAAAAGGAAAAATCAATTGCTCTCATAAAAAAAGAATGTTTTAAAAATCAAAAAAAAATATATATGTGTATATATATATATATATATATATATATATAGCTTAGAACTAGAAGGGTTTTGTTACCCAAAAATGAGATTTTCTGTAAGAGAAAATGGATCTTACAAATAGCAGATTCACAATGCACATTCAAATTGAGTACCATAATTTCCAATAGCACATTTTAAAACAATAAACAATGATGTTTAAAAATCATATATTTGTTATAACTTTTAAATCTTGGCTGAGAGTTTCCCAACAAACTATTATTGCTTCCATAGCAAAATTTGATATTCAAAAAAAAAAACCTTCTGGTCTAAATTATCCTCAGATAAGAATATACAGGAGCCTCCTTGGCTTCCTGTTTTTAAAAAACAATCCCGGGTAGGAAATTTTATGCTTCTACTCATTTAAGGGAATAATTTCTCTTATAATAAAATATATAAAAGCTTATCCTATAAGACAACAATTCTTTAGGATTTAAAGGAAAAGTTAAAAAGATCTCTTGTAAAATTACAAGTTAATTCTCAAGGCATGGAAACTTCCAAGGTTCTATACAATTAACAAGACAGAATAAATTTTAAGACATGTGCTCTATAAATCCAGTATACATAAGGCAATTTACAACTTTAAAAATGTGTAGGAAATATAATGTGAGTATCAGATTAACAAGCTGGTCAAAATCTCTTACCAGTTCTAATAGATTTTTCTCATTATTTGGGAGTTACAATAAAATCACAAACAGAATTAATCTAGCAGCCACAAACTTCATTAACTTAAAATGATTCAGTGCAACAAGAAAATCAACAAAATAAGCAAGATTAATTTACAAAACTAATTAGCAAAATACAGTAAAATACAGTCTCTTTAAAACAGAAATAAAAGTCATTCAGTTCTGAGGTTTAAAAGTCCACCCCTGGTTCAATTTAAGGTTCTTCTGATTGAGTTCTGCTGAGTTTAAGGGGTTTTTTAAAGTTCAAAGTTCTGAGCAGGTATGGGGGTGAATAGGCCATGTGGCCCAATTAAGGGTAAATACTAGTTCAAGGTTCAGACGCTAGGTCCATGTGGGGTCAGGTCCGTGGGCTCTGGGATAGAGGAAAAACTTAGGTCAGTTTTGTAGAAAATCCCACATGTAGAGCTTGTAGGGATGGGGGGGGGGGTCTTTAGGTCTTTAGAGAAACACGTGGAGGGCTAGAATGCAGGCCATTACCAAGAGAGTGGGGGGTGGGGGAATATACTTCCCAAGTCTTTAGCAGCAGAGCTGAAGCAGTCTCTGAAGATCGAGATCTGGGCAAGTCAGAACTGGGCGGTAGTGAAAACGGCAGCAGCTCCAGCAGTCTCCCAAGTCAGGGCAGGGTTGTAGTGGAAGCAGCAGCACCAGCGAAGAAGAAGTGGTCTGCTCCGGTGAGTCAGGAAAAGCGACGAAGATCAGAGTAGGCAGGAACGTGAGGCAGTGGTCTGTACTGGTGGGCCCGGCAGGAATGGAGTCCAGGTCAGGAGTCAGAAGCTGCGGCAGAGGCACACTGGCTCGGCACTGGCATTTTGGTTTTAAAGCCAAAAACCAGAATCGGCTGGCCTGACACCTCCCAAGGTGGTTTGGGCTGGACTGGCTGGCTGAGTCCCACGTGGGGCAAAAACATGCCGTTGCTTTTAGCGAAAGCATAGCGAGGAAAGCCAGTCCCTGTTTTAATTATTGTTGTTGACCAAAAAGAAAGCATGGCTATCATTTCTGAAAGGCTATCTGGACAATTGAGAATTTGAATTCCAAACTTCTGGTTGCCATTATTGTTACGATTAAAAATAATAAAGACTGATATAATAATAGAAATTAGTATTTTAATTAAAGCCATGCTGATAGGGATAAAATCATTAGGCCACACGCCTACAAGAATTCACATTGCCTCAGCCATTTTACCTTTCATATCTTCCCGTGCCTCCTAGCTAAGAGAGAGACTTCCTCCTCCCCCAGGAGATTTATCCCCTCTCTTACATCATCATACTTCCTGTTTGCCATGAGGAATCATGGGAAATGTAGTTTCAAAGTCCCCCATATGTCCATAGGTGTCTGCTAGACACTTCCCTGAATTTTAAACAAACAAAAAAATAAAAAATAAAAAAATCTGTCTCCCACAGTTTTTTGTGAGGATCCAGATATAATATTTATAAAATGCTCTGCAAACCTTAAAAGTGTCATATAAATGCAGGCTATTACTATTATGATGATGATATCTTTACATGGATATTCTGGAGAATTTTACTTTCTCTTTTTTGGGCAGATGGTGGTTGTCATAAATTTAGTATTTTAAAATTTACAAAGTTCTTTGTCACAGGAGTCCTTTAGAGTAGTCAATGATAAGCATTATCTCCACCAGAAAAAAAGTGACTTTGCTAATGGTTATAAGAGTAGTAATGGTTATAGAACTAGCCAAGATTTCAAACCAGATCACCTAATACCGAATCCTGTTCTCTTCCTATTATATAAATACATGTATTGGTTATCATAGAACACAATTGAAATATCAGACTAATATTCCTATAAGTATTGAATGCAGATTATGCTATTTTCTCCCTTTTTGTTAATATTTTAATGAATGAATTGAACTCTAAAATACTTTTCTGATTTCTGATTTAGGTTCCATTCTTTGGTCCACTTTTTGATGGTGCTATTGTAAATGGAAAAATCCTTCCCATTATGGTTCGGGCAACAGCTATAAATGCAAGCCGTGCATTGAAATCACTGATCCCATTATATCAAAATTTGTATCCTTTTTTAACAGTCTGGTTCCTTTCTTTAGGCCATTTTCCAAGGTAAATATTTCTTTTGTATTGCTAAAAATATTCAGTCTATTCATTACTGAATTTCTGTATTCATTATGTGTTCAAGGAACAATAATGATGGCATTATTCACATTCTTGAATAATGCACCATTCAACATTACTGGTCAGTCACAAGAATGTATACAAATATGTATTTGTTGTTTTACATTCTTTTTTTCATTTTATTAAGAATAGGCTTAGGGGGAAATGGTGGAAGTAGGTCATGAAGCTTCCTCACCCTTCTAATATACAACCAAACAACCCCACAAACAACCAAAAATAACACTGCAGAATCAATGCTAAAAGTGGCAAAAACAAGACAGGAATCGGGAGTAAAGCTGAATAGCCAGCAACAACTAGGAAGAAAGGTTTCTGAACTCCCTGGCCTCAGTCCCATAGCTGGAGGCCCTATAGGTAAAGAACAGAGCAGACAGAGTGGAATCAATAAGACAACCCCCTGGGGGGAAAAACAGCAACCTCACCTTGTTTGTTGAGCCCTGGAACTTGTATCCAGGAGGACACTACCGGAATTAGCAATGAGAGGGCCTTGGGAAGAGCTGTATTAAGGCAGCCTCAGCTCCAGAGAACCCTGCTGAGCCAGGGTCATTGGGCCCTAAGGGCAAGAATTCAACCTTCAGTGCTAACAAACAGACTTTAGAGGCCTGAAGAACTCAGATTAGACATCTTCTCTTTCCCAGGGTGTAGCATTAGTAGAAGAGGAATGAGGAAGGAGTGCAAACTAGTAAGTGTGGTTGCTAAAGTACTAGGGCCCTGTCAGCCATGATCATTCCCCAGAGAGTGGAGACCTTGGTTGATCCCCCAGGGAAAGATGGACTGTCTGCTTGCAGTTGCAGTGACAAAACTGCCTGTGGGCTTCCTGTAAAGTCAATCACAGACTGGGGCTTGAGTGGGAGACCCAGGATTATATGAGACTTTGGACATAAAAACTGGAATTACTAAATAAATACCTCAGCACCCTAAGAACACTAGGACTCCAACAAAAAAAACAATAATTAAGTCTTTTGGCATGGTCACCAAAACTTAAATTTCTTTTTTAATTTTTTTTAAGCAATGGAGAAAGAACTTGCCTATTGATAGCTTTTATAGGGACAGAGAAGATCTCAGCTTGTACTTAGAGAACAGTGAAGTAAAAACACCAACTTCAAAAACAACAGAGAAATACAATAAATGACTACAAGTTCAAAAAGTTTTTTTCAAAAACCAAATGAGAGGTTGAAGAAAAATTAAAACAAAAATAAGAGCAATGAAAGAAAATTACAAAAGTCACCCAAATGAGTAAATAAAAGATCCAGAAAGAAGAAAATAATTTATAAAGAACTAGAACTGGACAGGGGGAAGCTAACAATTTCATAAGACAACAAAAAAGAATAAAGCAAAATCAAAAGAATGAAAAATAATAAAAGAGTATATGAAACATCTTATCACAAAAAAAAACTGACCTAAAAAATAGATCAAGTAGAAACAATATAACAATAGTTGGACTCTCAGAAAGTTGAGATCAAATAAAGAGTTTAAAGATCATACTCCAAGAAATCATCAAGGAAAACCTCCCATAAATTCTAAAATCAGAGGGTAATAGAAATCAAAAGAATCCACTTATTACCACTTCAAAGAGACCCAAAGATGAAAATGCACAGAAACATTATTGCTAAGTTCTGTGGCTCCCAGGTAAAGAAGAAAATACTGTAAGCAAAAAGAAAAAAAAAGCAATTTAAATACTGTGAAGCTACACATGAAAATAGCAGCCATAAATTTAAAAGAATGCAGGGCACAGAACACAGTATTTTATAAGCAAAAGAACTGAGGTTGCAACCAAGAATAGCATATCCTGAAAAGATGAGCATAATTATAAAAGGTAAAAAAATTAATAATTAATGAACTATAGGTGTTTCAACAGTTCCTGGGGGGAAATCCAGAACTCAGTAGAAAATTTGTTCTATAAGAAACATAGAAAAGTAATGATGAAAGACTAATCATAAGTAGCCCAAAAAGTCAACTTGTTTGATTCCTGTATGGGGAAAATGTCATTTATACCCTGAGCATTTAGAAGGGGCATGTAAGGATATGAATATAATGGAATAAGCCAAATTGGTAGTTGACTAGCCCAGAAACACTGGAATGGGTAGAATGACTATCTCATGGCAGAGGAATGAATAGGGGGACTGCCATAGAGAAAGGAAGGAGGAGGTGGAGGAATAGATCGATCCCTACTCTCATCAGGTCTAGGGTAAAGAGAATATACATAATTAGGATAAAAATTTTCTTAATATATAAAGAAATAGAAGGGAAGAGGGAGGGGATAAGGGAAAGACAAAGAGTGTAGGTTAAGGGAAAATAAGGGAAAGGAATAAGAAAAGGAAGGATTATCTAGAGTGGAGTATATATCAAGAGGGAAGGGTACAAGGGAAGGACTCTTGAGGACAAGATAGAGAAGGGAGGGATTTTTAGAATCAAATTTGTATCAAGAAGTAGGAGGGCACAGTTGGCGGGATAAGAAAAGGATTTTTTCAAAGATAGATAGAATAAGAATGAATAGAATAAGGTAAGGGGGAGTGGACAAGAGAGAAACCTTTGGAAAGGAGGACCAGTTTGGAACTAGGAGAACAAAGGGAAGAAGATAAGAGAGGATTTTGTGAAAGGGTGCAAATTGGAGAGGTACTGGTCAAAGGAAATTGGACATCTAAGGAGGGATACTATGCAAAGAAAAGAAAGAGGGACAGTGAGGAGAAATAGTGGATGTTTCACACACATTGAGTGTGAATGGAACAAATCACCTCTGGAAAGAAAACAGCCAAATTGATCAAAAACTAGGACCTGACAATATTTTGTTTAGAAGAAACACACTGAAAAGAAGAGATCCATAGAGGGAGGGTAAAGGTCAAAAGCAAAATATGTTATGTCTCACCTGATCCAGATGAGGCAAGGATAGCAGTCATGATCTCTGACAGAGTTGGTGCTAAAATGGATATAACTGAAGGGATAAACAGGATTCTAAGGGGGGGTGGGGGGGTGGTATTATGGATAATGAAGCACAATCAATATTGGACCTGTGTGCACTAAGTATAATAGCATCCAGATTTTTAAAAGAAAAACTAAATGATCTATATATGGATATAGATAACAGAATAATGATGATGCTAGACTTTAACTTTCCCCTACCAAAAAAAAAAAGAAGGCTTGATGGTCTTAAATGTATTAAAACTTCAGTTCAGACTTCACATCAAACAAAAATTGAACTTTACAAAATAAGTTTCCCTACTTCTTTTCATGAGTTCTTAGCTTATTATGTATTATATGTGTTTTTAATAACCAGTTTAGAGATATTATTTAGAAAACAAATTATATTTTTGGTTTCTAAACATAATACAGTAATTATCATTTATATTATTAATAGTTGATAAACATCTATTAAACACTTATCATGTGCCAAATACTGTGCTAAAGTGCTAGAGATACAAATTAGAAAATGGAAGACAGTCCCCACCCACTACGAATTTACAAGAAGAAAATATATAAAAGGAAGCAGAAAAAGAAGGAGGGAAACCAAAGGATGTTCATCCTGGGTCCATGATGTTCTCATAATATTTGTAGAGTGGAAACCAAATAGGGAAACTGATTGGAAATGAAGTTTTATATTGTGCTTTAAAGTTTGCCAAGTTTTTCACACACATTATATCATTTGACATTTAACTTATCTAACAAGACAGAATTATGTAATTAAATTTAAACCTTAAGAATTATCCACCAGAGAGGAGTGATAGATAATGAGCAGGTATCTATAGCAAGTTCCTCTTCAGTTTCATTTTATTTAACTAAATCAACAAAATGTAATTTAAAAGTATATCTAGTTTCTTAAGTTATTTAGATACAGAACAATCTATCCAGGCAAGGATTTTTGGTTTTTTATAGGTACTACTAATAAAATATTGAATGAGAGAATTTTCTCCAAAATTGTATACATATATTTGGAATTTTTCTTTAAATAGTTATCATGGTTATCTTTGAAATAAAACATGCTTAAATCAATGCAGGATACTTAGATACAGTTTTAAATTTTTCAAATCTTCCTTTCTAAAGTGGTCTTATGCTTTCATATTCCTTTTCCTATAACAGGAAATAAAGTTTTGTGATTGTTTTAAGATTTGAAAAGAAAGACTTTTTTTTTTTTTAAATTTTAAACCCTTAACTTCTGTGTATTGACTTATAGGTGGAAGATTGGTAAGAGTAGGCAATGGGGGTCAAGTGACTTGCCCAGGGTCTCACAGCTGGGAAGTGTCTGAGGCCGGATTTGAACCTAGGACCTCCTGTCTCTAGGCCTGGCTCTCAATCCACTGAGCTACCCAGCTGCCCCGAGAAAGACTTTTTAAAGATACTGTTTTCATTTGTACATGAAGGAGTTTGTACCATAACACAATAATATGCAGACTTTCTTATTTTTGATGAAAACTACCCTTATCTGATTGCTGTGTGAGTTTCCTTATTTTAAGGATTTCTGGTCCATGATTTTATGGTTAAAGAGAAATTTCAATGAAGAAATTCTTTCTGCTAATATTCCTCAACTTTTAGTATTTAAGTTTCTGAGGGTACTGAAAAAAAAGTTAGGTGATTCACTGAGGGTAACACAAAACCAACATGTGTGAGAGGTAAGACTTGAACCTAGGTCTTCATGACTCAGATAAAGGCTGATATACAATACACTCTCTTAATCTCGTTTCAAGTTCTAGACACTGTAGTAAATGTCCAGGGATATGATGTTTAAATTTCTATTCCTTTCAGATTTAAAATGTAGGCATTTTAAAAGTACTCACTTTAGTGGGTACACTTAGAATCCAGGAACTAGGATTGACAGTAATAATGATAAGGCTTGGCAAAAATAAAATGAATAAAATTCAAACTAAAGTTTTTCTAACATTTATAATTTTTAAAGGTGCTTCATTATGAGACTTGGAGTAACATAACAGGGGAATTCACTTTTTTGAGCAATTTCTTTTTGTTTGATTTTTCTGCATTTTAATGAAGTTTAATGTTAATTATATTAAGGAAGGACATTCAAGGTAGCCCTCATTTCAATGTTATTAAATTCACCAAATATTTATTAAACATCTATGTAAACATCTTATCCTATAAGATTCTGAGTTAGGGATACAAAGACAAAACAAAATTTCTCTCAAGGAATTTAATTACAGTCCACTGTGAGAATTCATAGTATACACATATAATCCATTTTCTGATTTTAAATTATTCCTCCTGAAGCATTCTCTGTTCTAGCAAACTGTGCTAAGTGTGCTAAACACGCTTGCTATTCTCTGGATAATAGTCCATTTCCCTCCTGAATGGCTTAAACATGGAATGCTCTCCCATCATCACCTCTGGGAATTCCATGCTCCCTTCTAAGTTCAACTCAGGCAGCATCTCCTTACATCAAGCCTTTCCTACTCCTTTTGGTGGTCTCTGCCCCACCCTCAAATACTTTTAAATTTTACTTTATATATACCTTGTAGTTGCTTATACTTGTATTATAAATTATTAAGGGCAAGAAACTATTTTTGGTTCATCTTTGTGTGCTAGCACCTTCTTTATAACCAATAGGCTCTTTGTAAATGGCTTCTTAAATATAAATGAAGTAATTTAATGATGAAGAGAACACCATGGGAAAAATTTGGAAAGAGTTTGCCTAGGAAATAGCACTTAAACTGAGCTTCTGAAAAACATAGAGTGCCTTCATTCCAACAGTATTATGTCCTGCTATGTTCACAAAAGGTTCAGGGTTTATTTAATCTTTTCTACTTATAATTTTGTTATTGAGAATACACTTTATTAAGAATGGCATACCTAAGTTATTCAAATAAAACATGTCTCTCCCTTGGAAAATATTGTATACATAATGATTAATTCTCTCTTAAAAACTTTTTTTTTCCAAGGGTTTTACAGATCTCCATATAAGATTACACAGAGTGGTTAATTAACTTGCCCACTGTCTTCTTCCTGACTCCTACACCAGCACTCTTTGCCTTTTTTTTAACATCATTATTATTTTTTCACAAACATTTATAGTTTCAACCAATTTTTACATTTAGCATATTTTTTATTTTTATTGTTTTGTAATCTTACCAGGGTATAATTTCGATAGTGTTTTTTTACCTCATCAGTGATATTCACTTTCTGACTTTTACTTCTCTCACTTTTAATATCCATCCCGAAATCTAGTTGTCAGTTGAATATTTTACTTATAGTCAGCATTTCTTTGAAAATTCTTTTAACTTTTAATTTGAGGGAAGGCAGAACACAATAGGGAATTGATTTCATTTTCCTTTATAAAGAAAGGTCTGTCATATGTCTTCTGTGTCTCAAATTTAGTGAGAGAAAACAAATTCTTTTTGGGCCTCAATTGAATCACAAATTGTCAGATGAAAAATAACCATAAGTAGCATTTAGATACTTTATTTACAAGAGTATTGAACTACTCTCAAACTGGATCGAGTAATGTTTATTCAGGTTCCATACTGTGACAGTCCAATGTATCATTTGCCTCTTAACATGTAAAAAATTGAGTCGTATATAGATTACTTTTAAGTTCTAGCAAACATTATAGCTTTTATAGTTAAGTAAATGTCTAGAAAAAATGTGACAATATAATGGCAGCATCAGTCTAAAATGTTTATAATAAAATTTAGTGAAAATTAGTATTATAAGGCCAGATTTTTAAAGAATTGTTGTATACATCCCAGTGAACTAAACAGATGTTTTTCACATTAATTATTTTTTAAATTTTATATTATTTTAAGGGAAATTGTTATTCCAATTTTGATTTCATTTTTCCTACCTGGCTTAAGTTAAGAGAATGTTGTACACTGATTCTGAAATTTTTTTTTTAAACCCTTTCCTTCCGTCTTGGAGTCAATACTATGTATTGGCTCCAAGGCAGAGGAGTGGTAAGGGTGGGCAATGGGAGTCAAGTGACTTGCCCGGTGTCACACAGCTGGGAAGTGTCTGAGGCCAGATTTG
This sequence comes from Gracilinanus agilis, assembly GCF_016433145.1. Classification (NCBI taxonomy): domain Eukaryota; kingdom Metazoa; phylum Chordata; class Mammalia; order Didelphimorphia; family Didelphidae; genus Gracilinanus; species Gracilinanus agilis. The sequence continues at coordinate 446,788,311 of NC_058131.1, read as the reverse complement.
AACGTAGGACCTCCCATCTCTAGGCCTGACTCTCAATCCACTGAGCTACCCAGCTGCCCTCTGATTCTGAATTTTTTTTCCAAATGCTCCAAAATTCTATTGCTACTTTCTTTTAAGTATTGGATTCTTTTCAAATTGTTACAAATATAAATAGTCAAACAGAACAAATTCCCACATTAGCTATTGGCCCCCCCCAAAAAAAATTATGTCTTTCTACATGAAGGAAGGTATATAACATTTCATCACAAGTCCTATAGAACTGTTGTTACATATTACCCAAACTTCCTTTCTGTACTACCCACAATTCCTTTTGCCTTTCATGTAGTGTCTTTAATGTGGTCTGTATATAATTTGGGTTCCACTCTGCCATGTCCTCTCTCTTCCATGTGAATTGAGTGGTGACCAGTCTTTATTGCCCTAGCTCTCTCTTCCACATGAAGTGAGTGAGGAATGTTCTCTGTGTTCTCTAGCTCTCTAGTTAAATATTAATAAATCTCTATAAATATTATACTTTTGGAAATATTGAATATTAATTTTAAAATCCACAATTGTGTTGGTCAGAGTTCCTAAGTCTTGCAGAGTTATTTATCTTTGTAATATTGTTATTTTATAAATGGGTTCTCCTAATTCTACTCCCTTTACTTTCCAAAGTTTATATAAGTCTTCAGGTTTTTCTAAAACCATCCCCTTCATCTTTTATTACACCACAATAGCATTTGGTCATATACATATTCCACAACTTATTAAGCCATTCATTCCCAATTAGTGGGGACCCCCTCAGGTTCCAGTTCTTTGCACCATGAAACAGCTGCTATAAATATTTTTTTGAATGGCTACTTGTTTTCTTTCATTGATTTCTTTGTTGAATAGACCTATTAGTAATTTCACTGGGTCATAGGGTATACACACAATTTAATTGCCATGGTGGGTGAGTGGGGAATAGTTCCTTAGGAACAATTACAGTCTTACATTAATAAGACAAAAGTTACTTCAACTAAAGAGATTGAGTTCAAGGTTTAATACTATATACTGTGTGTGTGTATCTCCAAAATCTTCATTTTAAACTAGACATTTAAGTTTGCAAATGAATGGCAATTGAGAATAGCATTTATGATTATGATGGACACACTTGAGTGGATGAGACACACTAAGAGTGGAAACCAGGATGCAACAGGTACTATAGCCAGTGTCAACACCATAGAAATAATGAAACAAAATTAGGTTCTGCAATAGCCTGCTGATTATACAGTAAGCATTTCTAATGCGATATGGAGGGAGAAACATAGATATAAGAGAAAGCTAATGAGCACAAAGGAGTGTGAAGGTCATTGAAAATCTGTTTCTGAAAAATGAAAAGAAGATTAAACTAGAGAATCCACATTAAAAGACAATAAGAACATCACAGAAGTGTCCTCGGGAAAGCAGGACATGGTCCCAGGTTGATTATTGTAGAGGATTTGGAATCAACTAGCTACCTGAACCCCATTATCAGGAGAGTTGAGTAGATAAGATTTTCGGGTTCAGAATCTGACATATCTTAAATGCCCCTAAAGAAAAATATTCTGAGAGAGAACATAAACTTGTAGAGGATTTTTAAAATACCTGATAAAAACAAGCATGCAGAAAGGTCTTTGTTGACTTTACTAAGTGATTGGTAGTAAAGCTCAAAAAAATAACTGACAACTTGAAAGGCAAACTGAAATATACCAAAGTGGTACACCTTTGCAGACACAGAGGGTGCAGGACCAGACATCTCATCCCCCAAACCTGCCGTATTTTTCTTCCTTCACCAATCTCAACTTCACTAAAGACCAACCTGCCTGAAGCTGACTAAACTGAAGGCTTCTTCTCCCAGCCCTTGTGTTTACCATCTCCTATTTCAGTTTTAACAAACTGTCTCCATAGTTCTCCCCTAAGATCCCAAGTGAGAGAAAATTTTAAGGAAACGAGAGCATAATGCAACAGTGTATTTAAAAGTATATATTAATAATGGTTTTTTTTGTTGTTATAGCAACCATTTTTAAAACAGTACATGTGCCATAGAGGATTGAAATCAGCAGCCCTGTCACACCAGTTGTCATTCCCTGGATTTTTTTAACCAATAGGTGAATCTAAAACTAATTTGTGTTACCTTGCCTAAGGTCCTCTCTCCCCCACACACACTCTTTGATCATCACTCAGTCTTAAATAGAATTTATAGAAAAGAGCACTTTCTAAGCATTGTTCCACATATTTATTTAAAAGAATGGAATTTCATGTATCAAATGGTATAGTATAGTAGGAAATGACCAAAAATTGAACATCAGGGCAGCTATGTGGCTCAATGGATAGAGAGCCAGGCCTGGAAACCTAAAACCCAAGATTCAAATCTGACCCCAGATACTTCTGACTTCTAACTTGGACAAGTCCCTAGTTGCCTACCCCTTAACTACTCTTCCGCCTTGGAACCAATATTTAGTATTGATTTCTAAGACAGAAGGTAAAGGTTTAAAGAAACAAACGATTATTTTACTTGGAAGTTAGGAAGATGTGGACTCAAATCCTGCCCCAGATACTTCCTGATTTCATAACCACAGAGTCAGTTTCTTCTAAAGAAGAGGCTGATGAGAAGAATAATAACATCCATCTCACAAGAAGCATCAAATGAGATTGTGTATAACAACACACTTTGAAGTTTACAAAGTATTTTTTTAACTGCTACTTGGAACTAAACTATAAGATTTCCCACAGTGGACTCTTTCCAGACTACCCTTAACCCTTATTAAATAATAAATGTACATTATTATTTCATAATATCTCCATGATCTATAATAGATCATTGTAGAATATGGTACTTTTTTCCCTCAGAATATCATGAATTAACTGTTTTCCTTCCCATGTTGCATATTCCTAGGAAATCTAAGAAATTTCACTTTTTCAAAAGTAATATACTTGAACATTGCAAGTAGGCAAGTAGGTAGAGAAAGTATACACTTTGATCTGTAACATGGAACACAAACAATATAAAATCAGAACAATGTACTCTTTAAAATCTTTGTTGCTTATTATTGAAGTCATACCAACTACCCCCTCAACTTGTCAGTAACTGAGAACCTGCTTTTCATAGAGGGGGACTTATTTACTATGAAAGTAAAAATAAATTGTAATAATGTTGCACCAGACCATAATCCTACTGTAGTTCCTGACACATACTTTTCCCTTTGCTAAACAAAAGGTACTGGTAGAATTCATCACTAATTAAATAATTTTGGAAATCTGGCCAAAAATACAAAATGATAGAAGTAAATGATTTTGGTGTTTCTACTGTGGTCCAATCAGAGGAGGTCTCCAGAATAACAAGATTCAGCTATAGATATTCAAATTTATTGTCATAGGGAGCAGCAATTTTCCATTTCCTTTTGTATATGTCCATCTGCCTGATGGCAGAGCCCATATTTATCTCTTGCATTTATTCATCTCTTTGCTAGTCATTCCATATAAAGATCTTTCTTTTCCTTTTGCCCTAATGTCTTTTTTACCTTTTATATCATATTCATTTCTGAATGGATGATAAACATGTGCAGGTAGGAATGTTTTAATATATATGGGACCTCTCTTTAAATCAAGCCTCAGACACTTTTTTGACCTTGGGCAAATTACGTAAGCCTCTCTCAAGTTCAGTTAACTCTTATAAGAAGAGCATAATAATAGCACCTACTTCACTAAGCTGTAATAAGATTTGTGAAGTACTTTGTAAACCTTAAAGCATCATGTATTTATTTTTATTTTAGCTATCATCATCATCATTATTAATTATTGGTCTTGTGTTATTTACCTAGCAGTGATCTGATCCAGTCTCCTCCCTGAGGACAAACCCAGGTTCCTTGATTCTATTTTTTTTTAACCCCAATACATATAAATCACCTCTTTGAACCCCAGATTCTCATTCATCTTTTTTTTTACCCTTACCTTCTCTCTTAGAATCACTACTAAGTATTGGTTCCAATTTCCTAAAGGAGAAAAGCATGGAATTTTGAAAGGGCCTCCAGAAGCCTTCAGTTCAATTCATCAAATGTTGATTAAGCATTTTTTATGAGTAAGAAGCCATTTACGCACTAGGACACAAAAGTACATAACCAAAATCTTTTTAAGGAGAGAGAGAATACTAATAATAATTGGGGTGGAGGGGGCAGCTGGGTAGCTCAGTGGATTGAGAATCAGGCCTAGAGATGGGAGGTCCTAGGTTCAAATCCTGCCTCAGACACTTCCCAGCTGTGTGACCCTGGGCAAGTCACTTGACCCCCCATTGCCCATCCTCACCACTCTTCCACCTAGGAGCCAATACACGGAAGCTAAGGGTTTAGAAAAAAAAAATTTTAATAATAATAATAATTGGGGTGGGATGAAAACTGTTATATAAGGAATTGACAGCTGAGCTGTGCTTTGAAGGAAGCTGGGCATTTTAGAGGGTGCAAATAATGAGAGCTACATTCCACACATACAGATCACTTGTACAGAGGTGGTGAGGCAAGAAATGGAACGTCAAAGCTAGCCAGGACATTTTGTGAAAAATGGAAAGTTATGTTAGAAGAAGTAATATGAAATCTGACTTGAAAATTAGATGGGAACCAGGTTGTGATCATTTTTAAATGCCATAAAATTTATATTTTATCCTAGAAGCAATAAGATTTTGAAGCAGGGATAAGGAGATGACATGGCCAGATCTATATTTTTGGAATGCCAGTTTGGCAGCTGTCTAGGAGTTGAATTAGAGAATAAGCCTCTGGAGGCAAGAAGATTGGTTAGGAGGTTTTTGCAGTAGTTCGAGCAAGAGGAAATAAGGTAAAGTAAAGGGTGTGTGACCAAAGAGAAAGAAAGGGATTGCCGTAGAGAAATTATAGAAGTAAAATCAGTCAGAAACAGCAACTATTGGATATAAAAATAGAGAGAAGCAATAGTCAAAGATAATCCTTGATTTGAGAAAATAGACTTGAAAGCTGGTGGAGCCTTTCCCAGTCTCTCGGTGCTAGTGCCTTCTTGAGATTACCTTTTGCCTTATTTATATATATATATATATATATATTTACATTTACATTTACATAGTGGTTTACATTTCTCCTTTGTATTTCGAGAGTTGAACACAATACCTAACACATTGTAAATGCTTAAGAAGCACTTGTAGACTGACTGATTCTATATAAATGGGGAATTTTGGAGAAGAGAGAGGTTTGGAGTATGAATGGAGAGGAAGCTTAATGAGTTTTGTTTGGAACAAATTGTTTGAATTGCCTAAAGAATAAGAGGCAGAGATTTGCTGACATGACAGATTGGTGTTTCCAAGAGACTGTATAGTCCTCTACTTATAAATGATAATTGAACTCACTGAAGCCAATGGAATGATCATGAATAAGAAAATAGATAGGGAAAACAGGAACAGGAGTGAGTCTGGGGAACTGCCAACATTTAGTAAGCAGAAGAGGGAGAATGATCTCAGAAAGGACACAAAGAAGGAATGATCAGATAATTAAAATGAAAACTACCAACACAAAGGAAGAGATTGAGTCCAGCCAAAGAGATGTCAGCAGTATCAAAAACTCTGAAGAGTTCAAGGAGGATAATGCCTAAGAAAATATTATTGGATAAAGCAGTTAAAACGTCACTGGTAAACTTGAAAGGAACAGTTGTGGTCAGTTGGTGGAATCAAAAAGCAAGATGGCAAGGGAAGTGAAAAAATAGAGGCAAAAAGTGTTTAAAAAAAAAAAAGTTTCGCATGTGACTCCATTCCAAAACTTCCCTTCCTGTATTTTTGCTTAGCCATATTTCTAAGGCCACCATAAATATTCTCATTGTTTTCTCTGTGGCTTTCAAGTAAAGTGGGAAGAATTTTTTGTTTGTTTTTCAAAATTGTCTTGGAAATACTGGTTCATCTTCTTAGTCTTTTCTCATTACATAAAATAGTTTAACTTTATTATGGTTCCTTTTGTTTGATATATTTGCATATCAAATGACCTGCTCACCCCTCTCATCCTAAGAAATTTTTCCCTTTTTCCCATCTTCATTGTTGAGTTCAGCTTTGAAGGATAGGTTATTTGGAATTAAATTCCTCTGCTTTTTGTAATATCAAATTTAAATTCTTTCATTTTTTCATAAACAAGTTATAATCTTACGTAAATTAAACTTTTTCCATGGTATGTGACAGTCTTCCTCCTTGCTTCCTAAAAAATTTGTTTAGTGTTGAAGTTCTCAAATTTTATTAAGTTTTTAGTGAGTTACATTTAGGGTTTCCTCCCTGCCCATAAGCTGTGAATCCTACCTATGTACATTGCTGTGTTTTTCTCTAAGTTTTTATATCTTTTGTTTTTTTACATCACTATAAATTTCCCCATCACTCCCTCTCTTCATTCCATATAACAAATATAATTTTGTTGAGGAAAAAAACAACCATAACTGATAAATCCAATGGACCTGATAGGATCATGAATAAGAAAGTATTAGAAGAGAGAAAAGAGAAACCAGTACAGCAGATTGGGGGCTACCTGCACCTTGTAGGCAGGAAAAAATATAGAGAAAAAGTGGCCAGAGAGTTAAAATGAGAACTGAGAGAAAGTAGTGTCATTGAAACAGAGGAAAACAAGTATAAATCAAGAAAGTGAAAATTTGGACAATACACAATACTTGTAGATCTTTAGACCTTCCACTTCTGCAAAATGATGAGATAAATATATCTAATCACATATCTTCTTTCCATTCATGCTTTTTCTTTCCTATAATATTCATAAGGTTGGGTGGGGTTATGTATGTAGTCCTTTCTATGAACAGAATAATACTACAAAATGTAGTAGTCATTGTGTGTTTTGTTTCTGGGCTCTGCTTAATTCCTTCATCAGTTCATTTGCATCTTTTTATGCTTCTCTGTATTCTTCACACTGATCATTTCTTACAGCACAGTAATATTTCTTTAAATTCAAATGGTACCTTTTGTTTAGCCTTTTTCTAATGAATAGGCTTCTACTTCATTTTTAGGTCTTTGCTACCACAAAAAGTGCTGCTGTAATTTGGTGGGGAGGGAACTTCTTATTAATGACCTCTTCAGGGTATGTGCCTAATAATGTACTCTCTGGATCAAAGGACATGGACATTTAGACACTTTATTTGTATAATGCCAAATTGGTTTTTTTTAATGGTTGTATTGATAAATATTTCCACCACCAGTGCACCAACTAGATTCCCACAATCCCTTGAATATTCCCATCTTTTATCATCTTTGCAAATTTACATTTATAAGGTGAAACTTCAGCATTGTTTCAATTTGTATTTCTCTTTTTAGGGATTTGGATCATTCTTTCATATGGTCATTAAATAGCTTGCAGATCTCCTTTTGAGAACTGTTTATTCATATCCTTTGACCAGTCATCTACTACGGAATGTTTTTTAATCATTTACATTTGTATACGTATTTATGTATGTAAATTATTTGCACATGTTGGACACCAAACTCTTCTTAGAGAGATTTGATACAATTTTTTTTTTTAGAAGCTTCTCAGTTCACATAATCAAAGTTATCTAGTCTAGCTTTTCAAATGACTTCTCTCTGTTGTTTGGTTAAGAATATATTGCTTATCCATAGCTATGAGAGGTATATGATCTGTTTCTCTTCTAATTTTTTCACAATATGATCTTTATGTTTCCATTTAGAGTATATTGTGGAATGTTATCATAAGCTGTTGGTCTAAGCCTAATTTCTACCAGACTTCTTTCTAATTTACCCAGCAGTTTTTATCTTAGTAGTGTTTTTCTAAGGTATTTTAAGTTTTCCATTTTATTAAATGCTGAGTTCTCTGTCTTATCTAGTATGCTGTGTGGATCTACCTTTTTTTATCAACACCAAATGATTTTGATGAGTGCTGTTTTATGATGGTTTGGGATCTGGAAGTGCTATAACTCCTTTTAAACAGATGGCCATTGAGGATTTAAATGAAGCCTTCCATCAAACCAAATTAGACAATAAGTATTCTTAATGGCCCCACCAGCCAGTTTAAAACCTTTAAAATTGGACCGCAGAAGAAGCTATGACCTTCCTGTTATATGCTCCTGAAATTTGGAATAAAAGCAGTTGTATACCCTTTAAAATATATATATTCATTGTTTCCCTTGATAAACTAGATTTCTGTTTTTCCAAATGAATTGTAGCCTGTAAGTTTGCTAAAGTTGTCTCATTTTATCTTTGATGAGTCCCTAGGATTTTCCAAATATATTATCATAATATCAGTAAATAAGGATAGTTTTACATCCTCTTCACCTATTTTATTCCTTTTTTTGTCTTATTAATGTTCTTAGCATTTCCAGAATTGTATCAAATATCCTAACCTTTTTTGGTTTATTTTTGTTATTTTACTCCACTTGATACATCTTACTATTTTGAGACAGTGGAGGTGAGCTGGTCTTCTAAATAATCCTAACTTGCCAGAACTCAAGATAATCTAGTAAAGCTCTGTGAGAGTTTGTTTTCCCTTCATTGCTTTTTTTGCTTTTCTATGAAGCTTTATAGCTATAATCTGTTATCTTCCATAATGTCCTTCAGACATAAGTTGCAGAGGACTTGTTCATATTCATTGATGGTTGGAATTTGCTCATCTGAGAACTCCCTACGCTAATCAGTTTATAGGTCCAGTCCCTCTTTTCTTTACTTTACTCCAACTCTGCCACATGTTTCAATTATGAGATTACCAACATGGATACCATTTAGTTCTTCTAATAACATTGTCGCTCACCTTGTACAAACATCTCAATAGTCGTAATATCATCAGTTCAACTTCTCTCTCCATTACTTTGGTGCAATACTAAGGCCTTGGCTATTTTTTTTCTGTTTAACCTATTGATAAAAAAAAAAAAAAAAAAAAAAAAAAGAATTCATCACCAAATGGCTAACTTTCTGATGGATCAGCCTTTTCACTTAGCTAAACTGGTTTTCAGAGAGAGAGAGCCACATCTTGTTGCTGGATCTATAAGAATCTTCGCTTTTCCATCCAAGTAAAAACATTTGGAGCTTTGACTCTGCTAGCATAGCCTTGAAGATCCAGGTTCATTTTAACAGCATGATGAAGCTTTGGGGGAGGATCTGTTTTGATGGCAGAGTACCAAATTGCATAATTTTGCCAATTTTTAGTAGATTATATTTTATGGTCAATACTATTTAACAAGAAAATGCATTCATCTTATTTTTTTGCAACTGGTATAGACCTACTCTTCAATCTACAGATATTGTGACACTGAAGTTAATTAATGTAGGGTTTTTTTTATGAGTTTAAAGTTCACCACTCTACTTTTTAATCTTATTTTTTTATTATTGAAATCTGACTTAGCTGGTCTAGAGAAGTGATAGTTCATATTCAGGACTTTACAATAAGTGAATGAAAGATTTCAGGAAAAAATTGCTTGCAGTTTGGGAACTATTAGGTTTCACAATCTATATATATTCCAAATAGGACATGATTTGTGTGATTTGGTAAATTTTTTAGACTAACCTGAATACTGTCTTGTACATGCTATTCAATAATACTTGCAGGAAAGGATTATAAATGGGCCACTATCATTTTCTTTAAAAGATATGAATAAATTTTAACCACTTAATAACTTTTGATTATGACTTATTGCATATATTTTGGGAAATATCTTTGTCTGAAATTAACCACAGCTTTGTTTCTTATGATCAGAACATATAGGATCACAGATTTAAAACTGCAAGGGACCTCAAAGGCCATTTAGTACAACACCTGCATTTTGTAGATGAGGAAACTGAAGCCGGTCCCAGAGGTTATGTAACTTGCCCAAGGCCACATGGATAGTCAGTGTCAGAGGTGGGATTTGAATGCAGTTCTTTTAACTCCAAAGATAACATTTTTTCTGCTTTGCCACGCTCATTGAATTTGATTTCTTTGTTATTCTATTTATAATACAGTGCAGTTATTTTCAAAGCATAGAGAATTAGCTATCTATTTGATGTTCTTTTACTGTTATAGCTCTAAAGGTGGAAATCACCTTTTGTGGCCATACATCATTTTTTGCACCTTTCAGGTTACACTGTACTTCATGTAGAAGCTAAAGAATATAGTTTAAGTAGCCTAACTTTTAGGAATCTTAACAAACGTCTTTCAGAAAAATATTTGTAATAGAAAATGTAAAAAGATGGTGTTTTTTCCCCTTGGACTTAGATCTCAATATTTCAAAATAATCTAAACTTGCAATAAGCTAAAAATAGATATTAAAAATTTTTAAATACTATAAACCAAATAGTTCTATTTAAAATTCATGTTAAATACCAAACCCTACACTTTAAGAATGAGAAACACAATTTTTAAAATCAGATTGTTAATTTTACAAAGCTAATAAGATAACAAGAAAAGTTCTGTTAGTGACAAGCCTGGTATTCTAAAGCAAATACATAAAATATAGTGGCAGTTTTGCCACAAAATACACTAGAAATTAATACAATGCTAGCTAAACTTTGAAAAATTACAACTTCTAAAGCAAATACATAAAATATAGTGGCAATTTTGCCACAAAATACACTAGAAATTAATACAATGCTAGCTAGACTTTGAAAAATTACAACAGCTAATACTTTAATCATTGAAACAAAATTATTTTTAAAAAGAATTGTGTAAAAAATTCATTTAAATATGCATACTGTTGGGCCATTTCTTTAAGCCCTATAAAAATACCAAACTAAAATTCCACAGCATAAATTGTGCTATTTATGTTCATTAAATACAGTTTGAATTTTACCATAGGAACATCTTCTGTAACTATGTATCTAATGTTGTTCACTAAATGAGGATAATATTGATCGGCACATGCAGCTCATATCGATCATCCTGACAACCAAAATTACAGTAATCTGTCAGTATTGATGGCTCTTTCAAGTTCTGATACCTTCTCTTCACTTGTCTTGGCTGGCCTTACTCTTATTTAAAGTGTATTTTCTTGCAACCTCTAGTTTTGTCAGGGTAAGTATTGTGTAGTGCTTTATGTCCCTTGATCTCAATTTATTGGGTTGATCATACAATTTGAGTTGAAATGTAACACTGGAAGGAAGAAGTAGTGGTCTAAGTAAGAATTGGATCTAGAAGGGAGTTGCAGAACTGATTTCAAACATCATTTATTAGCTACCTGTTGAATTTTTTATAATGAATAATTTCAAAGCATCATTTTTTTTAAACCCTTACTCAAGGCAGAAAGAGTGGTAAGGGCTATATGGTGGGGGTAAAGTGACTTGCTCAGGATCACACAGCTAGGAAGGTCTGAGGCCAGATTTGAACAATGTGTCATTTTAAATGCTTTAGATTTTAGCCATCAGAAACTACTGATAGGCCTAAACTACTATTTAAAATTTTATGTTGTGTAAGACATGTCATTTGTGATTTACAAAGTAATTTGTAGGTTAGGTATAAATTTAAAGCTACTATAAAAATATAATAGTAATAAATTACAAAATGTTTTATAATTTGTAGTGTGCCTTTTTTAAAAATATTTTTGCATATATATATAGAGAGAGAGAGATCTAAGGGGTAAGGTATTTGTGACCCAAGTTTAGAATTGTAGCTTTTCTACTAAAATCAGTATTAAATTTTTTTTCTTTTTACTTGCTTAGATTTGATGCTTATATTTAAGGGCCTGGATAAAGTTTGTTTTTTAAGTTATCAGATGAATCATCAGAACTCAAAGCTAAGTTCTTAAACTAACCAATTATAATTGCTCATCCCTGCAAATAAAAGTTATTAGAGGGGTTTATCTCTCCCATATTAAGTAAAATCTAGTAGCTGTCAATTATTTCTAAGATCCATTTTACAAGCTCTTTTAAGACTTTTAAAGTCCTCCTTAACTTTGTTAAAATTATCCCCCTTTTCTAAATAAGAACTCACTCAAAAGAATCTTATTCTGTTTTCACCCTTTTACACTGCTTTGTACTTACAGGCCAACACTTCTGCCCCATGGAGGAGAGAAAAGGAATGAACAAAACAATTTCCTATCCTTTATCATTCAGGAGTTAAACATATTGGAATAAGAAGGTAGTGGGAAGGGGAGTAATATAAGAGAATGGGGAGAATGATTAAAAGCAAAACACTGGTATAGAGGAAAAGAATGAAAGGAAAAAGGACAGGATTAAAAAAGGAACACAAGATGAAGAGGAATACACAGGTGGTAATTATAACAATGAATGTAAATGGAATGAGTTCACCCATAAAATGGAAACAGCAGCGTGGATTAAAAACTAGAATCCTTCTTTTTGTTTACAAGAAACACATTTGAGATAGGTAGGCATACACAGAGTAAAGATAAGGGGCCAGAGCAGAATCTACTGGGCTTCAACTGAGATGTTTTTAAAAAAGTAGGGATAGCAATCATGATCTCAGCAAAAATAGATCTGATTAAAAGAGATAAGGAAGGTAATTACATCCTGATAAAAGGCAGTTTAGACAATGAAGTAATATCAGTATTTAACAAATATGCACCAAATAGGATAGCATCCAGATTTTTAAAGGAGAAACTATAAAGGAGCTTAAGGAGGTAAAATGCAGTAAAACTTTACACATGGAGGACCTCAACCTTCCCCTACCAGAACTAGATAAATCTAACCAAAAAACAAATAAGAAAGAAGTAATGGAAGTGAATGATGTTTTAGAAAAGTTAAATTTCATAGATATCTGGAGAAATAGGGATTAAAAGGAATATACCTTCTTTTCAGTAGTACATAGTACATATGCAAAAATTGACCATGTACTAAGGCATACAATCTTCACAACAAAATGCAGAAAAGCAGAAATAATAAAAAGCAAAATTTTGAGACCATAGTAGAATAAAAATTATAGTCAATAAGCGTTCAAGGAAAGGCAAATTAAAAATTAATTGGAAACTAAATAATCTAATTCTTCAAAACAGATGGGACAAAAACAGATCATAAAAACAATCACTAATTTCACTGAAGAGAATGATATATCAAAATTTATGCGATACAACCAAAGCAGTATTTAGGGGGAAATTTATATCCTTGAATGCTCATATCAAAATAGAGAAAAAGGAAATCATTGAATTGGATATGCATCTTAAAAAATAGAAAAAGAACAAATTAAAAATCCCCAATTAAAGATGTAGACAATCACCCTAAGGGAAATACTAATAATATAGAAATATGTCCTGATCCATGGCACATGTAAAACTCCATGGAATTGCTCATTGGCTATTGGAAGGGAGGGAAAGAATATGATTCATTAATTATGGGGAAATATTCTAAATTAATTAAATAAGCTTTTTTAAGGGTTCCCAATTGAAGACTGAATTGAAAATCCTAAAAATCAAAGGAGAAATTAATACAATTCAAAACAAAGTAAAAGAACTATTGAACTAATAAATAAGACTAAACTAGGAATTGGTTTTATTGGGGGGTACAAATAAAATAGATGGGGCATTGGTTAATTTGATTTTAAAAAGGAAAGAAGAGAATCAAATCACCAGTATCAAAAATTAAAGTATCTCCAATGAAGAGGAAATTAAAGCAATCATTAGGAGCTATTTTGCCCAATTATATGACAATAAATCTGACACTCCCAGTGAAATGGAGGAATGTTTACAAAAATATAAGTTGGCTAGATTAACAAAAGAGGAAATAGAATACTTAAATATTCCCATCTCAGGAAAAGAAAATGAACAAGCTATCAATGAACTCCCTAAGAAAATATCCCTAGTACCAGATAGATTCACAAGTGAATTCTGTCAAATTTAAAGAACAATTGATATCAATTTATATTAAACTATTTGGCAAAGAAAGAGTCCTACCAAATTCTTTACGACACAAATATGGTGCTGATGCCTAAGCCAAGAAGACCAAAAACAGAAAAAAAAAATTATAAATCAATTTACCTAATGAGCATTGATGCAAAAATCTTAAATAAAATACTAACAAAGAGACCACAGTAATAAATCACAAAGATTATTCACTATGACTAGGTGGGATTTACACCAGGAATGCAAGGCTGGTTTAATATTAGGAAAACTCGGCATAATTGACCATATCAATAATCAGACTAACAGAAATCTCATGATTATCTCAAGAGATGCAGGAAAAAACCTTCAACAAAATACAACTTCCATTCCTATTTTTTAAAAAAGCACTAGAAAACATAGGAATAGAAGGACTTTTCCTTAAAGTAATAAGTAGTATTTAAAATCATCTGCTATGGAGATAAATTAGAAGCCTTCCCAATAAGATCAGCAATGAAGCAAGGATGCCCATTATCACTACTCTTATTTAATATTGTACTAAAAAGTTTAGTTTAGCAATTAGAGAGGAAAAAGAAGTTGAAGGAATTAAAGTATGCAGTAAGGAAAGTAAACTATCACTCTTTGCGGGTGATATGATGGTATACTTAGACTATACTAGAAAATCAACAAAAAAAACTAGTTGAAATAATAACTTCAGTTGCAGAATACAAAATAAACCTACACAAATCATCACCTTTTCTATATATCCAACAAAGCAAGAGTTGAAAAGAAAATCTCCATTTAAAATCACTCTAGACCAGTGATGGGCAAAGTACGGCCAGCAGGCCCCCTGAAATATTCTATCCAACAGCGTGACATTATTCCTATCTGACAAATACAACGAGTAGGATACAATACAATGAAACTTCGAAAAAGTTGCCTTAGAAACAAACTGACAGATGAGCATTTCCTTTCTTTGGCCCCCTCTTTAAAAAGTTTGCCCATCACTACTCTAGACAATGTAAAATACTTAGGAATCTATTTGCCAAGACACACACAGGAATTATGTGAACACAATTAAAAAGCACTTTTCACACAAATAAAATTATATCTAGATAATTGGAAAAACATTAATTGCTCGTGGGTAGGCCGAGCTAAAAAAAAATAAAAATGACACTCCTGGCAAAAGAGGCATGCTCCCTTTTTAGGGTTTCTAAGATTTATCCAAATGGGAAACTGACAAAGTAAAAAGATTCCCTTCCATGCCACCTTAAGTTTTTTTTTCTTACCCCCTATTTAAAAAGGGAAAGGTTACAAAAAAAAATTTTTTTGAGGGGACAGCAGTGAACAACCTCCATCAATGCAGATTGACTTCTCTTACAGTTTTGGTGTTGCTAGAATACTGAAGAATAAAATGACTTGATCATGGTCACATATCTATCAGATAGGTAGCTGTGCTAAATTCTGAGGAGACCAAGAAGGGAAAGCCTTCAAAAAGCATCCTGGACACCTTACTCTCAACTTCCATTATCCAATCAATGCTCAAGTCTTGTCATGTCTACTTTCACACCCCTTCTCTTCTCTGACACCTCCCTCATCACATCATATCAAGACCATTGCAATAGTCTCCTGGTTTGATCTTCCTCAAGTCTCTCCTGCTTTTATTTTCTTCTAAGCTGTCAAATCTTCCTAAAGTGCAGATCTGACTATGTCAACTTCCCAAGTCAATATACTCCCTAATAAGTTTAAGAGAAAATATAAAATCCCATCTTTGATATTCAGAGCTCTTCGTAACCTGACCTGTTTTTTCCCCTTCTAATCTTCTTACACCTTAATTTCTGCCCTGTACTCTGTAATCTGGGGCAGCTGAGTGGCTCAGTGGATTGAGAGCCAGGCCTAGAGACTGGAGGTCCTAGGTTCAAGTCCGGCCTCAGACACTTCCAGCTGTGTGACCTTGGGCAAGTCACTTGACCCCTATCGCCCACCCTTACCACTCCTTGGCTAAGGATGGTCCCTAGCCCGGATGAAAAAGGAGGAGGGTTGAGCGTGGGGCTAGCAACCCCACCCTGTAAAAACTACATCTGCTAAAGAAACTGCAACCTAAAGTAGGGGCAGCTGGGCTAGCTCAGTGGATTGAGAGCCAGGCCTAGAGACGAAAGGTCCTAGGTTCAAGTCCGGGCTCAGACACATCCCAGCTGGGTGACCCTGAGCGACTGTGTGTCCCATTGCCTACTGGTTGTGGCCCTATGCTCCTAGAATGGAGTCCCAGGATAAAAAAAAAAAAAACTGTAATCTAGCAACATTCCTCGCCTCCTTTGATGTTACTCAAACACAACATACTCTAAACAGAGATTTTTGTTGGCTTTTCTTCATGCCTAGAATGCTCTCCCTTCTCGTCTCTACCTCTTGGTTTCTTGATTTCCTTCAAGTCTCAGTTAGTCCTACTTTCTGGAAGAAGCCCTTCCTAGTCCTTAATCAGTTTATCCCTTTATGTATCTCATTTGTACATAGTTGTTTGCATGTTGTCCCCACCATTATACAGTGGCCTCCTTCAGAGCAGAGACTGTTTTGCTTTTTGTTGTTTTTTAGTTTTCTTCTAAATCCATGGCATGATGCAGACTGACACTATGTCAACAGTTAATAAATGCCAATTTACTGACTACAGGATAAATTTGAGATCATCTTTAGAAAGGCTTATTGCAGTACATGTAGTTTTGCCTAGGACCTGAAGAAATCCAGGGAAGCCAGGAGAAAATAAGTAGTTAACTCTTCTTTGGAGTATTGTAGATATTACTCCATGTTAAAGAATGCCATAGAAGAGAAAAAGCAATGGCACCAAAGAAAATTGTATTATATCAAATCTAGCTTGACAATGTGGTTGAACATGTACCAATCTGGACAATTGGGTTATACAATGAACCAATAGGATAACTCCAAAATTAATAAAAATGTTTATCTGCTGTGATAAAGCAGTGATTTTTAAATCAAAACCTGTAAGTTATTGTCCTTTTACTTATAAGTAAAAATTGGTTGAGAAATGTATGCCCATATTGTTTGTTACCATCCAATATAGCTAAATTAATGTATATATTATGACAATAAAAGATCTCTTTTGCAATTTGCTTTGGGTTTTTTGGTGAGAAAAATGGAGTAAAAATTGGGATTTGGAAGTACTGTTTGGGAACTGATTTAGGCTCATGAAAATGAAATGCATAGAAAGTAAAACTGAAGTTCAATTGTTAATAATGTTCACCTTAAAAATTACAAGCTTTTATCCAAAGTAATTTTTTTCTTTTCACACTTGCTTAAACATTGAGGCTTTTGATATTAAGTTTTTAATAGCTGAACAATGGAAATAAAATTGTTATGGGTCACAAATCTTTTCACTTTCTCCCAAAAGCTTCTCTTCTCAAACACTATTACATACTATTAGAATCCTAACTTCTGCTTGCCAAACCAATGTTCCCATCCATCTGTTCATGCCAATTGTAAAGAAGATTCAGTTTTCAGAGAAGCCCTGCATTTCGCATAAAGTTATGTGAAGTGAAATTTCACTAGGGACATAATGAATCCTGATTCTTAACAATAAACCTTTTTGTGCCATCAGGGTTGGCATATGGTCCAGTATGATATGAAAGCTTGGGTTCTCTGGCTTACTTCTTTGGCGTGGAGTTGACAAAACATGGTTCTTGAGCATTTATTTCACTGGACACCAATCATGGGCAGCAGGAACTGCCCATTTAACTCTCTGTGGGAAGGAAGCCCAAACAGCATTCACAATAGTGCCATTGTAGTGTTGCAAAATGCTCTGAACAGCTTGAGAGCACTGGGGAGGAAGAAGGATGGGTTTGCTTTACAAATTGCTGCTCAAAATAGAAAAGGGGGCAAAAATAGATATTGGAACTGATGTTTCTACATTTATTTGTTCAATAAGAATTTTTACTTTTATTTAAAATGTACCTAAAAATGGAAGCAACCTGGCATAAACAACCACTTGTAGAACCTTTATGTTAATATTTCATTCCTTTTTTTACAGCACATGAAGTTCAAACAGGACAAAGTTTTTAATTTAGGGCTCTTACATTTTTTTATCTAAAGATATGTTTCCTTTACCCTTGAAAAATGAAAATCACATACATCAAAACTATTAAAATATGGAAAACAAATTAATTTTTGAGCATAATAGATTATTAATATCTGAAAGATAAACCTATTAGCATCTCATACATATTAAAGAATTGATTTCACACTAAATAACAGTGATTCTAAGCAAGTGCAGCTACTTCATTTGTTGGATTTTGTTTAATTACCTTGCAAAGTTTTTTCTATTCCTGAAGTAATAACATGCCCATAATATTTGTGTAAACACTACTGCTGGGCTTTTCTTTTCCTCTTGATCATCTTAAGCAGCAAGCAGTTGTAGAGCTGAATTTCTTTTACTGAGGACCAGTGCTATATTGAGGGGAAAGAGGTTAATAGTGACTTATTCTGTATCCTCAGGGTGCCTGGTCCTGTAATCACACTGTAGATATTTACATAGAGAATTTTTCAGATTGGGTTTAGTAGTTGATCAATGTTTGTTATAAGATTGTCAATATGTAATGATAATTCCTCCATGTTAAAGGAGCCAGAGGGATATTTAAAGGAAACGTTATGATCTATTCCAAACTGGGAGAGGAGAAAGTAGGAAGAAAGAATGAGGAATCTGCTAAGCTGGCACTTGTGTAATATTTGGTTTTATTAAAATTACTGGTATTACATCTCCTTTTAAAAGATTTAGTCAATGTGCCTTACAACTATATTTCAAAACTAGTAATTCATTAAGTGACCATTCTTCCTCTTGCTCCAGAATAGTGGATTATATTTAAGTCAAGATTAATGGATAGATTTTTGATGTTAAAGGCCAATCTCTAAGTCCATCATTCCCTGGAGGCATATAGTGCATTAGTTAAAGGCAATGTGCTGCTTATCTTAGATACTATGGCAGTGTTTTAAATGACAGTTTGCTGTATTTTGTTACCACTTATTCTTGGTAATAAAATCACTTTTTTTGTTTCCTGATAATTATAGTATTAAAACAATCTTAATCAAATTAGTGCAAAATTGGGTTAGTGATAGCTCTTAAGTAATTGTGTACTGTAAAATTTATTTTTCCTGTTTGCAGTCTTCCGAAAGGATTTTGAAGTTTAACATTAAATCCTCATAGACTTGGTTTCTTCAACTTTAAGTGTTTGAAATTTATTACTAAAAAAACAGGATTTTTAAATTTTGTAAAGTGTTTTATCTTTTAAAAAATCTTTGCTGACAATGTATATAAAAGAGCTTATTCATTTCTCTTATAATGATGCTATCACTTCAACAATGCAAATTTCAAAAATAATTTTTGAAGTAGATATTGTCAAATTAAAGTACAAGGTTTTAATTTCACCAGATTAGTTGAAATCCAAATAGCTTTTTCCTTACATCTCCTGTGAAATTCCATGCATATATTTAATAATTACAGTAATTTTAATTTTGCAAAAATTATTAACATATTCATAAAAGCAACAAGACTTTTCATAATCTTTAGACTTGACTATAGATACTAAATATTAAGGTTAATGTTTTCAAATTAACTTCAGTAGAAAAGATTGTGAGTACTTAAATTACTTAAAAATTTCATTTAATAATTGATTTATAAGCAGTTAAGTTAAAATTTTATACAACTTCAGTTTGTATTAATGGACCTACTACACTCTTACTGCCTTAGCACCTGTTATGGATTTTGAGTCATCTGGCAATCTATGGGATTTAAAGTACCAGGTGTCCTGCCACTCTCTTAATTGAGATGCAGTGTAAACAATATAAACTTAGCAATGTGGTTAAAGGGTTGGATTCAAGCCCAGCTTTGTCTTCCCTGATAAATTTTTTTCCTTAATGATAAATATTATAAAATTCCAAAGAATTTCATTATAGGATATTTTAAAGTCAAAGAAAATAATGAATCATTATGTTTCTATTAATTGCTGCATCAGTAGTAATAATAATAGTGTATAAAGCATACAGTATTAATAAGAGAGAGGATTCTTGTTTCTGTTTGTTCAGTGAATTGTATGGCTACTCCTCTTTCTAAACCCTGGTGAGAAATTAACTTCTAAAAAAATTATTTTCTCTTCTTCCTACTTACCAATAAAGTGTTGTAATTACTTTAATCAGAAGGACGCTTTAATCTATCTAGTACCTAATGAAGCTATATTTCAGAGAAATATTGTAATTGCAATGGTGATATCACTAGTTTGTAGTACAAGTAGATCTAGCGCATACACACAGTTTTTAACATACTGCACTAGGACTTTTGGAACATTGTGTATGTATATCTAAATTTTTCCCCCTAGACCTCTAGTAATGCTGTCATCACATGAATCTTATAAAGACTTCAAGACCTCTTTTAAAAAATCAATATACTATAAATGTAAAATGTTTACCAAAAAAAAATCACTTCAGGATTTCTATCTCTGGGTATATAGTATTCCAGATTTTAAACTAACACATAATATTAATATTTTGACCATTCTTGAGTCAACTTTAAAATCTAGCTCCCATTTTTACCCAATGAAACTGAGAACTGAACTTGTGTTCCTGTACCAGTTCCAATTCTTGTCTTGCAAATCAAAATGAAAGCAACATTAGAGTATGGAAATATGATTCATTAGCAAAGGGAATTCAGAAATTAGGCTGATGCAATAATATTGTTTTTATATGTCATGTGCATATGCTACTCTCACTATAAAACAATACAGTGCCAAAAGTTGCTTCCTGAATATGTACATTCCAGTTGATCAAAAAACATGTATTTATATGCACTGGAAAGACTATTCTTGTATACCACAGAACAATTGTTAGGATTAATTCTATAAATATTAATTCTTTAAATCGTTAAGATCAAACCTTGTCTATGGCATTATAGAACTTCATAATTAGAGTGTAGTGATAGCCACAATAATGTAAAGGAAAAAATGTAAAGGAAAAGCATAAGAACTCTGATCAATAAAATATCCAATTGTGACTTCAGAGGACTGATGGTGAAAAATACCTCCTATCCCATGGTAGAAGAGTGGAATGTTGCTTCCATTTTGAAAAAATATTTAGAAGCAAAAGCTTCTAGTCTAGTCAAGCCTGCAGACCTCTTCTCAATAATATTTTTAAATGCATAAAATAAAACATTTTTACAAGGGAATTCAATTTTACTTGTTTTTAAGAAGCTCTACTCTAGTTATATGGCATTATGAAATGTCTTATCCCACAACCACCAAAAAAGTTGGAAAGCAGTATATAGACCAATAGTTGGTTATAGGCCAGCAGCAGTATCAGTAGTTTATAAAGTATATAGTATTAGTGACAGAAAAAGGATTCATGTTTCTATTCATTCAGTGAATTATATGACTACTCTTTGATCTCAAGTTTTTTTTAACTCATTTTATGCTATAGTTTCAAAAATAATGTCCATTCAACTGCTTTGCTAAGAAAACATCTTGCTTTTGTTAAAACCCAAATATTTCTGTTACTTGGAAATAATGTTTCAAACTGTCTTAAATATTATCAAAACTATTGAGCTCTGTTATCTTAAATTGTTGCCTTAGTGTTTATGTTTTAAATTTAATCATTTGTCATCACACTGTATCTATTCTAAGGCTATTTTCCCCCATCCCCATGCTTGAGGCAGTTTATAAAAGTACAAATCAGAAATATCTGTCTAAATGATTTTGAAATGCATTTTCACCTGATTTTTATCTTTTTTGCTTTTCTTCAAATAGTCTTCCTTCCTCCTCCTAACCTATTAATTTCTTGGATAGATAGGATTAGTCATGTCTATGTAGAAAACAGTATTTGGAGGGTTTTTATTAGGAAATTTTTTTAACCTGGAAGTCATGTGTATTCTCAAACAGAATATACTAAGTAATTTAAATTAAATTGTCTTGTGTTACAAGCCTTTGAAACATTTCTCTTTAGAAAAACAGCACATTTATTAAAAATTTGTGATAAGTTATCACATTTTTATTTTTAACAGACTTTGGATACATAGTTTGGTATTACTACTTAGAAGAATTGTCTCTCTGATGAAATAATGAGTCCTCTGTTTAGTATCTATAACCCTTCATAACCTAGCATCTTCTTGCTTTTTCAAAAGGCTTTTTATACATTAGTCCCCCACCACACATTCTTTGATCTAGCTTTATTGGCCTATTTGCTGCTCCTCCCAAATGACTGGCTATACCCAACTCCTGGTATTATAACTCCCTTATTAACCTCTTAATTTCTTTAGCTTCTTCCAAAGAGATCTTTTTATAAGAGACATTTTTGGTTGCCCCCATTGAGGGAGCAATGTGTGGATTTAGTTATTTACATGTTGTGTTCCTGTTCCCTTCTTTTGAATATAAACCCCATAAAGGTAGGGACTGCTTTTATCTTTTTAGTGCTAATATTTAGCACAGTAATTGGCACATAGTAAACACTTAAATGCTTTTCAGTTGATCATTTTATTTTCTTTTAATCTGATTCTCTCCTACACTTAGACAATAACCCTTATTGACTTTTTACTTTCCAAAGGCCATTAAAAAAAAAAAAAAGAAATCCTGTGTGCAGGTTCAAGAAAACCAAACTTATTTATTTCCTATTTAGTCTGCATATGTTTATTTTATATATACTTACATGTGTGTTTTCTCCACTAAGAGAATTTAAGCTTCTTGAGAACCAGGATTGTTTCATTTTTTGTCTTTGTTTTCTCAGCACTGAGTACTTTGTATTCCCAGCATGGAAAATAGTAGTCAATTCAATAAAATACTTGTTTCCTAAATTACTTGGATATCAGTAAGACACAAAACTTCCCCCAGAACTAAACTCTATCAAAACCAATTCAAAATGAGGAGTGAATTGCTTTCTTCTTTTTTTTTTTTTTTTTTTTTTTTTTTTTGGCAGGGAGGTGTTGGATCAAAGGTATATAGCTAATGTCAGTGCCTAAACTACATTTGGTTATGCTCAGTCTTAATGTTATTATAATTATGTTAGTTTTAAGGATTAAGTTAATTTACAATTTTTTAAAATTTATAATCAGCCTCAGTTTCCTCATTTTTGAAATATGGGTTATAGCACTTACTGTACAGGGTTGTTGAGAGGTCCAAATAAAATGGGATAGTTGGTGTAGTATTTTGTAAGACTTAAAGCAATATATAAAAATTAGCAATTTTTGCTTTTCTTAATTCAAGGAGCCTACTTTTCTTGACTAAGAAAATGTAATATTAAAACATACATTCAAGAAAGTCAATAACTACATCTCTAAATTGTTATTGATAATTTATTGCTATACCAAGTTGGTGCATAGACTGGGCGATACAAGCTCCTCTTCTCATTCACTGTTCCAAAGATTAATTTAATTAATTCATCCTCAGATGAAGGGCATCATATATTAAGCAGATAAGTACTGGTAATTTGACTTTATTCAATCACTATTTGGTGCAAAACAATATGTTACGATAAATTTGGCCATCCAAAGTAAGCTTGTGATAAGTACGTACAACTTGAAGACTGTGTGACACAGAACTGTGTCTCAATTCCTTTCTCAGCTTTCTAAGATATAATATATGTTGCAAAGAAGATCCTGACCTGTGCTGGTAGAGTGAGTTTCCTTTTCCAGGATTTATTCTTATCAATGAAATCAGAGGTCTAGTCCCTAGCCCCTAATTGGAATGTGTTCTAATAACATTATCTTAATTGCTATTTACACAAAATATTTTATTGAGAATTTGTACTTAAAGTAAAAGTGTATCAGAATTATTTTAGTCATGGATATTCCTTAGCTACAGAATGTGGCATGAAACAACCTTATCACTAGACTTCTGTTTAATAAAATAAGAGCTATATTTTTCCACCTGTAGCCAGTTTTTAAAAAAAGCCATTGCATTGGTTCCCTGTGTTAAATTTATAGGATAACCTGAACAAAAATAACATAGAATGGGCAGTCACAGAACAAATTGTGTTCTGCATCATTGGAAGGAATACCTATATATGAGTGTGACCACAGATTCATGGCAATATTTGAGCAAGATAATGTCATTTTGATATAACAAGAAGAGCACTAAACAAGGTAGTTAAGTTGTTTTCTTGGCAAAGATACTGTGGTGGTTTGCCATTGCTTTCTTCATTGGAATAAGGCATAATAGTTTAAGTGACTTGCCCAGAGTCACACAGCTAATTAAGTGTCTGAGACTGGATTTGAACTCAGGTCTTCCTGAGTCCTGGTTTAACTCTATCCACCTAGATGCTTTATATGTCTTAGGATGAAAATGGCTATCCAGTCTGTACAGCTAGTATTTGAAAATATTTGAACCAAAGGCCAAAAAATATCATTTTTAGCACAGATGTAACTTGCATCATTTTCTTTGTTTTTAACAGCTCTACGAAATAAATAGAAGTAGAAGGCATTAACCAACCCTATTTTAGCATATGAGTAAAGAGTGGTACAGAAAAATCATACCAAGACTTAAATAAAGCTTAACTCCAGTTTCTTCGCTGCCAGAGCAGAATTGTTTACATAAGGATAGTGCAGTAAATAATTACATTAAAAAATAGAATCAAAGTGTTGAAGTAATAATGTTTCTAATCCTAAATTGATTCTTGCAAAATGCAGGTCAGGTTAAAATTGCCGTAGCTTTGTGCTATTATAGAAGATGTTTGCTCCCCTTATTTTTAGAATAGTAATACCCCTTTCTACTTTTCTGCTTTTGCTGAAAGTAGAACTGGGGTGGATTAGTGGATAATTGCGTTGCTGTGATTGTAGCACCTGTGTTATTTCTTTTGATTGGCTAGTTCAATATTAAGGATTTCCACCAGCTAAAAGTCTTTACCTTCTTACCCAGTGTTTTGTTATTATCTATTTTTGTCATGAGTTGCTTTTGACTTAAAACAAAAGCATTCCCAGAAAAGATGTTTATAATTTACAACTTTGAACATTTTCTTAAATTTCTATCTATTGGTTTTCCTTTTACCTTCTTATCAACTTAGCCCTTTCACTTCTTTACTATTCAATGTCAGTGGCAACATCTACTCACAGTAGGAGTACAGCTTGAGTTTCCCTGTTGTTGTTAGCCATTGAGCTTGTGTGTACCATTCAATTTATAGGTACTAATAACTCTTCCCTAGAGAGAAGCCTTTCTAAATAAATGTCTAAATGATGTAGGAATTAACTGCTTCAGATTATGATTACAATTACAAATGCTAACCATTTCGGTTTTTACCATCATCTTAACACAAAAAGTGACTTGCTTGTGGGATCAGAAGTTTGCTTTATAGTGTCTAAAAATACATCCCTTTAACAAGTAGTATTCATTAGGTAAAAGGGAAAAAAATATAAAGTGGGTATTTTCTATCCAACCTTAAGAAACCCTAATCCATGTATAATTTAACTTTGAAGGTTTTCTTGAACTAGATACTTAAAATACTTACAAAACTAAAAACTTTTCCATGGATATGAGTTCAATTCAATAATCATTTCAGTTGACAATTAGGGATAAGATGTGTGTAAATGCAAGTTATCATAATAATGTTTGTTATTGTTATTAGGATGAGGATAGAGATTAGACCTATGATGTTTTTAATAATAAGGAACCTCCCAAATTGGAAACTTTCTATCAATGCAGATCAGCATCCTCTCCACAACTTTTAGTCTTAGAGAGTTACTTGGAGCACTAAAAAGTTAAATCACTTTGCCAGAGTTGCATGTTCAGCATGTACCTGAGGCAGAATTTCAACTCCTGTCTTCTTGACTCTGAGACTGGCTCCCTTGTTCACATTATCATACCACCTCTCAAATCGACAATTTGTTTTAAAATTATCTTTCAAAAATTGACCCATATATGATGAGTGCTCCATAATTGATTTTATTTTCGGTGGTTAAGACTTGGCAGCATTCATGCTATAACTGAACTTTTTTTTGTGATGTTAAAGTACATTTTACCCCAACCAAAAAGAATTTGTCTATTATTTTGTACAGAAAAAAATTAGTTTAAACTGTTTTCTGTTTTCCCTGTTTTAAGTCCAACTTCGACATTTCTTTAAGCTTTCCACAGGTCTTCTCCCTTTGTGTCATAAAAACATGTATTACCTTCCATCTGCCATACTTGATTATTCCTTTTCTTGTTGTGATAGGTTTTACATTTGGGGGTATGCTTGCTTCAGATGTATCGAGGCTTTATTTAGTTCTGCTTAATTTGTGTACAAGCTTTAAATATAATAAGATAAACTAAAAGGTTTCATTTATAGCCTTCAGAAAGTAGAGCATTTTAAAAGCAGGTAGGTGTCTCCACCCTACTTTTCATGAAGCATTTTACCCATTCAGGCAGACTTTTAAAAACAGCTTGTTTTGATAGCAGACTGTTCTCCTGTGGGCCTTCAGCCTTTGCTTCCTGGCAGCACCTTTGGTGCGAAAAGAGAGTGATCAATTGGGAGACTATCAGTGCCAGCATGCATAGAGTGATAAGTTAACACACCACTGGGAATTTCTAGGGCCCACCAAGATACTTCACTTCTAATGTGCTAACAAGCTCATTTTTCTACCTCTTGCCTCTTCAGTTATTTTTTTTCTCAGAAGAGCTTAGAAGTTGAGTGCATCAGGCATAATGAAAAGCTCTGTAGGAGGGAGAAGCAATAACCCCATTTTTCCCTTTTCAGCCAAATAGAAAATTAGTTTCTGGTAATACACAAAGGCCAGTATTTTTTGTATAAGGGGCACTGCTGTGAATCAAAGGACTCTATTAACTGCAGAAAATTCAGCAGCTGTGAATCTCCCCCAATGAAAAAAGTACTTTCCAACAAGTTGTGAGATATGTGGTATTATTTAGATTGAACCATCAGTTTCATCTTCTTCCATTTATAACCATATACTCTTAAACTGTCATATTCTTTTCCTATGTTGATTTAATTCTATAATCAAATCATAAAATCATTATTGTTAAGCATTTTATACTATACTTTGTCTCATCATTACTACTACTACTACTAATACTAATACTGTCACTACTGTTACAAGAATCATTGCAAAAATGGAATTCTCTTAAAGTTCCATTATCCCAGTAATCAGAATTCAAAATAATAGAAATCCTACTTAGTTTAGTATTTGCTTTATGAGATAACATGGTATATTATACAAGTTTCACTTTACTCTTTTCTCACTTGAAGGATAAAAGACATATCAAGACTTCTTAAAGGTCCATTGCAAGATGAATTTTTGATCTTGTATTTACCTTTTATCTTTTCTTTTTTGAAATTAATAACCTCCTCAAATAGGTAACATAGTTTTCCATTGAGTTCCTAATTCTGTTTCAGGATTAACATTTTTACTCTTAGTCATTACTAGAAGTAGCATGATCACCAAAATTTAAAATATATAAATTGGTAATTAGCAGGGAAAGAAAATACTAAAATACATAAATTTTTGTTGAAAAAATTCACTGTGACAGACCAGTAGGAGCATTTTTATTATCCTTTTTGCTTATTTAAATGTCTTCTATAAGGCCTGCCTCTGTACACATAGTACAGCAGGACAACTTTTAAGAGTTGTAGGAAAAAGGTTAACAGATTTCTCAGTTCAGGAACTATACGACATGAAATCAGCGTGCTAGTTTTTCCTGATAATTGTATGGTACTGCCTGCTGTTCTACATTTTGACAGCCATTTCCATAGTTGCTTTGATGAACAACAGAAATATTCTCTCCCTTTCTTGCCCTTTCTGTGCTAACAGCACAATCAGGCCTGCTGAAATAGAAAACCTGGAGTGGATCGTTCAGAAGCAACACTTCAAGATACTGGTCTCTTGTCAATAATATCAGGGAGGTGAATGTAGTGAAAAGGAAGTATGGTATTTTTCTGTCAGTTCCAGTGCCCTGCAGATATTTTGTTAGCAGTGTTTAGGGATCCTGGATATTCTGCAGATATTCCTGCTTGTCTCAGTGTGACTAGGTATTTTTTCCTGACATAAAGATTTAGCTTTAAATTTATCTTAACTGTTTGTAGTTGTTTAGAGATTATAACAGTAGTAATGTTTTCATTCAAGATGTGAAAAGTTGTTGAGGGAGAAAAACACATTTTTAAGCATGCAATAAATGTTTCACAGTAAGTCTTTACAAGCAAAAGTTAAACTTTTTGGACACACTATTTCAAGAAGTATTATAACCTAATGTGATACATTTCAGACTAATTAAAAAATGTAGGTAAATTCACTTTGATCTGAAATCATTTTAATTCTTGTCAAATATATATTTTGATAGCATTATATTATTTAAAAATAGATATATGCCTCCCCATTTATGTTACTGTGCTGAAGAGTAGCCTTTGGTTAAAAACTACATTTTTAATCCACAAAAAAGCTATAATTTTGATGTCTTCTCTATAATAAGCGTCTTCTTGAGATGTATGGAATAGACTTAGCCATGAATTGACTTTTTCTTTCTTAGAAGAAACGTTAGCATTAACAGTTGTCTTCATGGGCATGATCTATATAAATGAGCTGCACTTAAGTTCATCCTTAACTTTGGGAAAAATAGTTATGAAGAGAGAGCACGCTATCTGCAGTCAATTGTCCAGCACCACCTAGAGCCAACCACATTTGAGGATTTTGCTGCACAAGTTTTCTCTCCTGCTCCCTATCATCACTCAGCATCTGATGCAGGTAAGAATTCTAGAAATGAGTCCTCTCTTAGAATTTGCTGGAATTTTAAATGCAGTACCCTTTTTCTAAAACCCTAAAGGTAATTGAAAACCTTATCTTGTCTGAAATAAATTACAATCACCAAAATACCATTAGTAACATGTATCATAAGCCTAAGAATTTGAATACCTTAAAACCAAAAATGAATGGCTAGAGGGTAAGTTAGAAACACTGTTGTTCATTTAATATTTCATTAATAAAGCAGAAAAGCTTTGTGATAGGTCCAAGTATCTAAAATTATTTTATAATGCAGCTGCTTTAAACAGTTCACCAGTCTTTATAGAAGTCCAAGCACCAATACTTAATGTTGAGCTAATAAAGAAACAGTGGTATTTTATGAAGTCATTAAGATTCCTTTAAAATAAACATAATTTGAACATGTAATCTCATAGAATTTATGAAGGGACAAATTTTGTAGTTCAAAAAAATTCAGATATTATTTATTCTACATATTTTTAAGTAAATAAAGCTTAAAACTGGCCTCAACTTGGAAATATTCAATTTAAGGGGGAGGATTAATGTTAAAATATAAGGAGGGTACTGCACTTTCCACAATTAACTGTTTTTAAAGAAATCAATGTAAAAACATATAACTCATCAAACAGGCCACATCCTGTTCTGATAATACTTTGTACTCCTTATGATTGTTTCATTTATTTTATTTTCCCTCTTTAGATCATTAAATATCAGTTCTGTTTGTCTAAAGGTAAGACAGTGTCCCAAACTCACCCTCTATTCTTTTACTCTTTTTTTTTTCATAAACTAGAGTACTAAGCTATATAACTCAGGAATTTACAAATCTAATGCTTCCCCGGTTCCACACTAAACATTTCAGAAGTTTTTACTAAATTTTTTCCAAAGTTAGTTTTTTACTAACCCCAGGTCTGCATGAAAACTAACACTGGTTCTGGGAAAAAGATAACTAATGATAAAGGCTTTGTTTGAAATTATTAAATTTCTTTGGTGAAATTATCATGTTGACCTTTTTGTTTCTCAGCGTGAACGAGTAATCCAAATAGATGGCATTGGTGTACACGTCTTTACATCATTAGTTGCTATACTACAGTGGCATCCAAAAGGAACAGTAGAAGAAGAACAAAAAATTGAAATTCCTCACTTCATAAACTTTGTTTTCTAGGTATCAGCTAAGATGATCTGATCCATCTTATTTCTAAGGAGGGAAATATCATTTGCTAATGGATTTATAAAAATAATTGGATTAGGATTTAGCAAATATAATTAGATTTATACAAAACGGTCATTCAAAAGAAATCTGAGGGAAAATATATAGCATTTTAAATTAATGGGCAAAATCTAAAGAAAATGAGAATGAGATGGAAATAAAGCATCTTTTATCTAAGAAGAAATAGAAAGACTGAGATTAATTTTGAGCAGAAAATTCCTGGCTACTTGATTGCTTAGTGACAAAGAATGAAATAATCAGAGGTTAAATATCAAACTTTTATTTAAAATAGATGATAGTTTTTGGCATGTCAAATATTTAACCCACAAATTTTACCACAATTTAATGAGACTGGGTTTATTAAAGTATTCATTAAGGTACAAAAATAGACAACATGAGAAGTAATTCATTTTAAAAGACACTTGGAAAATAGAACTACAAATTGTTTAATGAAACAAAAAAAAACACTTCATAGGTGAAAAGGCATTTTTCATATAAATATTAACGTTGCCAAAAATATTTTCACATAAAATATTGGATGTTTTATGCCAAATAAATTTATTCTAGAAACATTTGGTTAAAGCAATTCTCAAACATAATGAAATGAAAATAAAGTGAATTACTACTACATGGCCCAAAAAAAAAAAAAAAAAGATAAAAGATCTGTGTTCTCTTGGATTTTTTTCTTTTTTTTTCTCTCTCTCATTTAGAATTGTCCTTCTTACATGTAACTACTATGTAAGCCATAAGGAATAACACAAGAGAAGAAGGATATACATAATAAAAATAAAGCCAAAATAATGGTACCTACCAGGCTACAGATTTCAAAACAATGGATTAGCTAAAGTATTATGATTTAGGGTTTTGTCTCAAAATTTATTGAGTGTAGCTTAAGATGCATCTTAAGAATACCATATTTATTCAAAATAAAATGTTTAGCTTCTATTATAACTAAGCTATCAAAAGTTAAATTCATCCCAATAATATAATGAGATACTTTTCTTTGTTGATGATACCATGTACTTTATACTAGTTTTTAAACATTTAAAAAGAGTCATTTTACACATTTAAACTCAATTCAGTATTTTTTGCCTAATTTCTCAAAATGAGTTGTCTAATCAATAAGCTGATATTTAAGAGAAATTATTTTTACCCCTAAAATCTTTGAGAAGCTAATGTAATGATCTTTTGGTCTTCCCGTAACTAAGTTAAAGCATTATCAGATTGCTTCTCATCCTTTATTTTTTAAAACATTCACCTTTGTTATCTGACATTTGAATGGAAAATCTCAAAACCTTTAGTATTTCTTTCTAAAGAATCCACTAGAACATTTATGTCAAAATAACCAATTTATATACCAAATTTCTATGTTAAGACTTCAATTTTGATAAAGTTTGATATGCCATTACAGTAATTACAGTTCATATTATTTGAGATAAAACATCCTGATTTTATAATTAAATTCATTTATATATATAATAGTGAAATGAAATAAATTATATTCAAAATTTTCAAGTTTTAAATTTTATTGAAACATGATTTGCATTTTGCTTAAATATTTTGATCATATGCTGGTAGATTTGAGGGAAAACTCAAACTTGAGGTTGTGATATAAGAACACTATATGACTGATATAACAATTAATTTTATAATTTGGAAATTTATTTACTCTGCCTTCAGGTCAGTTTAGGTCAGGGGTTTTTAGCTTTTTTGTGTGTTCTGGTCCCCTTTGACAGTCTAGCCTGTGTTCTCATAGAGGCTACAAAAAAAATCAAATAAAATAAAGCTGTGATTTTTTTCCCCATTCCAATTCACAGACTCCCTGAAATCTATCCACAGACCCCTGTGAATCCCAGGATAAGAACTCCTGGTTTAGGTTGATAAGCTGTGAATATAAAAAATATTTCTAGTATCACAGAATTTCAGAGTTGGAGGGACTTCAGATATACAAAAGGAATTCCCACTATGACATATCCTGCTTTTGATTGAAGCAGCTCATTGCACTTAAGATCATCTCTAATTATTGGAAAGTTTTTTTCCTGACATAAAGCCTATATTTGCTTCTTTTTAACTTCCACTCCTGGTTCTGCCCTGAAACAAAAGGAAATAAAGTTAACCCCCCCTTCCCCATGTTCCTTCAGATACTTGAACAGAGCTAACATGTTCCTGGTGAGTCTTCTTTTCTCCAGACTAAACATGCCTTGTCTAATCCTCAGATGCTTCAGGAACCCTTCAATACCAAGGAAACTCTCCAATTTACCAATGTCCTTCTTATATATTGGTACCAGGAACTAACACAATATTCTAGATGAATTTTGCTAAGACCAAAATCCTTTAAAACTATCACCTCCCTCATCCTCAATGTCCCTCAATGCAGCTCAAGATCACATTAGATTTTTTTGACTGCCATATGGTATTGCTGGCTCATATTAAACTTGCAAGTGGTTTTGTTTTGCTTTGTTCTTAAATAGTTGGGGTTTTTTCAGTTCAGATCCTTTTCAGAGAAACTTGTTTATCTTTGCCTCCCCGTCTTACATTTGTGATAGTAATTTTTTTTTGCACCTGAATGCAAGAATTTAAACTGATCCCTGTTGAATTGATTCATCTCAGTAGAATCTACCCAATGCTCTTACTTGGGTCCTTACTCTGTTACCTGTCTTATCCCTTCAAGCTCTGTGTTGTCCACAAATTTAAGGAGCATACTATATATTATGTATATGCTGTATTGTATATACTGTCTTTAATCCAAGTCTTTTATAAAAGGTGTGAAACGGCAAAGGAGCAAGGACATATCTGAGGAAATCCTGCCAAATAATCATTGACTTTTTGAGTCCATGTGTCAAACTATTTCTCATTATCTGTTAATTAGTATTATCATCTAATTCATATCTCTCCATCTTTACCAGAATAATATGAGATATTTTATCAAAAAGTGTTGCTAAAATCTTTACAAATTACATTTACAGCATTCCCCTCAACAACTACTTTAATGATCCTGTCAGAGAGAGAGAGATTGAGATTATTCTGGCATGACCTGTTCTAGATGGAGCCATGCTGGAAATCATCACTTCCCTTTCTAGATTTTGGGCAACTTTAATGCTCTTTTCTAGCTTTTTTCAAAATATCAAAATCAAAAACAGGCCTCTTGTTTACAGGCTCTGTTTTCTTCCCTTTTTTGAAAATTGGGACATTTATCCTTTTCCAATCTAAATTTGGTACCTTTACCATTTTCTGTAATCTTTGAAGTATCATGAAAAGAGTCCCCAAAATCATTTCTGCCAGTTCTTTCGGGACTAGAAGATTTAGTCCATCTCAGCTAGGGATCTTCTTTTCATCAGGGGCAATTAAGATGCTCTTATTTATCTTAAGTATCAACTCCCTGTTTGCCATTTTTGTGCTATCATTGCATGTGTAAAAATCATTCTTCTTTGCAACAAAGGGGGGGGGGAAGACTAATTAAGAGTTGAACAGCTTTCCCTTTTTTCTGTTGTCTATTACCATCCCTTCTCCCCAACTCCTATCTCTTTTGTCATCTTTCTCCTTCCAATATAATATAAAAAAAACACCCTTTTTTATTGTCTTCAACCTGAGATCAGACTGAAAGAGACAGACCAGAGGCAGAGAGATCTTCTGTTACCTGGCTTTCCATCTTTTAAATATTTCTGATTAAAATCTAGGTTGGCAAATTTCATTAAAAATGTTTCCTTTGTGCTGTCAAAATTTTATTCTTGAGCATCTCTCATCCCTCCTGGGCTGACTTCCCCTAATTCCACTAAAACATGGGATCCTACCTATTCATATTCATACCTAAAAATTTTTCACAGCATAAATTCACCTTAATACTTGATTTATGGTTTTGTAAACAAAGAGAAGAAATGAACTTAAAAAAAATTTTAAATTACTGGTTGGTATAAATAATAAAATGAATAGTACAAAATATCTTTGTTAAGATTTTCCTCAGATTTCCATAAATATACAAAAGCAATGTCATCAAGTTCATTAACTGATATTTTATATATACATAGTTCCAGAATATGAAGGTAGACTTCATTCTGGCAAACAGCCAACACTTTGAAACCACAGATAATTATTGAGATTTCATTTTCTATCCACTATTTAACCTTAGGAGAAATTTTTTCTTAACTATTATGATTTCTAAATGGTACCCAAGTGAGCCATACAAAATTCCAGTTCCAGTTTTAGAAACACCAATGGTTTGCTGTTTTCAAAGCTGAAGCAACATACTGAAACATTTATATAGAAGCAGCCCTTTTAAAGGTGTCTAAATGAAAGAGAGATTTTCAAAACAGAATCTTCTAATCCATGCCATATTAGTGAAATTTAGAAACACCAACAAAAGTACTGTTCAGCTAAGCAAATGAAGTTTTAATCATTTTTCCCAAGAGCAACTATATCATTACAGCTTATACCTAAAAGTCATTTTATGTGCTGCATTAATTTATTTCATTATTTAAATTAAAATTTGAGGCAACAGGATTGTTCATATTGACATCAGCTTCATTATTTTTCCCTCACTGTTTCAGCTAACATATGACTGTTTGCTTACCATTGTCATGAATGCATGGGATCATACTAAAAAGACATGACTAAAAAAAGACAGAAGTTAGTATTTTGTAAACTAAGAGACTGACCTCTCAATTAGATGTAATATTTTTAAAATATAAAACTTTCATTTGGAGTTAATAATTGCCCATCTCTAAAGCTTTAAAGATTTTCAGGTTCCTATAATAAGAACATTATAAAGTACTGCTCAAGTTACAGCTGTATTACAATTTATATACTATCAAAATTATTAATCCATACAAAATAACCTTGTATTGGGCTTTAGCTGTAACCTCAGATTTGCCATTCTCTCTCAAAATCTGATCTTTCCCCATAATCATATGATAAATCCCCTTTCATGATAATCAGGTTCAATAAAATAATCATAAACTGATTCTTACACCAAAAATTTTGACTCAATGGACCATCAAAACAGTCAATCCATCATTAAGTAGTATGGCTTTAACCTTAGACAGTTTTTCTGACTTGGTATAAATTGTAATATGTAAAAATCTACTACTCTTGAATTCACTTTAAATGATTCAAGACATAAGTTGGTTTGAACTCATTAAAAGAAAATAATTTTTAAAAAACAGTATATGGAAATGCCAGTGGGAAAATATTCCCTTTCATTGCCTAAGCTCATATTTCTATAATTTTACACAACAGCCAAATGTATTCTAGCTTTGTTTTTACTTTTTTTGGTGTCCTCAGCCCCCAGTATAGTGTCTAGCAAATAATACCCACCTAATAAAATGTTAATTGACTAAGAAATGTTTGTTAACTGGCTGGACACTGTGGTTATTGGCTAAAGTTTCTGGGACAATCATTATTTGCTCAATTTCTATATTTTTTTCTACAAAATGTTTCTATTTGTTTAAATATTTTCAGCCATTCTTTAAAAGTTAACTTCTGAAGATACTCCTTATTTACAAGTCAGAGAACTCCAAGAATGATACTGAAAATTTGGGGGCTTTAAGGTTACCAAAGATTCTCAAATTCTTACATTTCATTTTGTGAACATCTAAAATGAAAGTTTGATTTGAAGTGAAAAAAGTTTATTTACCTGCTTATTTTTCAGTACTGCATTAATTTTAATGATCTATTACTCTTTTCTTTATCCATATCCAATGGTTTTTCCATGCTATCTTAACCAGTTATTGGAATAAGGAGTCTTGATAACTTATCATTGTTAAATGCTCTATTAGATCTACTATACATCTCAAAGGAACTATGTTTTGGTGTCTCTTCCCCTAAGATCAACCTGTGCTTTTGTCTTTGATCCCATCTTCCTGGGAAGCTTGCCCCCCCACAAGTCATTCTCCCTATCTAATGGCACCTTCCTGTATACTTTAAAAAAAACCTTCACTTGACTATTCCCTTTCATAAAGAATCCTAATACAAGTTGTCTACACCGTTTCCCACATTCTCTGTTCTCACCCCTTGCAATCTGATTTCCAACCTTATAATTCAACTAAGACTTCTCTCTACAAAGTTACAAATGTTTTTTTATTTACTAAATACAATAACCATTTCTGTCTTTCTACTTCTTGGCCTTTTTTCACTTTTTGACACTTCTCCAGGATACTCTCTTTTCTCTAAGTTCATGGCACTGATCTCTTAGCTACTTCTTAGTCTTCTTTGTAGGATTACCTCTATCTGTGTCTTCTGTTATCTCTTTATGACTCTTTTGATGATATCATCAGCTCATACGAGTTCAACTATCATATCATATCACCCTAATTTAAGCCTTCAACACCTAAACTAAAAATAATATTAGTGTTTATATAGCATTTTAAATTTGTTTTAAAAAAACAAACCTTTGTTTTATCTCATTTGATCCTCACAACAAGCCTGTGAGATAGGATTGTTGTCTTCATTTTACAGTCAAGAAAACTAGGTCTTTGCAGTGACTTTGCAAGTCACTTGTCCTGATCTCACAACTGGTAAATTCTTGATCAAGATTTGAACCGTGAATGGCAGCTAGGTGGCTCAGTGAATAGAAAGCCAGGCCTGGAATCAGGAGAACCTGAGTGTTCAAATCTTGTCTCAGACACTTCTTAGCTGTGTGACACTGGTCAAGTCACTTAATCCTAATTGTCTAGCCCTTACTTTTGCCTTGGAATTGATATTTACTACTGATTCTAAGACAGAAAATAAGAGTTTTAAAAAGAGAGAGTTTTGAACTGTGGTCTTCCTTGACTCCAAATCCAACACCATCTGGTGTGGCAACCTAGCCACAGTATTAATTTGCCTCCTCAACACAAGCTTTTCCCTCTCTCTAATTTCATGTACTTGCCAAAATGAAATTCTTAAAGCTCAGATCTGATGATGCATGTCACTCAAAAAGTTTGGGGATTCTATGCATATTCCTTTTCTTCAAATCCAAAGCCCTTCACAGTCATCCTTCAACTTACTTTTTTTTTTTTTTTGGATTATAGTACATTAGCCTACATCACATATATTCCAACCAAACAACTCCTTGCTGTTCAATGTATGACACATTTCATCTCCCATCTTCACAACCCTGTCCTCCATGACTGTACCTCAAGTACCACCTCTGCCCTGATTGACCTCTGCCTTAATTATTGGTACCCTCTGCACTGGAAACAATTTTATATATGCTTTTCTCTGTACATGCTGTTCCTGTCCCCTAACCAAATGAAAGAACCTCAAAAGCAAAGTCTGTTTGGTTTTGCCTCTGTAGCCCACAAGGCCAAGGCTTGGAATGTATCAGATAGATATTTTGTCAACTGAATCCTTGAATGATAAAAATCTTAGAGTTATTTATTAGAATTTTTAGAGATAAAATATTTTCCCCAATTCATTTCAGTTTAATTCAACAGACCTTTATTAAGTGCCCATTTTGTGCAAGAAACTGTTCTGGGTTCTAGAAATGTTCATACACAGTGAATTAACCTGCTTTTTTCATCTGATGAAAAAAAAAATTTTCCAAGTTCCTTCTCTTATTTGTTCAATTCCAAAGTTCACTTATTTTCACTTTTTTGTGTTCAAGAACCTTAAATCTAATTAGCTTGAGTCTTCCTTCTGAATTTGTAATATTAACAATCTTCAGTGGGTATAGTCACACCAAAACATCTGTAGTTCTGAAGCTGGACATGTCTAGAGACCAATAAAATAAATCACATCATGCTTTAAAAAAACAGCCATAGTTATTAATTTATTCTTTCAATGAGTGCAGATCATTACTGCCATATTGATTGTGACTTATTTGTAATGATGGTGTTAACAAGTAACAGCAAACCACATGGATTTTTTTAGGGGAAAGGAAGGGCTGGGGTTGATTAGCTCCATGTAGAGACAGTCTATGTCCAAAGATATGATGTCACTCTCATTTTAGGAACTCAAACTTTTTGTAGTTTGTGTTCTCCTATAACACAGTAAAATTAAATAGATTAATATTATTTACCTCTCACCCTATAAAAGTCATGTCTTGTCAGAAATGGAATTTTATTGTCATTTCTTTTGCAAATTATTTATTTTGAGTTTAAATTTAATGCATATCATCCTAGCAGATCATAAGTTGCTTGGGGATATGTACATTCAAGTGTCATATGCTCAAAGTAATGACAACCAAATAACAAGAACCTTGATTCAGTCCTCAGTGAATTTGGTGGGGTTTCCATGAGGAGAGATTTTTATTTTTGTTGAGTTTTATACAGTTTGAAAGCTCTCATAATAAAGTGATCAAGATAGTATGCCATGAGTTCAGGGGAAGCATTAGAAGTCCAGTGGTTTTGGTACTATTTTATAGACTTCTTTTTTCTTCTTCTTTTCTGTCTTCCTGTGTAACTGTTAGTTGGTAAGTACAATATGTTGGATTTACAAAACAGCTCTAACTGTGAACCATTCATCACCCTAACCATGCCCATGTAATATAAACAAAATCCGATTACTCTCTTCTCTGTTCCTCAGTTAACACCTGTCAAACCCTGCAGTGTGTCTTATATCTATTATATCTATCTTCTCTCCTGTTTCCTCACTTCTCTCTACTTTTTCATCATTTCTTCATTAACAACAAAGAAAGAAATGCAGTGATAGTTCTCTTCCTCCCCAAACCTCTACTAGAAAGCATTGGCCATCTCAAGGTAAAAAAGCCAGAGGAAGCTCCCTCATTCTTCCTAAGAATGGTATGCTCTACCAGACAAGCATGGGCTCCCATCTTCCCTCTGCCTTCTGTCTGCAATGCTTTTCTGAAGGGGGCCAGTGATTCGTGGGTTCTAATGGTTGAGCCAAGTTAGATAATAAGGGGGGAATGAAACATTTCCTTATATTTTAAGATATAGTGGAGGTCATTCTAATCATTATAAATCCTAGTTAAGAAAGAATGGATTTTGCTTGAACGATAACTATTTTCTTAAAGAAATGCACATTTCTTCAATACAATTATATTTGACCTTGTAAGTACTCTAGGCACTTTGACTTGTGCTGAAAATTTACTAAATGCACTTAAGTTGACCAGCATGTCAACAAGACCTACATCCCTATGAAAATTTCCACTTTGCCTTATAATTTCAGTTTTGCAAATGAATAAAGGCAAAAGTAAATTGAGATATCAATTATAACTAGGAAGCTTTAAGTAGCAAAAATGTGAAACTTCCATTTATTGTAATACCAAATTAGGAATCTATGTTCATTACTCAATTTACTATTTGCATAGGATTTAATATTTTAGTAATCAATTTAGTCAAAAATTTCCATGCTAGGCAATGTGGCACAATAGGATGCTATATTTGAAGTCAGAGAACCTGTTTCAAGTATTGGCTCTGCGGTTTAAATGTATGAGCTTAACCTTTCTGGGCCTCAGTTTCCTTATCTGTAAAATAAGGGGGTTGAACTAAATGATTTCTAAAGTCCCTTACAGCTCCAAATCTATGATCCTGTGATTATATATCCTGTGAACACTATTACTTCTAAGGAATGATGATGGAGAGTCTATAAACAAACATGCCTTAGAATCCATAGGCTATAAACTACTCTAGACCATTATTGTGTCACACTTGCAACATTTTCTTTGTTGTCTCTGCAAGTTTTTTATTGTATTTTTGTTTTTTGCTTTGTTCAGAAGAGATTTATGCTCTACGGAAACATTTAGATGAGAAGAGCTAACATTCTTAATAGCAAGGGGTTTAACCTCAATAGCTAAATAATTTTCATTTGTTTTCCCTTTTTTTGCATTTTCAGATCTGTTTCCACTGA
Organism: Gracilinanus agilis; assembly: GCF_016433145.1. Classification (NCBI taxonomy): domain Eukaryota; kingdom Metazoa; phylum Chordata; class Mammalia; order Didelphimorphia; family Didelphidae; genus Gracilinanus; species Gracilinanus agilis. The sequence goes on along the minus strand of NC_058131.1, from coordinate 446,748,871 downwards.
TTACCTTTATTTCTGTGGAAGAAGTGGAAATTTCAGATAAAAGAAATAGTACTGTTAATCTGTCCTAAATTACAGCATTCTTTGAAACAATTTTTCTATTTAGACAGATTTTGATTTTAGAATCTTTGACTCTCAGGTATTCACTTTGGTTCTTTCCATAAAGGAAATTATACCTTTAATGACTTTAGTTTGAACATCTAGCTTTTGTTACTGGGGACAATTTCAGAATCTTATACTTAAGCTGTGAATGCCTACACTCTGAAGCCTACTGTAAAGGAACTAGTCCTACTCACCTGCATCTTGAACCCTGCATGCTGATGGTGGCTATAGATCCTTTCCCTTCCTGTTTGCAAGGAAATTGCTTCCCATTGCTGCTTCTCAGGACACTGGTTAGTTCTCCCCTTGATTTGATGGGTTTTTCCAGCTGACATGTAGTAGAAGCCACCAAATCAGTGTGTTTACAATATTTACTAGGGCATTCTAGTGAATAAATATTGCTTGTTAGAAGAGTTGCTGGGGCATTGGTACTAACAGGTCTGTTTCTTACTGTCTCCCCACAGGTTCCTTCCCGGAGACTCTACCCAGCGAAACTCCAACAGCAACGCAGATGGATGGGACCGACTTAGCTTCTCCGATGTCCCCACGAACCAGCAAGAGCCGAATGTCTATGAAGCTGCGCCGCTCCTCAGGGTCGGCCAATAAATCCTAAGAAGACAAGCAACTCTGCGGCTTTTTTAAATGACAAACATTAGTCTTGAGCAGTTGAATTAGCACTGACAATGTTTTCCCCCCAAAATTTAGCCAGATGTATGTCTGCCATCACACATGTTCCTTCCTGTATACTTGTTTTAGAAAACAACACTTATATTTTATTTATCTCAGTATTTTAGCTTTGAGATTTCTGCAATTTTTAGTTACACTAAGCTTTCACTCTTGATACAGTTTACATACTATACCCTTTAACTTTCTTGATAATTATGTCTAAATTGTCGCTTTTAACTCCATGGTTAACACAGAACCAAAATGTAATTGGAGAAAATGATCTCACTGTTATTTATTATTCCCATTGTAACTTTCTTAGCAAGCTAAATATGTACAATTTTTTTAATGTACAATTTCAAATTTAAGCATTTGTAAAGTCCTAGCAAAAGGCACACAAGTCGTTAATGCACAGGATGTGTATAGATTATTTATGTTATGAGAATAAAATAATTACAATAAATTGTCTTTTAGTATTTTAGTTTCCACTTGAAATTTTTTTTAGTATTAGGTTTTCTTTCCCAAAACAGTGTCTCATTTCCTAGCTATGTGGATAATACATTGACAAATCAAAAAATGAGAAAAATCACTGTGCTGCACTCTGACTTAGGCTTGCCTTCCAATTATTTTTATAATTTTCCTTTTAAAATGGTATCACTGTTCAATACCATTCTGTTTTGAGATTGTGGCCCAGATCATCTGGCCACAGGATCTTGGTGGATCAATAGTTTTTTCTTATATATGGAAAAAGAAGTATTTTTCCAATGTAACTTCCTTACTCAAAATTATGTGTACTATTAAAGAAGATAAGGGAATATTATCCAGGAGTCTGACTTTAATCTATTGTTAAAATTGAACTTATAGGTGTGGATCAGTACACAATCCATTCCTCCAGAGGTATTTTCCTACAACAGATGAGCTGCTCATATTTTGTGTTGAGTGGCATCTCTCCTAAGGAAATATAGCATGGCATCAGTTCTAACTGCATGTGTAAATACATCATACAGGCAAATACAGAAATATAAATTATGTATGGTCATTCATCTAGTATCTACAGATTTGTAATTGTTAAAGAAAAGATAACATAATATTTAATAATACAATAAAAATTATTCTTACCACTTTCTGTTCTTGAGTGTTGATTGAGCTTTAGTGTCTTAATGCATTTTAGGTATCAAGTAGAGTTGAAAGATCTTATTTCTGTGATTAATAAACAGTAAAGCATGAACTTAGTTCTCATCTTAAAAAAGATTTGAATTCTTGTTACAAGGGGTGTACTTTGACCTTAGTTCACAAAAATAGATAGGCATACATTTCCTTATTGCCCTACAGTAACTTCTTATTCTATGCAATTTGAGTTATGCCAATAATCATCTCAGTTGTTTGATTCTAGTTTCTCAAATAAATTTTTGTTAATGCTCCTTTCATATGAGAGACTTTCTATAGGAAAGAGTGGGAGGTTTCATTTTTTAAGAAAATAATTCAAGTCCAGTGTCAAAGACATCTGATGGCTTCTTTTTCCAAGTAGACAGAAATGAAAATTGGAGACAAAAGCTCTTAGTTAGCTGTAGAATGTAGCTTTTTTTAGGTGCAATAGACCTGATGGAGTTCAAAAAGTTAAGATACAAGCTGGAACAATCTAGAAGGCTACCCTAAGGTAGCTAGTTATGGAAATAAGTCACTGTTCCATTTCTAATATGCTTCCCCCCCAAAAAAAATTTTTAACACTAGGAAGCTATGATAGAATAAAAATGCAAAAGGAATGAGAATTAATGAAATAACCACCTTGAAACAAACCATAAAAATGTTTAAGCCCCCAAGTTCTTTTTAAAGTGTTCAAATTAAGACCAAAATTGAACCCATCAATTTTTTTAAAAAAGGAAGGTGGAATTAAACAGCCAATATTTAATGAGAAAGAAGTGTTTACAAAGATACAGCATCTGTTCTCTTTTGGAATTTGAATTATTTAAAAGAAAAATTATGCCAGACCCTATTTTAAATTATTTCTTCCCTTTTTCTCTTGAGCCCACTGTGTCTTTCAGTGGTATCTAGATGCTACATGTAAAGGTAAAGATGACCAAACAAAGCAAGACACAAACTAAGCACATTTATTTGGTGAGCACCATACACAAACAGGGCTATTTGTCATATAAGCAATAGCCAGTTTCCCAGCCTCTGGCTAATAGAAGCAAGGACAAGGATGTATAGAATATACAATGATCATGGTTTTTAAAAAAGCAACTTGAAATTAAAATTTAAAAACCTTGTAGCTGTAAAAAGTTTTTTTTAAATGTTAAATGAGTTTTCTTTCAATTTCATAGTGGATTACATCTTATTATAGGTTAATTTTTAGTACAAGAAATAAAATTTCTAACAAAAGCATTACACAAATTGAGTGAAACATTGCTAAAGAGATAAAATTTTAACTTCAGGAAACCAGTCTAATGTGGAGGGTTTTTTTTTTATTTTTACGCAGTTTAAGCAAGTTTATCTTACACAAAAGTATAAGTTGAAATAATCCTTGTTGCAAGTAATTAGCATTTTTACCCACTTTCTATGGGGTGGATCAGTTTAATGGAATTGGAAAAGGGAGATGTTTACAAGGTACTCAAGACCTACAAGAAAGGTAAGCAAAAGCCCTCTGAATTTCACTTCAACTGTTTTTGCCCACAGTCACATCTTGCTTGAAACCTTGCTTCTTTGTAAGTCTGGCACCAATTATGTCTTCACAGAATGTAGAGTGAAAATTGAAGAAATTATATGGGTGCCTTTGAAGATAAGGGAAGCAAAATCAGTAATAACCACACTGAGTGGCTAAAAAGACGTTTTTTAAGTCCTTTTTAGACACAAGCATTCATTGAGACGTTCCACAGGAATTACAAGTCACATAGTACTTTTTAGTCTCCAAGTGGTTGAGCTCCAGGAAGCGTTTAAGAAAGAAAGGGAGATAAAGAAAGAGAGAAAGCCTTTTTACCAGTTGGAAGAAGTCCCGCAGCCACTCACAAAGTCCATTTCTTACTTCCAGTCTCCGTCCCAGTCTTAATTCTCTATGTACTCAGCAACCGGGTCTGAGTGGCATCTGAAGCAACAACACCTGCCGGCTTTCCGACGGGTGACATTTATTAATATGTCGAGTTAGCCCCAAGGAACTGAAGAAGGTGGATGGACAGTGCTTGCATGGAAAGATCTGTTGAGTATCTTCGTCAGCAACTCTCCGTCCACTTGGTCCCTCTGGAGGCGCCCCTGCTAAAGAAGGCAATAGCATTTCCTCTCGCACTGCGTGCCACAACCTGTGCTTGTCTCTGATGTCGGCCGAGGGGAAGTGTGCCCCGCAAAGCGGGCATGGGAAAGCAAGCTGCAAGCTCTGCTCAGTACTGTAGCCAGGGGTCAGCGCTCGGGTTGAACCTGCCTGATGAGTGCCCAAATGCTTTCGCAAATAAGCTTGGCGGCGGAACTTCTTGTGACAATATGGGCACAAGAAAACCTCAGATATCCCATCTCCATTGCGGTTCCCTGTACCTTGGACCCGACGCCCCGACGCCCTTTCATTATATGTACCCTGTGGTAGCTGGGGCTCTGGGTGCTGAGTGGCCTTCAGGTCCTGATGAAGGGTAGCAGTAGTGTTGGAGCTGTCCTGGTGCTGATCAGTCCGGGAGCTGTCCCGAATATGAGGGTGCTGACCTTCAGGCCTTTTCTCTCTGCTGTTCTCCTTACCCTCCCCCAGGAAAGGTGCAATAGAACTGCAATCCGAAGACAATGAGGAAGAAGAGGAAAACGAAGGAAGGGCCTTCGCGTCCCTGGGGACAGTTGCGGAAGCACTAGCAGGACGTGGCTTGTGCCACCGGCGGTGGGAAGCCAGGTTGGCAGGGCAGCTGAAGACCTTGTCGCATTCAGGACAACGGTACTCAACTCTCACTATGCGGGAGCAGCGGTGCTGAGCCAGTGCGAAGGGGTCTGAGTATTCCTCTTTGCACAGCTGGCAAATAAATTCACCCAGTGGCGTTCGGCTGCCTTCAAGGCCTCGGGATGGTGTCCCAGGCGCCTCCTCCTTGATTTTCAACCCCAGGACTGGGGATGTGGTTACTTCATCCGCGAAACTCAACCTCCTCATAGCTTTCGGTTTCTTGGTACCTAGCACTGCTGTCCCAGACCCAGACACTGACACTGGCCCAGGAGGTCCCTTATCACGACGGTCGTCCCCACTACCCCGCTTCAAACCCTGAAGAGTAACAGTGAGGGGAGCTGAGTCTGGCTTTGGAGCAGCTTCTGGGAAAGGTGCCAGAAGAGGTATCAAAAGCTGCTCCCCCGAAGATGGGGCAGACACGGTTGCCACTGTGGAAGAGAAAGCAACCGCGGCTGTGGTGCCCCCCGGGAAAGACTCAGCCGAGGCAGGAGAACTGAGGCAACGCTCCAGGAACGTCCCGCGCAACTCCGCGCCCGCCGGCTTAGCTGGGCTGGGACTGGGACCTGGAGTCGAGCCTCCGCCCAGCCCCCCGTCAGAGCTTTCCCGCTGGCCTGGTCCTCTGCTTGCTACCGCCCCTAGGTAGAACGCTGACAATCGCGAAGTCGCCTCTCTCTCCTTCTTTTCTACCTTTTCCAGTGGGGATTCCAACCTCTCCTTACCCGTCACGCTTTCCTGGGGACTGGGGGAAGCCCCTCGGGGGAAAAGAGGTGCCTCTTGGTGCCCCAGAAGGTGAAATTCCCTTTCCACTCGACGCATGCGGTAAGAACCTCCCAGTCTCTTGGTTCTTTTCACCAAAAAGCCCCTCGGCATGATGGGGTTGGGAGAATTGGAAATTTTAACTGAGAGTGAAGGGGGAAAGTGGGAGGCGAATGCTGCAAAACCCGAGACTGGAGCAGGACGTTGCTGTAGCCGTCATGTTCCGGCCTTTAATAGCTGAGACGCCCGGTGGGGAGAGGGGGTAACGAACCTCGCTCTGAAACGGGAAGGTACTGCCCAATCAGGAGTCGGAACCTGTGCGGGGTGGGGCGGCGGGGAGGGCGGTATCAGCTCGCAGCATCCCAGGCTGGCAACCGCGGTGGTTGGATAAGCGCCTAGGGAGGAGGGGGAAAAGGTTGACTGCTTAGCCACGCCTTCCCCAAGTTCAAACAGCAGTATCTCCCTCATCCTACAAAACCATCACCTTACCCGTCCAGGGTTAAAATAATACCCAGCTAGAACAGCCTGTCAGACTAGTTCAGAGGGGAGGCGAAGGCGCGGGAAATCCGCAGGAAGGTAAGCTGGTAAATGTGTGAGGGAGTCACGACGCCCTTAACCTTCCCCACCTTCTTAGGGGGTCCATGATTACACCCTCAGGGCTCTGTCCCTGGCTCTCCTTCCTTCTCTCTAACAAAGAGGGAGTCTTGTTAGCTCCTAGTAACTGGAGCTTTCTTTGCCTATTGCAGAGTGGCCCTGACAGAAAAATGGAAGACTTTCTAGAGCCAAGAAAGCAACCAGCATTCCAACTCCTCTTTCAGCCTCTGAGAAAGAATTGGGGTGGTAGAGCCGAGACAGAAAAGGCCTCAGAGATGAAGATATAGGTTGCGGCCATAGGTAGGAATCAGGTTCCTTTTCGGAACTGAATTAATAGGACCTAATCAGCCCAGAAGGCTTTTGACTGGGCACAGGCAACAGGGTAGTCTATATTAGGGAAAGAATGTGGAAAGGGGAAAGGAAAGAGGATCACAGGGCATCTTTGGGAACCTTAATTAGAAGAGGTCTGTAAATTAGTAACAGGTGAAAAATCTCTCTATTTGCATTGAACTAGTAGAGAGGCAACAACAAAAAAGCAGAATGAATTAACTTACTGATAATGTTCCTATATTTGAAGTTGAAGTATATCTACATCTATCATTGATCAAAACTACTAGTTTCTGGCAGCATGAGAATTCGTTTGTGATTAAGGGCACTGGGTGAGGAGATTGTGCTTCTTAGCAAAACTTTAAGACTCAAGAAACTAGACATTTCAGTGTCCTTTTACTTAAGGCTTACAGTATGTATGTCTCTGACATATTGTGAAGGGAAAGGGGGAGTAGTGAGTAACTTCTTTTCTCAGATAAGGCAGTTTCCTTGTTCATGCTTTATTCTTTTACTACACAAAAATATGTCTTAGTACCTCAGTATGCCTTATAGCTCCAGTTAATTTGTCAGTTAATATTTGTTAAACACTTACTAGATATAAAAATACTAATCGTGTTGATAAATAATCAAGAGGAAAGCACTAAGAGGGAAACATTTATTAACTGCCTACTATGTGCCAGACGTTTTACCTCCTCACAATAACCTTCAGAGATCAGTGGGATAATATAGTTAGACCTGTGCTTTAGGAAAATTACATTGACAGTTTGGAGTGGGAAGAGACTTGTGACAGGCAGACCAATTGCTGTAATAGTCCAAGCAAGAAATAATAAAGACCTATATCAGAATGGTGGAAATGTCAGAAGAGAGAAGAGGGCTAATGTTAGAGATGAAGATAAAACTGATAGGCATTGGCAATAGATTGGATATGAGATGTGAGAGAGGGCGAGGAGTTGAGAATGGCATCTAGGTTTAGAGCATGGGTAACTGGGAGGATGGAGGTACCTTCAACACTAATAAAGAAATTAGGAGAAATGGATGCTTTGAGGAGAAGGGAGACAATGAATTCCATTTGGATATGTTGAGTTTGATGTCTCTGGAACATCCAGTTTGAAATTTCAAAAGGGTAACTTGAGATCAACAGTTGGAACTGATTTAGTAGATTGAAAATCACCTGCAAGTATGACAATGGAATCCATAGGAACTGCTAAGATCACCAAGTGAAAAATTATAAAGGGATGGCCCAGGACAGAACCTTGTTGGGTCCCCATGGTTAGCAGGTATGACCTGGATTAATATCCACATGTTAATGAGGATTACATGGCACTTAATATTCATAATATGGAGACTATTCCATAGGAGTAGTAATGTCTATAGGGATATGGCTAAGAAAAAAAAATATGACACTGTGATGCAATCAAGGTGCTTACAATCTAGATAAGACTTGATGGCTTATGTTTCTAAATCTTGTTCAAGGAGTGGCAAGGAAGCCAGTGACACTGGAGTTTTTAGAATATGCATTATTGATTTCATTTTGCAGATGAGGAAACTTACTCATTAGAAAACTTAAATGAGTTGCTAATGTGTGACTTAAGAACTGGGAGGCCCCAATCTTTTTACTCCAAATCCAGAACTCTTTCCACTCTACTAGGTTCACACATGGTAGGTTATAATTATTAGAATTTATGATAGAAATAAAGAGAAGCAGCAGCTCACTAGATAACTAGATCAAAATAGAATACAAAAAAAAAATAAAGCTAAATTTTAACTGCAGAAAAACTGGCTATTAGTAATGCATATTATCTATTTCCCTGTGAAGAAACTTTTTCCTGGCAAATAATATGTGTTTAGAGGAGTTGAAGAATTAAAAGATGTGCACAGTCAGAGATTTTAGAGTCAAAATGCATATTTTTGAATCACCACATCAAATGACCACGTAAAATGTATTTTTTAAAATAACCTCAGTCTTTTTTGCTGGATCTTCATCCAGGTCACACCAGATAACCATGGGTCTCACAGGGCTCTGACTCTTCTAAACTATTTCACTTGGTGATCTCATCAGCTCCCATGAATTCAATTATCATCTCTATGATCATTGGATTTTCAAATCTGCTTATCCAACCACAATTACTACTAACCTTCAGCTTTACTTTTCTACTAACCTTCAGCCTTTCATTTCCAACAGTCCATTGGACATTCCAAATATGTCACATAGTCATCTTTTTCAATAAATTTTATTTTACTTTTCAAAGATCAGTCTTCTCTCCCTCCCACTTCCCTTCCTCTGTCTCATTAAGAAAGAAAGAAAAATAAAATCACTGTTACAAACATATACAGCCAAACAAAAATTGTTCATCACCTATGTCTAAAAATATGACTAACACCTCTTTCAGGAGTGGGACAGCATAAAGTTCCCAAGTATGTGTGTGTGTGTGTGTTGTATGTGTGTTAAACTTCCAAGTTTATATGTATGTACATATATATAGTATTGAATTTTTTTCTTTTCTTCCTCTTTGAGAAAAATTATTTGTATAAGGGATGGCTCTTTAGGAAAGTGGGGAAAGAAATACAGGGAGCCATCTAGGCAAGATAAAAACAAAAGATATCAATATAAATCTATTTTTAAAATAATTTTCATCATCATTATTTCAAAGTATTTGTTAATAATGAATACATAAGTCTTGAGTAAGGGTCAGAATACACTTTGCGGGGCCTTTCCATAACTCAGCGTCCCAACCCAGATGATATAGAAGTTTCAGTTATCAGATATTTGACTCTACTCCAGTAAAGGGCACTCACTTGTTTCCCATCTGTTTTCTGATCTGATGTTGTACCCCTCCATAGTCATAGTTTAGCTTTCCTCCAACAAATAATTTTCACCCTCTTTTACATGGGACAAGCTCAGACACCTGGATTTTCACAATAAACTCAAGCACTTTGTTTTTCACAGCTCAAAAAGTATATTATTCCTATTTTTTTTGTATGTGGTTCCAATATCCCCTTCATGGTTTATAATTGAAGAAAGTAGCATGAGAACTTCTCTTTCTTCTACCTCTTTAACAACACTGTATGTTTTTAGTGAGTTACTGCAACTCTTAATTAAGTCAGCACCTTCCATTAGGTCTTAGAATTGGGAAGACCCAACTTTAACTCTTTCTCTTTCCAGTTTCCTTTGGTCCTGGTTATTTATTCAAATGGCACTAGGGTCTGGAGGTAGCCCTTCATATTATATCCCAAAAGAGAAAAGAGATAGAGGTATAGAATAGAGCCTATGACTCCCAATATGGGAATCTGAACTGGGGAGAGGGAAATTTGTCAATCCTAGACATAGATCACAGAATCTCACAATTGGTGTTGACCACAAAAGTCATAACTGTGCAAACAACAGGCAAACTCCTAAAATCAATCAATAAACTTCATATTAACTAATATAAAATTATGATTGGATATTAAAATAAAATTCCTGAAAAACACATCATTTGACTACCATAAAACGATAGTCTGTGAACCTTTGGGAGTTCATGATAATGGTCCATTGGGTTTTCACACACACACACACACACACACACACACACACACACACACACACACTTTAACGGCACTTTAAGCAATAAAAACAACTGCCCAATTGTTACAAATATATTTCCCTGTGCGTATATGAAGCATTATGAGGGTTTTTCTACAGAGATTTGAAACCATCATGGACATGCGCACAGCAATTGACTGTGTAGCAATTATATCAAATTCTGATCATTTTGGATCTTGCTATTTCTCAAGCTATTATCAAATTGTTTTCAAAATGCCAGCAAGGTTTGATATTTGAATCCAAATCAATTATTAATGGATTGTCAGACACATGAACATACTCTCATTTGCATTCTATACATTATAGCAGAGTAGCTTCCTTGCCCCCCCTTACCCTGTTATATTATATATTAAATTATAGATTATACCTTATCAGCTACATAATCTTGTGATGTTATGAACATTTGCATTCTTTATAATTAAATGTCAGGCTGATTGAAAACCATGATCCATGGGCAGGTATATTACAAGCCATCATAAAATCATCAACACAAACATTCTGCAGGAACAAGCCTTATATTACCTCTTATTGCAGTAGTAAGACTGTTTTCTAATTTGAACTTAACCACTGCGTATGTAACTATTCTTCTATTTGGAAGATTTTTAAATGAACTGTCTGATAACACTGGTCAGTCATTCAATAGAGTTTCTGAGAGTGTAGCCCGTGTGCCAGTGTTAAAAGGGCGGGGAGAGGGGATCATGTTTTCATATGAAGAATAAATCTTTCCTTTCAAAAGTTAGTTTGTAGATAGACTTTGTTAAAAGCGAAGTAATAATATGTAATATCTATATCAAAATGATTACTATCTCAGGGATGGGGGAAGGGTAGGAAGGAGAAAGGGATAGGAGAGATTATTTTTATTTTTATTTTTAAGCATATCTATCATCTAATAATCTCTTATTATTAGCAAATACTTTCTATCTTGCCCAGATATTCATTTTCATAGAGTGGTTAGGCTGCTAAAAAAAAAAATGAATTCACATCTCTCAGCAAAAGTGCTTGTAAAATTTCCTTATCTGTAAAATAGTAATAATAATAGCATCTGCATTCCAAGGTCATTGTGAGGAACAAATGAAAGAAGATTTGTAAAGTTCTTAGCATCTTTAGCCTGGCATATAGTAGGCGTTAAATAAATACTTGTTTCCTTCCTTCCTTTTTATCAAAATAGGGAAATAAACTCAATGAAGTACCAGTTTTAAGATGAGTTTATCTGGTATTGTGCTAAATATTGCAAATATCTGTTCAAACAAAAAAGTATAACATTGAAATTAAGTTTATATATGATTATTGTTAAACATCTTCCAAGTTGTAACTTTTCACTAAAAGCCTTCTTCAACAAAATTTATAATATTAAAAATTTAATATAAAGTCATGCAAATAATAATAAGCATATCATGTCTTTCTGGATTACTTCTTTTAATTTATTATAGAACTCATAAATTTTTCAAAATTATTTTAAAATTAATTTTAGAATTACATATTCTAATTTTAGAATTTTACAATTTTAGAAATACATAAATATTACATATTTAGTCTTTTCATAATTGTAGGTAAAATACAATTTTATGTTATAATTATATAATGTAAATTTTAACTAAGTATTTCTGGGGAAAAGTTTTCATTATAATTATTGTAAGCACTATTATAATATGGATTGTATATTAAATTACCCTGGGGATTTACAATGTTTTGTTGTTGTTACTGAAAGGGTTTCACAAAAACATTGGGAATCACTGCCAAAAAGTAGAGGAGATTCATAATTTCACGTGAATGAATTAGTTAAAAAAAACATTGATTAAGTGCTTACTATGTGTCAAGCACTGTGCTAAGTGCTATTGATACAAAGAGAAAAAAGATAGTCTCACAGAACTCATACTCTGATTGGAGAAAACAACATAAGAGAGAAATTTCAGCCACATAGTGCATGGAAGAACCTGGAAATCCTATGGATTCATCAGAACCCAGAGGTACATAGTTTGTCAATAACTTCTCTTTTGATTGAGAAAGGATTCATATTCAAATTAAACTGATTTCAGAAACTTTGACTAGTAAACAAGAATGAATTTGATATAAGCAGAAAGGAGTTTCTAAGACTTAAGGCACAGAATTAAAAAGCCACTTTTACTACCTTTTCTACTTTGTCATATGTGATCTTCAAATATACTACTTCACCATTCACCACTATCCATTCCAATGTCACTAACATGAACTCTATATCTTTTGCTTACTAGAGATTTTCTCTATTGTTAAATTATATTTAGTACTTTTAAGAAAATTTAAGAAAACATAAGAGGATTGTCCCTCTTATGGTAAAAACAACTTTAAGACATTTAAATTCTAGGTTAGGTTTTATCAGTGTTGTATAAGAATCATTTATCGTCTTCTATATTTATGAAAAGCTCTATTATAAGGACTACTTGTTAACTGACATTTTAAGCATAGCTACTTTGCACTGAATGATCCTTTTCTTTTTAAAAATAATTCTTTTTTATTATGAATGTAACAAACATTATCATTTCCACATTCAAAAAATAGAAAAAAAAGACTATATGAATCCATCAGTCCATCATATAAGGCTTATTTGTAAGGCCAAAATTGTTCTGTTTGACTATGCCCTCTTCTAATTTCCTTTTGTTCTTTTCTGTGTATTTCTAAATTTTTTTCATTGACTGTCTTTGTTCATCACTACTACTTCCCCCTCTCCTTCCAGTAAAGCCTTCCTTTGTAGCAAAGAACTATTTATTGGCAAGCAAAACAAAATCACGTTTGTCATATCTAAAAGCATATATCTCATTTTTTGACAGTCATGATTGGTAATTATTAAATTGATTCCCTAGAAATTGTTACATTTTATAAATACACCTGTACTTTCCGTTTTATTCACTTACTAACTTTTTATACTAATTTCACAGGATTATAGATTTAGAGTTGGGAGGAAACTCAGAGATCAATCCTTTATTTTTATTTTTTAAACCCTTTCCTTCTGACTTAGAATCAATATTAAGTATCATTTCCAAGGGTTAAGGGGCTTGCCCAGGGTTACACACCTAGGAAGTGTCTGTGACCATATCTGAACCCAGGATCTCCCTTTTCTAGGCCTAGCTTTCTATTACTGAGCCACCTAGCTGCCCCTAACCCTTTATAGATAAGGAAGTTGATACCCAAAGGAGTAAGTGACTTACCTAAGATAACACAAGGTAGCAAGTCTAAAAACCTAGATTTGAAACTAAATCTTCTGATTCCAAATCCATTGTTTTTACATCTGAATCAAACAGTTCATAAATTTGCCAGTAGCCAGGATAAGTAATAGGTTTTTTGTAGGCAAGTAGTAAAGAATTCTGAATTAATTAATTTTATTGCTTATGACCTCCTCAAGGGAGGGTTGCCTAATACAATTTTTGCACGTATTTGCAAGAAAGCAGATAATGTGTAAGCCCTTTCTACTGTTCATGGTTACTCTGTTTTCAATCCAGTGACCATTTTAGTAACTACACCACAGCATTGTTATCCAGACAAGATCTTTCCAGCATTTCAATTATCTATATCTCATGTAGAACCACATCAAAAGCCTTTTACAAACACCTAGATCTATAATCTGTCCATAGAGTTTCCTTCATCCATAAACTTGTCATGTAATTTTATCAAACTAAAGAAATCAGATTTGACCAGCATTATCTGTCTTCATAAACAAATGCTGTCCACTGCCTATCACATTGTTATCTATATACTTACAGATCAATTTGACTCATTCTAACTTGGGTAACTGAGTTCTGCCTGCCCAAACTCTCCCTATTGTTTGTAGTGTTTACTGAAGTAAAAAAAAAAAAAAAAGAAAGAAAGAAAGAAAAAGACCTTGGTTTCTTAAAGATTTGTGTTTAGGGGGGCAGCTGGGTAGATCAGTGGATTGAGAGCCAGACCTAGAGATGGGAGGTCCTAGGTTCAAATCTGGCCTCAGACACTTCCCAGCTCTGTGACCCTGGGCAAGTCACTTGACCCCCATTGCCTATAAAAAAATTGTTTTTAGCTTAATAATAATCTGTGAAACTGAAATAATATCACATCTTTTATAGGTAACATGATATAATGTATCTTTGTAATATATATATATATGTATATATATATATAGTGGTTCATGTTTAATTACTGAAAAATATAAAATATATAAAAAATATAAAAAAATTTTAAAGCCCTGTGATATATACAAACACATACACATATGTATACATGTATATGTATTTACATGTTTTAGTGAAATCTATTCCTAACATTGGAAATTCTGACACATAAGATTTTAATAAAATTGAGTTAAGAGAAGATGGCCAAGGAAAGGCAGCAACACTTCTGAAGTCTGACAAATTTCCCTCTGAACAATTTTTAAAAAAGACCTCAAAACAAATTATGGAGTGACAGAACCCACAAAAGATAGAACGAAACAATTTTCCATCCAAAGACAACCTAGGAAAAAATCTGTTACACTAAGTCAAGAGTAGAGCACAGTTTAGTGCAGGCAACACCCAGGCAAGACTTCAACAAGCCTACGGCAAACTTTGGTGTGGTAACTGAATAGGCAATGATACCTTCCAAAGTTCTCATCCCACAGACAAGTAGGTTCGACAGCTGGTCAGAAGGAGAATACAGGGATCTCTTTGATGGCACTCACTCAGTACAGGACTCTGTTGCATTGACCATGCATGGCTTACATTCCTGGATCACAGTCTCAGAGTGAGGAGGAGCCTGAGCTTTCCAGGACATGCCAGAGCTTGCAGTGTCAAAGGAGTAGTGTAAGGAGGAAAAAGGGGTTTTTGGGGTTCAAAATATTAAAAGATGGTCACCAGAGGATTGAACTATTATCAATCCTCAATTAAGAATAATCTTAAGTCAAAGTTGGCTTTTATGGAAGTTTATTTTACAATTAAGAAGAGAGAGAGGAAATGAGGAAATAAGAATCTAACTCAGTAGGTAATTTACTACAATCCTATAATTAATCCTATAATTAATAGATCTAATTAACCCACAGCCAAGAGTCAGAGGACCAGAGGCCCAGAGATGAATGAAGCAAAAATTCATTCACAGAGTTTATTAACAGGGACTTCTGGTTAAGATGGCGGCAGAGTAAGGAGCAGCTGCTCGATCTCTCCTAACCAAAGCGGACTCCTCAAGGGGACATAAAAACGAATCCAGACGATCTGAGGAACCGCACAACAGGGCGCAGCATTGAAGGTAAGCGGAATTGGGGCATTTCCACACTATAAAGGGGTGAAACAGCTCTCACTAAAACGCGAGAGGAAGAAGCCCCTCCACCACCCCCCACACCACGCACAGCGCCAAGGCCAATGCCCAAGAGTGAAAGCACGATTGGGGCAACCAGTAAGTCACTGGAAACTCCAGGGCTTGTACCTGAGAGCTGCAAAACGTAGGACCCCAAGTGGCTAAGGAAAGTGCACGGACTTTCCCAAGTGTCTGCCCAGTTGAAGACATTGCCCTAGGCGTGGACAAAGATCTTGAGCGCAGGCTTGGACCTCGAGTGGGGACCCGGTGCAGACGGGAGTGCAGCTGTGGAAGCAGCCCCTGAGACTGCTGAAGGAGCCTCGGGGAGAGGGGCAGACCAGGGACTACCAGGAGGCTTGACCCTGAGGACAAGGAGACCGGAGCCCTCGGGAGCTTAGAAAGCGCAGGCAGACCCTGAGTGTGAAGACAAAGCTGAAAAGGGGCGGGGATAACAATGGCAAGCCGAGAACCTCAGAAGAAAAAGATTATCAAGAAAAACTCTGGAACACTCAACAACTTTTACATAGAGAAAATCCAGACAACAGAGGAGGACAAACAAGTATCCTAACCTTCCCAAAACAATGCAAACTGGTCACAAGCTATTAAAGAATTAAAAAATGAGATGTTGAGGAAGATGGAAGAGATCTGGCAAGAAAATAACAGTTTAAAAGGCAGAATTTTGCAATTGGAAAGTGAGGCTCAGAAATCAAATGAACTGATAAGCAAATTGAACACCAAAAATGACCAGATTGAAAAGGAAAACCAGTCCCGAAAGGCTAGAATTGAACAATTAGAAGCCAATGATCTCTCAAGACAATAAGAACAAATAAAACAAAGTCAAAAGACAGATAAAATAGAAGGAAACATGAACTATCTCAATGAAAAAGTGACAGACCAAGAAAACTGGTTTAGAAGAGACAATTTGAGAATTATTGGTCTTCCAGAAAAA
>NC_058131.1:446668479-446724829 GCF_016433145.1 Gracilinanus agilis | reverse complement strand
GGCCTAGCAGTACCAGATATTAAACTATACTATAAAGCAGCAGTCATTAAAACAATATGGTACTGGCTAAGAGATAGAAGGGAGGATCAGTGGAATAGACTTGGGGTTAATGACATCAGCAAGACAGTATATGATAAACCCAAAGAGTCCAACTTTTGGGACATGAATCCACTATTTGACAAAAACTGCTGGGAAATTTGGAAAACAATATGGGAGAGATTAGGTCTAGATCAACATCTCACACCCTACACCAAGATAAATTCAGAATGGGTGAATGACTTGAATATAAAGAAGGAAACTATAAATAAGTTAAGTGAACACAAAATAGTATACCTGTCAGATCTCTGGGAAAGGAAAGATTTTAAAACCAAGAAAAGTTAGAGAAAATTACAAAATGTAAATTAAATGGTTTTGATTCTATTAAGCTAAAAAGCTTTTGTACAAACAAAAACAATGTAGTCAAAATCAGAAGGGAAACAACAAATTGGGAAAAAATCTTAATAACAAAAAACTCTGACAGGGGTCTAATTACTAATATACAAGGAGTTAAATCAACTGTATAAAAAAATCAAGCCATTCCCCAATTGATAAATGGGCAAGAGACATGAATAGGCAATTTTTAGGTAAAGAAATCAAAAGTATCAATAAGCACATGTTAATTGGAATTTGGGAGATGCCATTTAAAAGTATATATATATATATATATTCTATGGACACGTGGGGACCTTAAAACTACATTTCCCGTGGTCCAACGGGTTTCCTGTTTTGGATTATGTATTCAAGGTGAGGGACAGCTTTAAATAGGGAGAAGTGACTTTGAACCGGTCTCTTAGCTAGCAGGGGCGTGATAGGAAAGGTAAAGATGGCTGAGGCGGCAGTTTGAATACTTACAGGTGCGGTCTTATATATATTTTACCAGCATGGCCATGGCTTTAATTAAACTACTAATTTTTATTATTATATCAGTCTTTATCATTTTTTAATCTTAACACACATGAGAAAGTGTTCTAAATCTCTAATAATTAGAGAAATGCAAATCAAAACAACTCTGAGGTACCACCTCACACCTAGCACATTGGCTAAAATGAAAGAAAGGGAGAGTAATGAATGCTGGAGGGGATGTGGCAAAATTGGGACATTAATGCATTGCTGGTAGAGTTGTGAACTGATCCAACCATTCTGGCTGGCAATTCGGAACTATGCTCAAAGGGCTATAAAAGAATGCCTCCCCTTTGATCCAGCCATACCATTGTTGGGTTTGTACCCCAAAGAGATCATAGATAAACAGACTTGTACGAAAATATTTATAGCTGCACTTTTTGTGGTGGCAAAGAACTGGAAAAGGCGGGTATGTTCTTCAATTGGGGAATGGCTGAACAAACTGTTGTATATGCTGCTGATGGAATACTATTGTGCTAAAAGGAATAAGAAACTAGAGGAGTTCCAGGTGAACTGGAAAGACCTCCAGGTTAAGTGATGCAGAGCGAAAGGAACAGAGCCAGAAGAACACTGTACACAGAGACTGATATACTATGGTAAAATTCGAATACAATGGACTTCTGTACCAGCAGCAAGCAATGACACAGGACAGCTCTGAGGGATTTATGGTAAAGAATGCTACCCACATTCAGAGGAAGAACTACAGGAGAGGAAACATATAAGAAAAACAAATGCTTGAACACATGGGCTGAGGAGGACATGATTGGGGATGTGGACTCAAAACTATCACACCAATGCAACTATCAACAATTTGGAAATAGGTCTTGAACAAGGACACATGTTAAAACCAGTGGAAATGTGCGTCAGCCATGGGTGGGGGGACAGCGGGGGATGAAGGGGAAAGTAGGAGCTTGAATCATGTAACCATGTTAAAAATGAATATTAATAAATGATTTAATAATAATAATAAAAGAAGTAGACTACAGGGAGTAGCCTTTGAGGGAACTTCACTAGAGACATTGGCTTGCATCTTGGGCTTGGAGTCTGGGTCCTCCGATTGAGGGTTAACAAGCCCTGCTGGGCTGAGCTGAGCACCAGAGCAATATTTAGTGTGATAGGGTAGACATCTTCTTTACCCTCTTTTTGTATTTCTCTACTTTCACTCTTTCCACCCTTTTGTAAATTAAAAGTCATTTTGGCTTGAGCTATAATATTTTAAATTGGCAACCACAATATTATTTTAGAATTCTCACATATTTTAGTCAAACCCTTAATTTAATTCTTTACATTCTTTGGCAACCACCAAAAAGGGATGATGAACACCCTCAATTTGCTGGTAATCTCCTTCACCTTCTACTATCTCTAAACTATCCTTCAGCCAGCTATTAGTAGCTAATTCCTCAACTGTTGATCTTGCTATGAAGAAAGGTAAGTCCTAAACTTTAAAAATAAATAGACAAACAAGCATAATACTGAGTGGCATAGCCCAAATTGGGAAAATGCTACTTCTTGTATATCTCAAATGGCTCATAATCCCAGAGAACATTTCACAGTGGCTTTATATAGTACTGTTCCTGGGTATACTGATTGGAAGACTTGTTGTTAGCTTGAGTAATCTTGAGATTCAGGGGAGAGATTCATCTCCCTATACCTCCTTGCCACTTTGGCCTGCCCAGTCTCTCCAACACATCCAATTTGTCCACACTCTGCCCAGTGCAGTTATGGAGATCCCCAGAGGTAGAAAGAGAAACACCATTTAAAATCACCCTAGACAATATAAAATACTTAGGAATCTATCTACCAAAACAAACTTAATTCTATTTGCCTAGACTTTACCCTTCTTAGTGTTGTTACTAGAACAGAAAGTAAGGGCTTAAAAAAGAAAAAATTGATTCAGTTTCCAAATTCAGATTGAATTCTTGGGAATAAGTTACATAAAATAATCAAGACAATTATAACTAACATTTTATATAACATGTATTTGTGCTAAGCACTGTGTTAAGTGCTTTATAATTATTCTCTCATTTGATCATCATATCTCTGGATAGTAGGTACTATTGTTATTATTATTATTAATCTCTATTTTACAGATGAGGAAACTGAAGCAAACAGAGGTTAAGTGACTTGTCTAGGGTCACATAGTTAGTGTCTGAGGCCAGATTTTAACTCAGATCTACATGAGTCCAAGCCCAGTGCTCTGTTTATTGTGCCTTAAATAGGCAAATATATTATTTGCTTTTTACCTTGAAACCATTGTGTTCAGTATTTATAGCCAAGAAACCACATTGTACAAACAAAAATAACTTGTGAGGAGGCCTCCATAGGAGAGCATGGAAAGAATAAATAGAAAAATAATCACAATACTTTTTGGAGGTATTTGTAAATTTTCTCTTTCCAGTTGTGGATTAATAAAGCATTCAGGAGAAATATGAGTAAAACCTAAAGAAGTTAACTGCAATATAAATTACATATTTACTAATAACCACTATTTGGTTGGTAAGTTGTCTTTTGTTTTGCCTGAGGGCACAGTTTCTCATAGGATCAATTATAACATCTACTTTCATTTTCTTATTGCTTAAATATTGATGTCAGCAATGTTGGTTTATTGAAAGATATTAAACACTTTATTTAGAAAGACTGAATACTGAAATACTTGTATTAGTTAGCTATCAGGTACTTGGATCAGTTTGAATGTAATTATATACCAAGACTTGGTAAAGCCTCCTAACTTCACAAGTTTATTTGTGGAAAAATTTGAAATAATTCTGTGCCATTTCAAAATACTGTAAACTACGTTTGCTTGTTGATTTGCTTACTTTTTTTCAAAAAGGTAAATAATTTTGATCTTTTTAAATAGTATTCTTTATAAAATATAAAAATATATAAAATAGTATTCTTTATAAAGCACTTTCATTACAATAATCCTATGAAATACAGTATATGAATTATTTGTTTGACAGATAAGAAAACTAAGGGCCTGAAAAATTAAATGATTTTTCCAATACTTAGTATCTAAGCTGGACTTCAAACTCAGGCCTTGAGTACTCTTTTCCCACTTTAATTTAAAAACAACATAATGCAACATAAACACATAATTTCAATTCAATAAGTACTGTTTCTTTAATGAATGAACATATATTTCATATTAAAAGACCTCCAACAAAATGTATTTCACGAATGTCAAAATTATACAAGATTATCTGAGAAAATAGAACAATAAAAATAACTTAGTTAAATAATCCAATTATAAAAATCAAGTTAGACATTAAACAGGATTTTCTACTCTTATATAGAATATAAATGATGTAATGTTATAGATGCTTTTTGGGGAAGACAACATTGTATGAATTCCATCAACCCCTGGCTTCACAACTCCACCAGCAGTGCATTAACGTCCCAATTTTGCCACATCCCCTCCAACATTTATTACTTTCCTTTGCTGTCATGTTAGCTAATCTGTTAGGTGTGAGGTAGTTCCTCAGAGTTGTTTTGATTTGCATTTCTCAAATTATAAGAGATTAAAACACTTCTTCATGTGTTTGTTGATAGTTTTGATTTCTTTATCTGAAAATTGCCTATTCATGTCCCTTGCCCATTTATCAATTGGGGAATGGCTGAGTAATTAATAGTATATGATTGTAATTACAAGAAATGTAAGAAATGACTGTAAGAAATGACAAGCAGGAGGAGCTCAGAAAACCTGGAAATACTTACACAAACTGAAGAAGAGTGAAATAAACAGAACTAAGAAAACATTGTACACAGTGACAGGAATATATTACAATGAACAACCATGAATAACAGCTATTCTCAGCAATACCATGATCTAAAACTATCCCAAAAGACTCATGATAAAAAAAATGTCACCTACTTCTAAAGAAAAAGAACCAAGTCTGAATCCAGACCAAACCAATTTTTTTTACTTTCTTTTTATTTTTTCTATTTGAGTTTCCTTCCAGGAAAGGATTAATATGGGAAAATGTTTTACATGGTTGTACATGTAAAATCTATATGAGTAGGGAAGGAGGAAGGGCGAGAATTTGAGACTCAATAGTCTTTGAAAAATATTGGAAACTGGTTTTACATGTAATTGGGAGGAGGAAATAAAAATAAATAAAAAAGGAATATTTGGGTCAATCATCCTACTAAAATCCAGGATACTTTGCATCATAAAGAATGTGAGGAAAGTAGGCTCAAATTTACAGAGCACTTCAGGCAAATGAATAACTTATAGCTCCTGATTGCTGAAAATCTCTTTTCTCACCTTCATGGGGTATTCATGAAATTCCTATTATACATAAACTTTTTTTTATTTTGAATTCTCATAGAGTCCTGAAGCTTTTTTCCCTTAGTGTGTCTAGTCTGTCCTTGGTTCTGGATACAGACACCACCACCATTTACTGCTGCCCCATGGATGATGATGGTCACTCTACAGCTTTGCCTCCAACTCCAAGGAATAAAATATCCCTCTAATCATCACTCTAATCTTATCTTGTTGTTCAATTATTTTCAGTCATATCAACTCTTCATGACCCCATCTGAGGTTTTCTTGGTAAAGACACTAAGAGCGATTTGCAATT
Source organism: Gracilinanus agilis (assembly GCF_016433145.1). Taxonomy (NCBI): domain Eukaryota; kingdom Metazoa; phylum Chordata; class Mammalia; order Didelphimorphia; family Didelphidae; genus Gracilinanus; species Gracilinanus agilis. The sequence continues at coordinate 446,719,310 of NC_058131.1, read as the reverse complement.
TCCCTCTACAATTCATTTTACAAATAAGGAAACTGAGGCAAACTGGAGAAAGTGGCTTGCCCACAGTCACATAGCAAAGCTAGTAAGTGTCTGAAGCCAGATTTAATTTCATCATCATGAGAAGACAATTAACCCCACCTTCCTCAGCTTCCTCTCCTTTCTGATTGGAGGGCTGGAGAGCAGAATACCAAAACTACTTATACCCCACAATGGTTTTCTTTAATAAAAGGCAGAAAATGGACTTTCTGTTCACTCTACTTTGCATCTGCTGCTCTCCCTCGGTTGTAACTCTTTATTAATTGTATTTCCAGCCTTATCACAGTGCCTGGCATATAATAAATGTTTATTGAATTGGGTTGAAAAAGTCCAAATCTGCTGACCTTCTAAAGGTCAGTTAGGACCTTTAGTTAAGAGGTAGGGAGGAAGAAACAGAAGCTTTCTTTCCTCAATCCTCCCCCCGCCCAAGCAATTTTCTCCCTTGGTAGGTAGAGGCTTAGTAGGAACTGCTCTCTATTCATTCACCACTGTGAAAGCCACAACTACTTGTGACACAGACTCATTACATTTGTCCACATTAAAACCAAACCAAACCAAAGATATTTATTTCCATTGAGAGTTCAAAAACACATATGTGAAAGAGGGGTTTGGATAGACCCAAGGACCCCCACAAAGAGACTGGAGGAGGATACAGGCTTATATAGTGTTTCAAGAAAAAGGGAATTAAGTCATTTAGGATTAGGTGATGTGAGAAATTTCCACCCAGCACAGGAAATATACTGTCCATCTTTTGGAATGTGTATTAGGATGGGGCTCAGATAAAATAAAAGCATGGGCATTATTCAGGGCATGCTGATCTTTCTAGGTGGAACAAAGTCACGTTCAAGAATACGGCACCATTCTATAATCTTGATGTTCCAAAGTAATTATAAACATCACAAAAACCTTTAGTAATTTGTTAACCCTTAACATTTCACGCATGAACTGTACAATAGAACATAAACCCATTAAGGATTAAAACTAAAACAAAAATCCTTCCCTTTTTGCCCCTGAGCAAATAAAATAATACAAATCAGGGTGATGGTAGAGATATAAATTAAATCATGCCAACCTAATTAATATAACTAATAAGATAACTTTGTACCTTATTAGGCATGAATACTTCTGTCAAATGAATCAATGCATTAAATTAAGTGGAAACAGGAACAACTAGGTAGATCAGTAGATGAAAAGCCAGGCCTGGAAACAGATCCTGGTTTCCAATCTGACCTCATATACTTCCTGACTATGTGACCTTGGTCATTTAACCCTAAATGCCTAGGCTTTACTGCTCTTCTGCCTTAGAACCAATTGTTAGTACTGATTCTAAGTCAGAAGATAAGGGTCTTTTAAATTAATGAATTAAGTAGAAACAACCTAATTAATCAAGTTAGGAAGTATAGAGTGCTTCAGATTGCTGGATGAAATGAAATAATTTTGCATAGGAATGAATTGGAATGGGTTGAGAAGTCTACTAGGTTTACATGCCAAAGAGACAGAATTTTCTTTTGCACTTTGAAATTTTTTATTTAATTAATTGATTTAAAATATTTTTCCATGGTTACATGATTCACATTCTTTCCCTCCTCTCCTCTCCCCCCATAGCCAGCAAGTAATTCCACTGGGTTTTACGTATGTCATTGATCAAGACCTATTACCATATTATTAATATTTGCATTAGGGTGATCATTTAGAGTCTATATTCCCAATCATGTCCCCATTGACCAATGTGAGCAAGCAATTGTTTTTCTTCTGTGTTTCTACTCCCACAGTTCTTTCTCTGGATGTGGATAGAGTTCTTTCTCATAAGTCTCTCAGAATTGTTCTGGATCATTGCATTGCTGTTAGTAGAGAAGTCCATTACATTCGATTGTGCCACAATATATCAGCAAAGAGACAAAATTTTTTAAAAATTAAAAGGAAAAAAGGGCTTATAATTATAAAAATCTTTATATCACTCTATTAGTGATGGCAAAGAATTAGAAATTGAGAGGATGCCCATCAGTTGGGAAATTGTTAAACAAGTTGTGGTATGATTATGATGGAATACTATCATACTGTAAGAAATGATAAGTGAGATGATTTCAGAAAAACCTGGAAAGACTTGCATGAACTGATGCAAAGTGAACAAAACCAGGAAAATATTGTACACAGTAACAGCAATATTATACAGTGATCAACTGTGAATGACTTAGTTATTTTGAGCAATACTTTGATTCAAAACAATTCCAAATGAACTATAATGAAAAATGTTGTCCACCTCCAGAGAAAGAATCAATAGAGTCTGAATGCAGATTGAAGTTTATTGGTTTTTTTTTCATGTTTTGGGGGAGGATGAGGTTCTTTCATGACATGACTAATATGGAAATATATTTTGCATGACTGCACATGCTTGCCTTCCCAATGATGAGGAAGGAGAGTAAGGAAGAGAGAATTTGGAACTCAACATTTTTTTAAATGAATGTTAAAAATTGTTTTTACATGTAATTGAAAAAATAAAATATTAATTAATAAAAAGGATTATAAAAGAAGAAATGGAGATAAACTTAACTTTTTTTAACCCTTACTTTCCATCTAGAATTGATACTAAGTATCAGTTCCAAGGCAGAAAAGCAGTAAAGACTAGGCAATTGGGGTTAAGTGATTTGCCTAGGGTCACACAGATAGGGAGATAAACTTTAGATTGGAAACATACTCTCCCTGGGAGGAAGAGAAGAAATGGAAGAAAAGACAGGAAAGTTTCACCATTTGTAGTTCCCAGAAAAGGATGACTGCCACAGCCAGTTCTACAGTGCCTCAGAGTAGACATCTTATTCCCATCATGGCAACAACAATATATTACAATAGTTGTAGTACTTCAAGTCAGCAGTCAATTTGAATGAGTTCCAAGGCATGTCATATGCTTGACATTTTACTTGGTTTCATATTTTACCATCATGAGCTATAAAAACTACATATTTCTTAAGGCTTTCCTTGAAAATAGAAATAATTAATTACCTCAACACTTCCTAAATTATCTGATTCTTTTTTCTTAATTTGATAACTGCTAAACCCTTTTCCCCTAGGAAATGGGGAGGAAGGAAGAAGAAGAAATACTTTACAAATAAGAAATATAACTGTAGTATTTAGTATACAGTATAATATTCTTATTGAGCCTTTTCTACCTTCTTTGATAGGAAACTATAAAAATAAAAATGTGTTTCGAGGTGAAAGAGAAGGTTCTCTAGAAAGCAGAGGGGTTTGAAAAGAAATACATCTGTGAATCATTTTCACAGATGAGCTAAAACACAGTTTATTATATTTCAAGGATTTAAAAATATTTTCTAAGTTCATACTATTTTTGACTGAGAAAGTTCATGTAAAGTGTGGTCTTTGAATAAGAATAATACGGGAGGATATTTATATTCCATGGCAGTTAAGTGGTGCACTGGATAGAGTGGCGGTCAGGAAAACTCATCTTCTTAAGTTCAAATCTGGTCTTAGACATGTCCTACCTGTGTGACCCTGAGCAAGTCATTTAACTCTCTTTGCCTCAGTTCCTCATCTGTAAAATGAGTTGGAGAAGGAAAAAATGGCAAACCATTCCAGTATCTTTGCCAAGAAAACCCTAAATGAGGTCACGAGTCTAAAATGACTGAACAACATTTACACTATATAAAAATGCGCATACTCCAGAAGGTAATTATTTTCAAAGCCTTATAGTAGCCATTTTTGACTTAATAATCTAAAGTGTAAGATTATTTTTGTAACCAAAATTGCTATTTGTACAATTTGCAAATCTATGATTTCATTCCACTTCTCTGAAAATTAAGATTTACTATATTAACATTTTCTAAACACTTTTGTCATGTGAAATTATTTCCATGAATTACAAATTCTCCTGACTTTCTCTCTTTCTCTGCTTCTCTATTTTAGGTTTTATTTTGAATGCATTACAAAGCACTTAGCCTAATAGCATAAAAGAAGCAAATCTTTGTGCCTTCTTTTCCCTATTTCCCACATATATTTGGTAATAATGATACTAGTGTATGATGGCATTGTGGAATATGATTTTTTGCAAAGCATTTAAAAACTTTGGATATAAGATGTAGTTGGAATAAAATTTAAATTGTGCTATATTCTTTCCAGTTTCTTTCAAGTAATCTGATTCCTTTTCATTTATTTTTTGTTTAGCAATCAGAAAAAAACACCTTGAATAATTAAATGTTAATAGTTTTATTGCCAACAAGCTTTCCTTTACTTTGATTCCTACATATCTGTTTCTACTGTTACTAGAAGAAAATCTTAGGATAGAGTCAGACATAGAAATGGGAGGTTATGCGTTCAAACCTAGCTTCAGACACTTAGTAGCTGTGTAACATTGGGAAAGTCACTTAGCCCTTTTGCCTCAGTTTCCTTATCTATAAAATAAGTTAGAGAAGGAATTGGCAAACCACTTCTGTTGCGAGTCACAAACAGTTGGATACAACTGAATGACCAAACAACAACAAATACTGGAGGGAATAGTCACTTTCAAAATAAACCTTTATTACTGATTGTGGATTTTTAAATGGAGATTTAAAGGAGGGAAAGAAAGAATAAGAATAAATAATCTAGCTCTGGGATGGATGAAGGGAGGAAGAGAATTTTATATTGGAAGACAATATTTTTTTTAAACCCTTGTACTTCGGTGTATTGTCTCATAGGTGGAAGATTGGTAAGGGTGGGCAATGGGGGTCAAGTGACTTGCCCAGGGTCACACAGCTGGGAAGTGGCTGAGGCCGGATTTGAACCTAGGACCTCCTGTCTCCAAGCCTGACTCTCACTCCACTGAGCTACCCAGCTGCCCCCAATATTTTTTTTTTACTTAAGTACTAGCTTTCCTCAAAGAAATGACACTGGATATGAAGGAGAGTACAATCCCTAAAACAAAGAGATTCTAAGTTACTATAAATCACCAGACAAGCTTGCTTCTCAGAATCTCTTTTGCTGCTCTCTTAATGCTTTTAAAATTTTATCATATATTAATTTCACTGAGATTCAACTTGAAAATTAGTTGAAACAATGACTTCTATAGAATAGTAGAATATTAAAAAAATTCCCCCCCAAAATCATCCTTTTTGTACAATACTAGTAAAATACAAAATAAGGAGATAGAAGAAATTGACTTCAAAATAGCTATAGAAGAAATGAAAAGTTTGAGAATGGACTTAGCACATACAAAGGAATCTAATAAATACAACTATGAAATACTTCAGAAATAAGAAAAGATTAAAATATTTGGAGAGATTAAATGCTCTTGGTTAGGTTGTGCTAATGTGATAAAAATGATGGCAATGCCTAGATTAGTTTACAGATTCAGTACCATAGTAATCAGATTTCCAAAGGATAATTTCATAGAAGTAGAAAATATAAAACAAAATTCATCTGGAGGAACAAAAAGCCAAAAATCTGAAGAGAGATAATGAAAATTAGTGGAAAAGAAGGCAATGTAGAAGTATCAGATCTCGAACTATAGCAGAAAGCCCAGTGGAAAGAGGAAGGAGATGGGTAGATTGGGTGTGGGATATTGGGAGGCAGAGAGACCTGAAATGAATGAGAATAACAAGTAAAAAAAGTTTTTGTTATATCAGCAGATAATGGTTCAAAATCACTGGGATAGGGAGAGCATAAAGGGGTAGAAGGATGGTAACCATGGAGAAATAAGTCCAAGCAGAGTGACTGGAGTTTGAGAGAGGTCTTTTGAAGGGATTAGGCAGTTAAAGTCTTCCCAGTTGATGGTGTGTTCTGAGAGGTCCTGAGAAGAATTAGGCAAGAGAAATATTAAGTGCCTGTGGCTCCACACTGCCAAAACAACAAAGATTAATACCAATACCATTTTATAACATGTTTAATAGTTTGGGGGAATAGTTCCAAATTGTTTTAGAAAATAGCTGTACCTTTAAAGAAAGAGCTCCTTCAACAGGCCTTTAACATATCTGTTTTCCCATAGTTCCTCCAATATTTATCATTTTCTCTTTTTATCAACTTTGTCAATGTAAAGAGTAACCTCAGAGTTTTTTTCATTTGTACTTCTCTAGTTATTCATTATTAAAGTCCTTTTTATGGCTAATGATAGTGTGGATTTCTTCTAAAATACCACTTGTCCATATCCATATCACAGGGAGAATGACTCTTACCCTGATAAACTTGAATCATTTCCCTAGATATCTTAGAAATTAGATATCTTTCTACAGATTTATAGATAACTATCTACATATCTATAGTATCAAGAGCTATAGACCTCTATATATCTGTACGTGTGTATATATACACATATATGCATATATTTGTGTCTGTCTGTATATATATTAGTTTGGTTGTTTCCATATGTTATATAACTAATCTGCTCCACTGGTCAACCTAATTTTTAAAAACTAAACTACATCTGCTAAAGAAACTGCAACCTAAAGTAGGGGCAGCTGGGCTAGCTCAGTGGATTGAGAGCCAGGCCTAGAGACGAAAGGTCCTAGGTTCAAATCTGGGCTCAGACACTTCCCAGCTGGGTGACCCTGAGCAACCCATTGCCTACTGGTTGTGGCCCTATGCTCCTAGAATGGAGTCCCAGGATAAAAAAAAAATTCCACTTAGTTTTTATGATTATTGCTTTGTAACATATTTTGAGATCTGATACAACCATTTAAAAAAATTCCTTCCCTTGAGATTTGTAAACTTTTTCTTACAGATGAATTTTGATGCTATTTTTTCTAGTTCTATGAAGTAACCCTTTCCTAGTTTTATTAGTACAGCCCTGAATTTAGATAGAATTGTCATTTCTATTATGTTAACTCAAACTTCCCACAATTTATATATTTGTGTTTATTTAAATTTGTCTCTATTTGTGTAAAGAGTGTTTTATATTCATATAATCTTCTTCTTGTATCTTCGCAAGTGGACTTCCAAGTATTTTATGCCCTCTGTAATGTTTTTAAATGCAATTTCTCTTTGTATCACTTTCTGCTGGATTTTGTTGGTATCTTAGTGCTCCTCACAAGATCATCTCTGTTTGACTCCCTTTGCACGAATATTCATGTTAGCCTAATACTCAGTTCTGAGCCCTCTGCCCCCTCCCTCTCTGTGTGTTACCTTGTCAACTCCCACAAATTCAGCCATCATTTCTAGACAAATAGCATCCATTTCTACATATCTATCCCCTTCACTCTGCTAAGATCCAGTCCTATATCCATAATTGCCTTCTAATCATTTCTATCCTCACTTGGATATCCTAAAGTCGTCTCCAACTCACCAAGTCCATAACTGTATTCAATATATTTTTCCCTAAATCTACCCTCTAAAAATTCCTCTATTTCAGCCAAGGGTGCCACCATCCTTTGAGGTACCCAGATTCACAACTAGGAGTCATTTATTACTCTTCACTTTACCTCTTTTCCTCCCATACCCAGTCAGCTTTCAAGTTTTATTGGTTCTACTTTCTCAGTATCTTTTGTATTTATCTAATTCTCTCTACTCATATCACAACTAATCTAATTCAGACCTTTATCATTTCTTGCCCTAATATTCTTTAGATTTGTCTCCCTGACTTATCTCTCCTTTCTCTAATCCCCAAACAGTTATTAAGTTGATATTGTTAAAGCATAGTCTGATCTATTCTGTCAGCTGGTTGAATTCTTTGGCTCCCCTTTGGTTTGAAATACAAGCCCCTTTATTTGCCTTCATCATCACCATCATCTGGGGCAGGTGGATGGTGTGATAGAGCACTGGACTTGAAGTCAGGATCCTCATCTTCTTCAGTTCAAATTCAGCCTCAAATACTTACTAGCTATGTGACCCTAGGTAAGTCACTTAATGCTGTTTGCCTCAGTTTCTCTTCTGTGAAAATGAGCTGGAGAAGAAAATGGCACACCACTCCAGGATCTTTGCCAAGAAAAACCTAAAATGAGATCATGAAGTCAAACTTGATTATAGCAACAACCAAAGTTTCATCATTGTCATAACAATAATAAAGCTGCCATTTAAGGTTCGCAAATCTGTCTGATGAGATAAGTGATAGATAAAAAGTGACATGTAGAAACTGAAACTTAAGTGCAGTATTCTTCTCCTCCTCTGATTGGTTAAACCTCAATTCTTGTTTTCATTGGTTAAACCCCACTTGAATAATTAGGATAATTCAGTTTGTAAATTGAGCATTCTGATTAGCTAGCTTTTGAGATAAGATTGTAACTCTCAAGTAACTAGCCAGTGATGACCGAGGGGAGGGACCATCTTTGCTCAAGGACCAGGATAAAAGGAAGTCTGTGAGCCTCCTCGCCAGGCACTAGCATGCCACCTTGTAGCACTGAGTATCCATTCTCTTGAGGATGAAATAAAAGAGCCTTTTATACACTGATGCTGAGTTCAAGATTATTTTTGGTCATTCCTCTCACAAATATTGCATCATTTTGTTCTCACAATAATCCAGGGTATTTTTATTTTTTTACAAATTAGGAGACTGAAGCTGGCAGCCTTTAAGGCCCAGGGCCAAATAGCTGGTGCCTGAGGCTGAATTTGAATTCAGCTCTTCCCAACTCCAGGTCTAGCTGCTTTAAAATAAAAATATAACTACAGAGGAGCATCTATGTGGCTCTGTGAATTAAGAGCCAGGATCAGAGATGGGAGATCATATTTGCAATTTGTAATAAATATGATCATATTTTAAGGTATAGTTATATATAATTACATATATTACATATATTTGATGTTTATATGTATACATATATATATATTTTTTAAATCTTCACAGCAACCCACATTTTATGGAAAGGCAAAATAAGGCTAAGAGAGATTAAATAATTTGCCCAGGGCCACACAGCTAGAAAATTTAAGAGGCAGGATTTGATCTCAAGTTTTTCTGATTCCACATCCAGTTCTCTATTCATTGTGTTGCCTCTCAGTCTTTATAAAGCCTTTCAGTCTGGATTCAAACTTCTTTTCCAGGCTAATTTCTCAATAATACTCCTCTTGTATTCTCCACTCTGACCCAACAGGCCTAGTTTCTGTTACTTGCCTGTGACATTCAATTTCTCACTTTCAGGCCTTTTAGCAGCCTTTACCCCATACATAGAAGATTTCTTTCCCTTCTTCACCTCCACCTCTTGAAATCCTAGTTCTCTTCAATTCTCAGCTTAAATACCACCTTCTTTCCTGATTCCTCAAATCATTAACGTCTCTCCCCAAATCACTTTGTAACCATTTTGTATATAACCAATATTTATTGAATTGTGGCCTCAGTGCATCCCTTCTATTCCTACTACCTATACCTACTTTTGTTTTCAATTCCTTAGCCTCTTATGCCTAGCACTTCCACCCATATCCAATCATCTCTTTTTAAACTAGATTAATCTTGCTTTTAATTGGACCTTCTGGGGAAGCAACAACTTTTTACTCAAGAACTATCTTTTTCCCCTCAAAGTAAATGGCTAGTATAGATATAAGACTGAAGAGGATGTAAACTCTTAAACAGAAAGACACTCAAGGATTGAAAGTTACCAGACATGCTTTGAAGAATCACTTTTCCTGACACCCGATTAAAATTTTATCATATATTAATTATTGTTTTAAGGAAAGGCCCCAAATTTCACTGAGTTCACAAACTCTAGACTCCTACAAATATGTTTTGCTATAAATTACTGGCACTGTTTCTGTTGATATTTAGCATAATCAAACATTTGTAAGCATGCTGTCTTTTCAATCTGTTTCAGCTGATGCACTTTACCTGATCTTTCATTAAAGTAATCAAAACACTTGCTGTGCCACATCTAATGAATGTTGCATGTATGATTAAGTGCTTTCATTCATATTGCAAGTTTGATTTAATGTAATCTGCCTTTCAGACAGCCATTAGCCTAGCTACTGCGTGCATTCGATTAATTGGCTGAATTCTTCCAGATGTCCATTAAGTATTTCAGGAATTTCTATGTGGAAACAGCAGGAACTGTCTAGCACAGAACCAAACAATGATATGCTATATTGCTGCCATGACTTAAGAAAAGCTGGATTCATTTTCATTAATAAAACATCTGTACTCCTGAACGGCTATGCATTGAGATGCATTTATTTTATATCTTTATTTCACTTGTGACTATAGGGAATTAAATAGAAGCACATTTAGTGATATTATGTAGGCCCAGGGTTTGTTCAGGGCTGATTAACAAAATAGCTCAATTTTTAAAGTTTACATTAGATGTAGAAAATATTACAACAAACACCTCTTTGAAAGACTTAGGTTAGGTATGGCAGAGCACCCATGTAGGCTCTATTGCCAGGCCGAGGCTGAGGCTGAGGCTGGTGGATTGCTTGAGTTCAAGAGCTGTGAAATAAAGTAGGACTAAAAGTGATTGGGCGTCCAAACTAAGTCTGGCACTGATATGGTGAGCCCCCATAAGTGAGGAACACACTGCCCTTGCCAAAAAAAAAAGGCTCAAGTTTCCATGCTGATCAGTATTAAGATTAAGTCTGCTCCGGGGGCAGCTGGGTAGCTCAGTGGAATGAGAGTCAGGCCTAGAGACAGGAGGTCCTAGGTTCAAATCTAGCCTCAGACACTTCCCAGCTGTGTGACCCTGGGCAAGTCACTTGACCCCCATTGCCCACCCTTACCACTCTTCCACCTATGAGACAATACACCGAAGTACAAGGGTTTAAAAAAAATGTGTATAAATAAAATTTAAAAAAAAAAAAAAAGATTAAGTCTGCTCCAGTAGAAGTCAGTCAAAAAGAAAAGAAAGGAGAAAAATAGCAAGGAAAGGGAAAAAAGGATAGGAAAGGAAAAAGAGGTAAGGAGAGAATAGAAATTTTACAGAGAAGAGAAAACAAAAGGGAAGAAAAGAAAAGAAAGGAAAAGGAAAGAAAACAGAGTCGGGAAATGAATCATAGAATAAAATCAGTTAGGGGACAGGACCTGAGATTTCATTAATAAAGGGACTTCTCGTAAGGAATCTCACTTCTCACTATTCCCACAGCCAGTATGTGTCAACCCATGTCTTCCTGGATCTGAGGTCAGATCTCTATGCTCTCTACCATACTGCCTTACAGTAATGTAAGTAAAGGTGTTAAAAGACTATTTATAGGGTCATTTGGGAAGTGAATTATGTCTTTTGTGCTCTTAAATGATGGGATGTTCTTTAGAGAAAAAGGCATTGTGTGACTTGCTCTTATATCTTATATAATGGCTTGTAATATAACTCCTTTCAACCTGTTTGTGAGTTTTAAGCAGTTTGTTTTGTGTAGAAACCAGTATATATGGACCCTTAACAAATGCCAATTGAAAATGACCATATTTCACAAGAGTAGGCCAAGGATATTTTAAAGCAAAGACAAGAAAGCATTTTAAAATATTTGACGTAACTGTAGATCTAAAATGTGGTACCCTGAGACCTGCAGTACTGAAAGTAAGAGGATGTACATCCCATGTCTAAGATCTGACTCTTTAAAGTGTTTTTCACTCATGTATTCTACAAATGTATTAAGTAACTATTGTGTGCCAAGCACTCTTCTTGGAGGAACTTTCAATCTATTACAAGGGAAAGTAAAAGGACAACATGTACACAGTCAAATCAAAATACAGACAGCATAAATACAAAATAATTTGGTGGAGAAGGGGCAATAGATGGGACTAGCAAATGGGTGGATAATAACAATAGCTAACATTTATATAACATTTGCTATAAATATATATGCATATATGCTAGATACTTCTCACAACAACCTGAGATGTAGGCGCTGTTATTATCCCCATTTTACAGATGAGGAAACTGAGGCAAACAGAGGTTAAGTGACCTGCTCAAGGTCATAAGACTAGTATGTATCCCAGGCTAGATTTGAACTCAGGTATATCTGACTCCAGGTCCAGTGCTCTGTCTACTACTTTACCTAGTCACCTCCTATAGCCCTTGACCTAACCCTTGATGTTTAGGGTGTCCATGTTTCAAAAGTAGAGATTTCATTCTAGACAAGAGAGACAACCTGTTCAAAAGCAGGAAGATGGAAGATGGAAGATAATATTTGGAAAATAGCAAATAGGCTAATTTGGGGTTTTTTTGTTTGTTTTAAATTTTTTTTAAACCCTTACCTTCCGTCTTGGAGTCAATACTGTGTATTGGCTCCAAGGCAAAAGAGTGGTAAGGGTAGGCAATGGGGGTCAAGTGACTCGCCCAGAATCATACAACTAGGAAGTGTTTGAGGTCAGATTTGAACCTAGGACCTCCTTTCTCTAGGCCTGGCTCTCAATCCACTGAGCTACCCAGCTGCCCCCCAAATAGGCTAATTGGGATGGAACACAGAAGTACATGAAGGAGAGTGATGTGCAGTACACCTGGGAAGAGAGACTGGAATCTGGCTCTGAAGGTTTAAATGACAAACAGAGGAGTTTGTTTTTAATCTTAAGTAAGAGAGAACCCCCGGGGCTTTTTGAGCATAGGCATGACCTAGTCAGACCTGGACTTTCAGAATATCAATTTGATAGCTCTGTGAAGACAAAGGAGACAAAATAAATGTGGAAGCTATTGCAATAGCCCAGGTGAGAAGTGCTGAGGTCTAAACTAGGTTGATTGTGGTATGAGTGGAGATAGAGAAAAAAGTTAGAGATGTACCATCCGGAATTTTAACCGATAAATAAAATGAAGTCATTTCTCCAAGTATAACATCATTTATTAACAGGGGCATGTGATCTATTAATAAAGGAAAGGTCATGCACCCTCTTTTATACCAAGGCTGTGTCTTCCTTCTGATTGGCCTGGCCTCCCCTGGCAGTCTCAATTGGGGGATATTTTAAAAGGGGAGGTGGTCTTAGAGATCTCAACTTCTCCATCATTACTTCATTATAGAGAAAGATTGTCCCTCGAGTGGTTATATCCCTACAGTTTTACTAAGCCAGGAAAATGTTAGCCAACCCACCCCACTCTGGTACTCTTTATTTCATGAGCTACTTTATGAAGCCAGGCTTCCCCTAGCAATCTTTGGTGAGAAAAATATATAAGTTGTCTAAATCAGATTTTCAGTGGCTATTTCTCATTTTAGACCTGGTCATCCCAAATCCAGATGAGAGTCTAGCAAGGAAAAAAAGGTGCTTGCAAAGGCCTCTGGGAAGCTGGATTCTCCCATATAGATAGAGGTCTCTACCCTGCCTTCACAAAAGACCAGTACCAGGTAAATGCCTTAGGGCCATGGTGGTGAACCTATAGCGTGTGTGCCAGAGGGCAGGCAGAGCCTGGGCACCTTCGTCTGCCAGAGTTCATTACTAGAAAGTCAGAGGGATTCCACCAAGCTGCTCCTTTCCCCTTCTCCATGCCAGCCTGAGGACATTCTTTACTTCACCCACCCCTCTGCCTAGCAGTCCAGTGGGAGCGCTTCCTCCCTCCCCTGTGTGGGATAAGGGGATGGAGGCTTGACACTCCCCACTTAGGTGGGGTAGTGCAAGAGGTCTCTAAAAGATTTGCCATCATTGCCTTAGGGCCTGGGAGTGATTACCTTACATTGAGAACTGAATTGCCTGACATCCAGAGGTTGAGGTTTGTTTCTTAGCAAACATACAAACTTAGAAATATTGCTAATAAATAATATAATTCAACATTAATTTTCCTCTATGTTCTTAGATTATATATTTAGTAGTGGAAAATTCCAACCTGCTCATTTTAGTGGTAAAGAAATTGAAGCCTAGAACAGTTAGTGGCTTGTTCCAGATTACACAAATAATAAGTGGAGGGGGAAGTAGGTGGCTCCAAGATGGGAGTTGAGAAGACCTGGATTCAAAAGTGGCTTCAGATACATTTTAGTCATTTAGCCCTGTTTGCCTCGTTGAAATTTTTAATTAAAAAAATAATAGTCCCAGAATAACACTTGACTCCAAATCTGGTGGGTTTTGTTGTTGCTTTTGTTTTTTCCACTGTGCCACACTGCTTCTGTCAAAATCATGGAATCATAGACCTAGAGTTTTAAGACTTAAAGGTCATTTAGCCTAACTTTATTTTACAGGTGAGGAAACTGAGGCACAGAGCAGTTAAGAATCTTAAATAAATGTAGACACTAAACGATAACTCTAGTCCAACTATCAATAATATGGAATTAGGCCTTGATCAATGATACATGTAAAAAACCCAGTGGAATTGTGCGTCGGCTAAGGGGGGTTAGGGGAGCTTGGGGGAGAGGGAAAGAACATGAAATATGTAACTAGGGGAAAATATTCAAAATTAAAATTAAAAAAATAATAAAGTGAGCAAAACAAGGAGAAAAAAAAGAATCTTAAATAAATCACATAAGCATTTCATGACATAGCCAGGACTCAAACATAGGTCATTTGGCTCTAAATCCACAACTTTTTCTGTTCAAACTATGAAGACTTGACCATAAGTGGATATGAGGAAGGAGGAATAGGGAAAAGTTGAAGATGAAACAATATAATCAGTAGATAACCAGTCTCAGTCAGGAAGCCCTGGGTTCAAATATAAACATACATACTGTGAGATCCTGGGCAAATCACGTAATCTCTCAGTACTCCAAGCAAATGTTTAAGGCTATCTAGTATCTATTTCAGGTCAGGTTTCAGTGGGCATTATTGGTTACAGGAGTTTCCTATACCAATGAAACCAAAGGTCATCTAGTGCAAAAAATAAATAAAAATTAAGTGTGACTCTGAGGTTGCTTTCTACAAAAGTCTAAAAATAATTGCATTTCAGCAGAAAGCCTGTCCTTTGTATGCTCATAACTTTCTGAAAATGTCTCTTTTCAAGGAAAGATTTTAAAGGAAACTAGCTTCCACAAAAATTGAGACTCTGGTAGTGACTCAGAAAATCAAGGAGAAATCAAAATGTTTTTGTGGGTTTTTTTTTTCTAACCCAAGTCAACCTAGGGAGATATATGGTGATTTAGCCAGGGAGTCCTGTGCAGAATCTTTCAGCAGAGGGGACTGGGCCTAAGGCCTGTGGCTATACATCAAAACAAGGAATAGAACCTCAGCACAGATGGAGCCTGAGGACATATGTTATATAGCAAGAAAGAGTAGGAAGCAACTAGCAGTTCTGTAGCTTGAGCTAAGACACAAATCCAATGTGGACTGAAGCTGGGATCGTCATCCATGTGCCAGGGCAAAGAGTGGTCATGAATACACCCAGGACTAGGCATAAGATCCTATCCTGGAAAAGGAGCAAGGTGAGAAGAGAAGAACATTTCTGTGGCTTTGATCCTAGAGTAGGATTTGGGATTTAGCATACAGACTAGAGCTAGCTAGGGCCTACAGGAACAGAGACCAAGGGCAGGTCTTCCATTCTATTTGAACCAGTGATGGGCAAACTATGGACTGAGGACCAGATATGGGGCCCCCTGAAATGTTCTATCCACTTCGCAACATTATTCCTAATCTGATGAATACAATGAGTAGGATACAATACACTGAAACTTCGAAAGAGTTGCCTTAGTCTAGACTTATCTGAGGCCAAATCTCTCAATCTACTGAGTCACCTCAAAAAACAATTTTCTAAACTAAGAGCAAATTGCAAGCCTTGAAGAGAAAAACAGTAGCTCTTGTAAAGAAAAATAATTAACATACCTGATAGTTCTACATACTAAAATAAATGCAACATATTACTCTAATATTTGAAATAAATCATACTTGTTCTTTTCTGTCTATCAAGCCAAATCTTTGTAGTAATTCACTAAACCCATCTCAAGCAAAGGTTAGAAATGAAACTCTCATTTTTAACCCAGCTCCGGTGATTAGGAAGTTTGCATTTTGTTAAGCCTATGTTTTGATTGCTTCTCTGATGTAAAATGAACTCTTGTTAAATTCTTGTCTGGGCAGGAGAAGTGAGAAACTGTTGTTTGCAAAAGAAGCAAGGGAAAAAAAAGAATGGAGATGACTGGATACCTCTCCTTAAACTAGTTGTGGCTAATAGTCAGCTGTTATCAAGTTCACCATATTGTTCAGTCAAGCCAAAGGAAGTCCCTTAGCTTCCTAGCTTAAGAAATATTTGTAAATATTCTGAAACTCCAACTAATTAAAAATGAAATGCAGCCAGCCAAACTCCCACCATTTCTAATTTACAATATTGCTCTACTTCCAAGGCAAATGTGAACAAGTTACAATGCCTGAGGGATCAAAAAAATTAAATCAGCAGGGCTGTGTATTGATGTTTTTCTAGCAAATGTTTTGAAATCTTTGCCTTTCATCCAACTTGCAAGGAAATAGGATTGCATTGTGAACCACTGCAAATATTAATTCCTTTAATAAATCCTAACTTGTGCCCTGAAAAGTTCCAGCAGTTAGGCTTCTGTAGCAATCTCTAAATCAAAAGTAAATGTTGCTTTCAGGCAAACTTAACCTCTTTTTCTGCTTATCACCATTGTCTGAAATTGGGATTGATCAACACAGTGCAGATTTAACATATCTTCTGTTTGTCATATAAGATATCTCTGCTATAGTCATTATAGAAATATTTTTATGATGGGCTAGCCCTTGATAAGATAAAGCACAAACAAAAGAAATAACTACTTTGGGTTTTTTTTCCCCTTGATTCCGCACAAAAGCTGAGCAACAATGGAATGGCATAGTAGAAAAAGTGCTGAATTTAGAGTCCAGGGACCTGAGTTTAAATCATCTCTCTAGAATTTGCAGACAAATTGCTTAATATCTGTGAGTTTTCTTATCTTTAAGATGAGATGGTTGAAGATGATCTCTAAAGCCCCTACCTATTAGAGAGTATACATGATTCTAAAAAAATTTTTTAAACATTCATTGATCATTATCGGGTCAAATAATCAAGGCCCTATTAGAGGAAAAATAGTAAATCAGAGCAGGCACAGTCTAATTCAGAAGACATTAAAACCAAGATTTAACTTGAAAAGAGACCTGGTACAGGGGGAGCAGTTTTGATTCATGTTTTTTTTAGGAATCACAGGATCATAGTATCTTAGGGGCCATCATTTTATATGTCATCTACAGCTAGGGAGACTGGCCCTTTCCTATAAAGGGGTTGGAGTTCAGAGAGAGTAGGTTTAGTGTTAGGCGAGTTTGACACCAAGAGGGGATTCAAATTTCTTTTCTTATATTCTCTCATGTCTCCACTCTAGAGTAGAACTCCAGAGAAAATTTAACCAAAGTTAGGCACAGTTCTTGTCCATGGTCTTCCCTAAAGGGAAATGGGAGCTCTTTTAGCCAGGCACTTGATGTACAAAATAGTAAGATTATAATGGTTAAATTGGGATTTTGACTAAATAAAAGAGTTATAAAAAAGTGGTCACCGATTATTATCCCTTAAGTCAGGAAAACTATTAGCAGCTTTTAGCAATTTTGTTTAATTGGAATATTAGTAAAAAGAGGGAAATATGGAAGGGAAAGCGATAAGGAGATTGCCTAGCCTACCCTAAATGCTGATCTGGTGAAATGAAACTCGCTCACCAATAGAGTTCCAGTCTTCTTGTGGGAATCCTACTCACTCACCAGCAAGCTGGGCAGAATCCAGGCAAAGTCCCAATGCAGAAAAATCCTCATGAGCTAAGCTCTCCAAGTCAGCAGTGAACCCAACAAGAAAGTCCCGAACTCCAAGAAGATCCAAAACTTAAAGTCAAAGTCCTGAATCTGAAAACTCCAGTCAAAAGGCCCAAAGCTCCAAGTCAAAGTCAAAGTCCAAAAGCCCCAAGGACCTGTCCTCCAAAAAAGAAGTCCAAAGGAGAAGATCCAAGGAGCAGAGACTCCAAGGAAGAGCTCCAAAGGAGAAGTTCTTGGACAGGAAGTTCAGAACTTTTTATAACCCTTTTTCCATGTCACTTCCTGTCCCTTCCCCACTTTATGGGAACCAATTGCAGTCTTTCAATTTGTCTAGCACTGCAGTGGAGGGGGGGGGTTGGCCTTTGGAGTTGTCACCCACTCTATCAAGTGACTTGTGAACTCTCATACTTAGTGACTGATGAGGTACTAAATAGGAGTACTTAAGTTTTTGATTGATTAACTTAAAAGTTGCTGATTGATAGACAAAGAGAGTTTGATTCACTCTTCACAATGTCAGGCATGGGACAGTTATTTATTTCCTCCACCACAGAAGAAATATTTAAAACACAAAATATTTATAAGCATGCATTAAGGGGGCAGCTGGGTAGCTCAGTGGATTGAGAGCCAGGCCTAGAGATGGGAGGTACTAGGTTCAAATCTGGCCTCAGACACTTCCCAGCTGTGTGACCCTGGGCAAGTCACTTAACCTCCATTGCCTAGCCCTTACCACTCTTCTGCCTTGGAACCAATACACAGTACTGATTCCAAGACAGAAGGTAAGGGTTTTTAAATAAATAAATAAAAATAAGCATGCATTGACAGGAAACAATTTGTGAGATTACTGAATAAATATTTCACATTTTCCTCAGTTCTATACTGTCAGAAAACCCCAAGATCCAGGTTTGTTGGCTAGTAAGAATGTGGCTCATCCTCCTAGAACGAAGCATTTTGAGATGCAAAACTACCAAGAACGATTCCAAGAACTGAGGATCTCTCATATTCACATAGTAGCCACCAGTGCTGGAAATGGCCATCTCTCAAAATAGACATTAATTGACTCAGGCTCAAGGAAAGAATCACAAGTAGAAAAGCTAACCTTGGACTTGAGAACTCAACATAGCAATGAAGAGAGGGAAGACATGAAGAAATCCAGGAAAGTTCATATGTTTTTCCCTGGTTTCAAATTATAGATTGTTTTCTTTCATTTCTCCTGCTTGTTATCTTGGGCTAATGTCAGAGGCAGCTCTAACACTAGCACTCTCTTAATTCAAGTTCAATGTTTGAACAAAATGAGGTGCTCCCAAGTCATTGAACCTTTGACAAAAAGGGTATGCTCTAACACAGGAAGGGCATGCAACAAGGATACAGCAGCTCTTAGCTTCCCTGAATGCTGCTGCCGTTAGCTCAAAATGGAAGCACATCTGATTATTAATCCAAGATACAGTTAAAGATATATCTTAAGTGATCTTCACACATGCACTAAGTCCAAGGGGTGTATAAATCACATGGCTGAGACTTTTAATGACCTTAGAAAACCAGAAAGCTATTTCAGAGAAGCCATCAGATTCTTGTAGTAGCTTTGAATTCTTTAAGGTAAAATCTTCCCATGTCATGGGGAAAAAAGAAATTCCATCCTATTACAGCTGGCTTTAAAAAACAAAACTATCCAAGTAAGCTCCCAGGAGTACCCACTGTTCAGCTATTCTGCTTATATCTGATAGAGTTGTATTATTCAGCAATTTCCCAGCCCATGGCCCACCTCCACAGTGGAAGGTAGTTGAGTCTACCACATTATTCCAGATAGCATCAATTCCCAGTTTCTTTTCAATGTTAATTGGAATTTGGGAAATGCCATCTAAAAGTATATATATATTTTCTATGGACACATGGGAATTATCAAACTACATTTCCCGTGGTCCAACGGGTTTCCGTTTCCGGTTCTTTGGGTGTGGGAATGCCTGCGTCACCATGCAGAGGACAGTTTAAATGAGAGAATCGAAGGTAGTCTCTCCCTCTTTGGCTAGCAGGCAGGGAAGAGAGGAGAGGTAATAATAATGGAGGAGGCGGCAGTTTTGAATTCTTACTGGCACGTGGTCTAATGATTTATCTCTATCAGCATAGCTTTGATTAAAATACTAATTTATATATTTATATCAGTCTTTATTATTTTTAATCATAACATCTGCAAACAAGGATAGAAGATAGTTTAAAGCATCTCATAAAGATAAAAAGAGCAAACATAGGCTAATAAAGCTTAGCAACTGCTAATCTTTATATAATGTAGCAAGACTGGACATTCTCCCAACCTACCAATATATTAACAGATCAGGTCCCCTAAAATCTTAATTCTAATGTCCCCTTCTATTAATTATTTATTTTCTTGTATATAGCTTGATAATACATATTTTTCATCTCCCCCATTAAATTGTAAGCTCCTTAAAGGCAGGGACTGTCTTTTACCTTTCTTTGTATTCCCAGCACTTAGCACAGTGTCTGGCCCAAAGTAGGCATTTAATAAATATCTCATTGACTGACTGTTGACCAAGAGTACTATAATAAATAGTTGCAAAAAAAATCTCAGAAATAAAGGGAACCTGCTGTGGGATTATGCTGGCTGGATACAAGGAACCAGGGCTTTCCTTCTTTTACTTTTACCATTTTTAACTTTTAACTCTTTTTGCCTCCCAAGAAGAAAGAAAGTAAAAACTCCCAAGAATTAATAGCAAGTATCTTCTCTCCAGCACAAAGCTGGGAAAAGAGGAATTTTTATTTATAGACAACAGGAATCATCTTATCCATCCTGATCTGCTGGCTTCAGCGCTTATACCTTACATTCTAGTCCTGCCTATTCTGTGCTTTCAATAGTGATAGCTTTGGCTACACTAACAGTTGCTTTTTTCCATGTTTGAAGGAGTAAGCATGTAGTAAGAATAATGTATTATCTTAATAAGATAGTTTGTCAATTTAGTATAACTGATTCCATGTTGTTTTAAACCTCCATTTAGTGACTGATTTATATGTGTAAACCAGCCACAAAGTATATTGGTATGAGATATTTTCCTTATTGGTAAAGATCAATGCCTTGCTCCTGTATTGTTAGGGTTCAAAATGGGTGGCCTCCAGAGGAACACACGAGACAATGCAATCAAAGCAGGAGAAAGCTTTATTGCCAGTGCGCGCTGGGGGAACTCAGCAAGAGAGTCCCAAGTGGTGCATTCAAAGGAGGGAATATATATGTTTCTAGGATATAGGTGCCTTTGTCTTAGGGTTAGCTAATAGCAAGACAGGGGGAGTAGGGATGTTTCCAGGTGCCACAGGATATGATTCTTAATCTTCAAGGCTGTTCTGTCTAGGAATCTTCAAGGCTGTTCTGTCTAGGGGAGGAGTTGTGTCCCTGGGACTGTGAGTCAGAGATGATTGCCCTGCTTGAGCCGGGCATGATGTTATCCAAAACCCCCCTGCTTAATAGGGTATGATGCTGCCAAGATGTTTGTTATGAGTTTAAGCTTTTTGGCTATAACATTCCTCCCTTTTTCCTTTTGCTTACTAGGGAATCTTCCTCAGGGCCAAAGAATAAGTCCAACATTCCCTACTTTTCCTTTTGATCCTAAGGAATCATCCTCAGGTGGTCCCTTAAAGATTAGTGTCAACACACATTGTATTAAGGGTGGGGGTTATCTGGTAATACTGACGCAGGACCTTTACAAAAGCTGCTAGTTGGTTAAGAACAAGGGGAAGGGTACATAGTGGAAACAAAAGGGATTTTCCAGCCTCTAGTTTGACTGAAAAAACTTTTTCATTAAGGGGGTACAATGTTCTATGCTGTCTCTGGGGTACAACGTCCCACAAGGTCCCATGCTGTCTCCCCTCCCCTCCTCCAAAAGTCTAAGGGAAGAGGGTCGATGGTTTCAATTTTCTGTAGCTTCTTCAAGCTGAGAAGGGGCGTAGAATCTCTGAGAGGGGGGAACAGGAGGAGGAGCTGTGGGCACAGGGTCTTTAGGCATCTCTGCATCGAATGCCAGGGTCGTGAAGGCTTGGAGACCAGAGACCGTTTCCCCAGACTGACAGAGAGGTCACAAGGGGGAGCATCTTAGAACCTGGGACTGGGGCAAAAACTAGAACACCAGATACACAGAGAGAAAATTAGCACAATAGAAACTGATATTAAACATTAACATTTGGGCATGTTAGCCAACAGATTTTATCCCCAGAAATCTTCCTCTGACAGGAATTGAACCATTTAGGAATTTTTGATCCCTAAGTTGTTTGCAGAGTTGGTATGGGATGTTTCTGCTAAAAAAATATCCTTTGTAAAGCCCACATTAATATGGCATCTATAACTACTTGAATAACAATACCTTACCGATAAATTTCTTTATCCCAGATTCTGGAGGAAATCCAGAAAGTTTTGGGTTATATTTCCAAGCTCAAAATCCCACTTCAGTCATGGTAAATTAAGGCTGCAAGCTACAAGTCATCTATCACTAAACTTCACTCACTTCTCAAAGTGTGTTCCCTAACAATTTGATAATTTTCAATTATTAACCTAATAGGTTGTTCAGGGAGATAGAAACATTAATTCACAACTTGCATTAAGTGCTGATTATGGGAACTTGCTCCAAAAAGGGAAGGTAGATAGGAAAAGCATTTCCTCACGTCCCAAGGGACGCATAGTGAGGGGCTCCATGTACAGGCCAAAGCCGTCACTGGCTCATGCCATATGTACAGGCCAAAGCTGTCACTGGCTCATGGCATCCTTGTGTCACTCAAGGATTAGTAGCCTAGATGGTCAGAAGAGGTCCAGTCCAGGTTGAGCCCTAGAATTGCCTCTCCTAACCATCACAGAACATTCTCTGTCTTTAGTACTATATCACCACTGGATCTCTGAAGCCTTCTCCTTCCTTAAAAGACAAGTCTTTCCCATTACAGCTCAGAGAAATTCTGCTAAGCAGCAGTCTGGAAACAATTTCCATACCCTCAAACAAGCCTTACACATCCCTACCAGGCTAATCACTCAGTTATTTTTGCATATTCTGGCAATAATTAATATATCACACTTTAGTCACAAGACCGTAATTAAGGAACAGGAGTGCTGGATTGAGTAGCTTCACAGTAAATATAAATCAGGGCTGTTATCGTCTCCTGTATCTGGGCCATCTGAAAAACTAAAAGTAGCCACACAGGAATCTCTTCAGTGTAACTTTCAAGAGAATTCCAGAATTATTCGTGATTTTCCCAATACACTAATTTTAGAAATTATCCCTAGGTCAAGGATCCAATTATAAGAGTAGAACATCTATCTATTCTTTTTCACCTCCCTATCTGTTCTCTTCCATCTCTCCTTCTTTTTCCCTCAAAAACCCTCTGCTTAAAAAGTAGAACACAACTCCCATGTCAAATCTGCATACTCAAGGGGTTAGATCAAGTCTTTCTTTTTTTTTAATTCCATATTCAAACACAACATAACTCTTCACTTTTTCTAACTCACTGTTATCATCACAAAAAATAAACATACCATTTGGTATCCCTCCAAATGATAATCAATAACTCCCAAGAATTGAGACACTGTGTCTTTAGCATAGTGATTATTAATTATAACTTGCAGTGCATAGTACAAATTGGTAACTAATGTAACCACTGAATATCAAACAAAACCCATGGTACAGTCAGGTTTACAATGAGCTTTTGCTTACATTCAAACAACACTTAAAGCACATGTTTTAGCAAGAATTTACATAAAAGTCACATTTAAAGGAATATCATAAAGCATGTAGTATTACAGGGTCTATTTCCAATTAAAGCCTTTCAAGCACTACAACCTTAAAGCAAGCCTTTTGACAAGCAGGCTGCTTATCATACACTGAGATGAAAACCATTTATGATCATTTTAAACCCCCAAAAAACATTTTTGATCAATGTAAACACTTAAACCTATTATATTTTGTTTAACCTCTTATGATGGAAAGATAAATAAGGAGGAAAACAGTCTTCTTGAGAGTAACATGGGCATTGTGCAGAGATGGCAGGGACTCTGCACTCCTTAACTCAGGCAGGCTGTGGACAGGGAAACTCCCTTTCCCCTGTAACAAAAGAGATATACCTCTGGCCACAGCGTGATAACCTAAACCCCAAGGATCCCAGACAGACCCCCCACTCACCAAACACCCAAGTGCAAGGAGTCATGTCCACACTTTTGAAAAGGGGGCACGGGGGCAACCCCTGATAGTTGCTTCACTCATGCTGCCAGGCCGTGCTGTGGAGGACAACACCCCCCAGGGCTGCTCCACCCATGCTATCCCACTGGCCACAGACCCCATCTTAGCAATAAATCTTTCACACTTCTAAGCCTGGAGTCCTCTCATTCCTGAGAAGGGCCTCCCCCCACCCCCAACCCCAACCCAGGGGCTCACCATTTGCATCTCTATAACAACTATACTGCTAAAAAAAAACCTGTTTTACAAGATATCCACGATTTCTCTATCAATTTGTACTTGCTTGAACATCTCCTTAAACTGTCTGAAGTATATAATTAAAATGTACTTATCTTTAAATTCTTTAAAATCTTGCTTATGTACTGTGTTGCTATATCAGTTCCTAAGTATCAAAGTGGAACAATTAAAAGTATTTCTCTCTTCACCAAGTGAGATCACCTTAAAATTTAAAATTTAGCATGTACCAAAATCTTCATAATAAATTATTTTCAACAAAGTTCAGTTTGAACTCCACAACTACCAAACAACTTTAAGTCCTTTAGTAACCTTTCAGTATGTAAATAACTGAATTTCAAAGCCATTTACTCTTATTCCTTTGAGTCCTCTGTTTAAAACAGAATAGAATCTCCTGTTTAGCTTCCTTTACCTCAAAGCATTGCTTACATGACTGATTAAATTCCATCAATATTATTCTGATTCACACCTATTATTTCTTTATCAATTACTCTTATTTCTTCTGGCTTCTCCTCCTTTATCACCATCATTGCAAAAGGAGGAAAGGTACTATATTTAATTGCATTAAATCCTATTAGCTCTTTGGGCTGGTCAAATTTTTCTCTTGTTAATTTTATACAGTTTGCATATCATACCACCTTAACCTCTTCAGGTGGAAAACATACTTCTCTTCATAGTCCAAATGCATACATATTCCGTATTCATTCATCATTACTTTCTAGCAATTCGAGTCCAAATGCATGTTAATCTCTAAACCACAAGTTCCCTCTTGTACATTGTACACATTTTAAAAACAGTTCACACAACCCTAATCAAATATAAGACTGTTTAGAAATTCCACCTTTTCCAAATTTCAGTACCTGTATTATTAAATCCCATGCACGGATTAATCACTTTAATAACTTCTTGTGTGTCATATGATTTCTTGTTGTTAGTTCTGACAGCACATACATTAAAAGAACATCTCATTTTGAAAAACTCCCAAGTTTAAATTCTAGAATAACACCATTACAGCTTTTTCTGAATGACTTTCATATTTACAAAGTAGCCAGTACAATTTCTGACCTCATAGAATAAACATTCCCTCTCTGTGTCAGGCTGGCTATTATTCACATTTAGACAATTCTCAAATCACTGAAACCAAGGCTTAACAACTTTCTAACTATGAGTTTATGTGCTCAATAAAATCTGGTTAATATTTCACATTTGACTGACAGGTATCACAATAAATAAAATTACATTGTACCATATCAACATCATTAGCAATCCTCAATCCTTAAAATCAAATCTTAAGTGAAAATGCTTCCAATTGTGGAGTAAAATCTCCCTTTTCTGCTCTGAATTTTTCTCTTTTTCATTCCTTTGGGGGCCCATCCAAAGGAAGAAAGAGGAAAAATCAGTTCTTTAGTATCTATGCTTAAAAAGAAATATTTGCAGTGAGAAAGCTCAGTAAAACAGTTGCAGCACACTGTCCCTTTCACTGAGGGTACTCAGGTACAGCCATCAGCCATCTGACTGGCTGAGCTGACTTCCTTGCCCCCTAACTTTCCCTGTGCTTTACACTCTGATTGATCTTACCTGTCTCTCTTTTTGGCTGTGATGTCTAACAAATGCTTCTTGTAGCACCTAAACAAACTGCTATTTGTTTCTAGTGGGGGTTGAAAGTGAGCCATTCTTAGGCTGGCTGTGTTTCTTAAGGAAAGAACTTTGAACTTTCAAATCCCCTCCTATTCAGATGTTAAGTCTGGTGCCTGAGCTACACAGTTTCTCTAGTAAGGGAAGACTAGCAATGTAGATAGGGGAAAGGGAATTGCAGAATGTTTGCAGTTTTCCCTCTGAATTAGCCTTGAAGCCTGGGAAACCAGCAAGCACCAGGTTGACTTGCCCTGGCTTTTGATAAGGGCTGAAATAACACAGACCCAGCCAGTATTGATGAATTAGGGGACCTCTGAACTGAAGCTGGGCTTTTGGGGCTAAGTAAACAGAACCTGGGAGGGTGTAACCGTTCTCTTGCTGGGATTAGACCCCTCCACAACCGAAAGAAGCCAGGATGGAGGATTCAGGACTAAATCCTTCCAGGTTAAAATGTATGGCATTTGGTCTGGATATCCCTCCCAACCCGGAGCAAAACCCTACCCTGAACTGCAGAAATAATAGACTGTTGCCATGTCCCACCACGGGGCCATCCAACCCCAAAGGCAGGCCATTCCGAATTACAAAAGGTCTGCAACTTCTCCTTTTTTACTGATAAGCCTAATGCATGTGCAAGGGTTTTGAAATCTGAATAATGACTTAGGACCAAGTCCAGGGGGGGTTGACTGGCTCTGGCCCATCTTTGACCAATCAAAAAGACACAGACAAAGGACAACACAAAAGACAGACAAACAAAACAATAAACAGAAGATTCTCTTTGTGGATCCAAACAAAGTTTGAATCTGGGATGTAGCCACTCAGGGCTCCATCCCACTTTCCCTGGCATCCTTTCCAAAAAGATCCAATGCCCTCCCTTCCACCCGTGACGCGTCCATCCGGGACTTTTCTGGGAAAGCTCCACCAGGATCTGAACCCTGGCTTCCTGGAACTGTTTCCCCCCAGGGAATCAAACCCTGACCTTCCCTCCCTCTCTCACACAGAGAGCGACTTTCCCTGTGCTCTCTCTCACACCGAGAGTGACTTTCCCTCCCTCTCTCACCGAGGGAGCAACTTCTTCCCTCCCCATCACACCGGGAGAGGTGCTTAAAGGGACTCCAACCCCTTAAAGTTACAATCCGGATTTTTTTTTTTCGTATTTCCCGTCTCCAAGGTTTCCAACGACTTCCCCCTCCCTCTAATCGACTTGCTTCCCGGTGTTTCCGGCCTTCCCCCTACTGGAGGTCAGAAAACGCGTAGTAAACTGGTCCACTCTCAGAAACAGGTGGAAATTCAGACACAAAGCCCCAGGGGAGTGGGGGTGGGGGGTGTTTCCCTCCCCTCCCCCCAGAACGGGGTGGGGGTGGGGGCCTGAGGCTTAGCGATAGGATGGCTTCTATAATCCCGAAGCAGGTATCATCCACTTAGCCGTATGCCTAACAGGAGTCCTCAGTTTCCCCATCAAATACACAGTCACACACCATTCACTGCTCACCTCTGGAAGTCGTCATGAAACCTAGGAGAGAGCTTTCTCTGTCTCAGTGGTCCCCAGGGGGTCACACACCATCCCAGAACGAGCCCTCATATGTTAGGGTTCAAAATGGGTGGCCCCCAGAGGAACACACGAGACAATGCAATCAAAGCAGGAGAAAGCTTTATTGCCAGTGCGAGCTGGGGGAACTCAGCAAGAGAGTCCCAAGTGGTGCATTCAAAGGAGGGAATATATATGTTTCTAGGATATAGGTGCCTTTGTCTTAGGGCTAGCTAATAGCAAGACAGGGGGAGTAGGGATGTTTCCAGGTGCCACAGGATATGATTCTTAATCTTCAAGGCTGTTCTGTCTAGGAATCTTCAAGGCTGTTCTGTCTAGGGGAGGAGTTGTGTCCCTGGGACTGTCAGCCAGGAGTTGTGTCCCTGGGACTGTGAGTCAGAGATGACTGCCCTGCTTGAGCTGGGCATGACGTTATCCAAAACCCCCCTGCTTAATAGGGTATGATACTGCCAAGCTGTTTGTTATGAGTTTAAGTTTTTTGGCTATGATATTTCTATAAGCTTTTTGGCTATAACAGTATGAGGGGCATGGATGAGTTGGTAAGAGAAGAGCTTTGTAGTTCTTCAGATGATCATCAAATCTCTTCAGTCTTCTTCAAGTTTTCTTTGGGTGGCTTCAGGTACTTCTGGCCTCCAGCTTTCAGAGAGGAGACAATAGATGCCAAACCCATTTCATGTTGCTTCAGACCCTGGGGACAATGGGAGGAGCAGTCAGTCTATCATAATCCTATCTCTAGAATATATTATGCTTTTTTATACTCATTTATGATCTTTATTATTTTAAAGTTGTTTACTAGATAATTTGAAGTTTACTTCAAAATTACTGATAAGTTGTTTATATTATTTTCTTATTGATAGTCTGTCTCATTGCAGGGTTTATGTGTGTTTAGCAGTTGTTTTTAAAATACACACATGTATTAATACTCTAGGAACTTTAGGGAACTTCCCCTGGGGTGAGATCTAGGACTCTCTCTTGGTTAAGCTGAGTTATCCTTCCCCAATGGGAAAGTTCTTTCACTCTCAATCATCTGGGGTATATATATTCTACTATATATCTCTTCTTTGATTTCCATTTTGCTACAATTTAGATAAATGTTTTGTTTGCCCATTTGTATGTTTATTTTTCCTATTCATTGTGAAACGGTTGTTTGGAGAAAAGGAAGTCAAGCCTTGAATATAAAATTTGAGATCCTCCTCCTTCCCCATCCCTCAGATCCTCAGGGATCAGAAATTTGCTTGAATATGAAAACTTCATTCCCTAGACTAGCAAGATTTAATGAAACAGATAGATAAAATTCTGAGAACCATATAGCCTCAGACTCTAACTTTCAGCTTCCCCTCCCGGCAATGATTAATTTTATCTCAGAGAAGTGTAGGAGAAGAGGCTAAAGCAGTATTGGTGAACCTACGGCATAGGTACCAAAGATGGCACACAGAGCACTTTTTGTGGGTACTCAGCCACCCTTCCTCCCTATCCCTCACCCCCAGATTTTGTTCCCCTCCCCCTCTCTACTGTACCTGATGACATTTTTTCACATCCCCCACCCCTCTGCCCAGCAGCCCAATGGGAGCACACAGCAGGTAAAGTGGGCTCACAGGAGGCAGAGCTGGAGGGGAGAGATCTTGGACCACTCCCCTCCTCCTCTCTACACTTGCTGAGGACATTCCTCACTCCTCCATCCAGCAGTCGAATGGGAGCACTTCCTCCTTCCCCTGTGTGGGGTAAAGGGGAGGCAGGGCAGATAAGCACCTGTGTGGTATGATGTAGAAAACAACATGTGAATGAGATCCCATCATCAGCTCATTCCTAAGAAGGGCTGGTTTCTACATTCCCAGCACTTGAGACTCAAAGAAGTCAATGAGGGCAGTAGAGATTGGTTAAGGGAGATTTGGAGATTTGCCAAAAGACCCCCACACTGGTTCTTTGGCTAGGCAGAAAGAGAACATCATATAGCCAGATAGAAGAGAAGCCTTTGGGGATCTCTAAAATGCCAGGGACATGGTGGTCTGTTTTTAAAGGGTTCCAGGCTTTGATTAATGAAGTTTGGATATATGCATTGAAAAGTGGAAGTCTAATTAGTGTTTCTGTCACATTAGTTAGCATATGTAATGGATGGTCATGCACCATATGTTATAGAACAGAAAAGCATTATGTGCTTGATTCTGCAAATGTTTGTGTGGCCCTAAAATGGAGATGACCCTACCTTCCACCCCTGAGTCACAGCTTACTCTTTCCTTTTCTTTCTCTTCAAATTCCTTGCAAACCATTCCAAGTATTATTCCCTCCGCACCCACCAACCACCCCAGTTCACGACAGGTTCTGGGACACAGTTCCCTTATATAACCCACTAGGTGGTGGTGGTAAGCAAGGCAAGCCAAGACATTATGTTCTAGATCTAATCTAGGATGTCTGTCTAAAATGCCCCAAAAATTTACTTTTCCTCCCTTTCAGACTTTCTTTCAGAACTTTTCCTTTTGAATTCAGTTCTCTCTGCTTTTCTAGAGAAAAGGGGAGGGGGTGAGGAATGGACCATTTGCTCATT
The DNA here is from genome assembly GCF_016433145.1 of Gracilinanus agilis. Lineage (NCBI taxonomy): Eukaryota > Metazoa > Chordata > Mammalia > Didelphimorphia > Didelphidae > Gracilinanus > Gracilinanus agilis. The sequence goes on along the minus strand of NC_058131.1, from coordinate 446,689,614 downwards.
TTAACTCCTCCAACACTCCAATGGCTTTTAATCAACTCACGTTTTTGTTTTGTATTGTTTTTAACTCTGGGGATCTGAGTCTCAGATTCCCTTATCAGGCTTATAGAAGTCTAATACCATATACTCTCTCTCTCTTAGTTTTATCTGAATAAGTAAACTACAACAAAGAGCTTGAATTGGTGTTGAATAGATCTAATAGATCTAAGAAGAAAGGAGATAAGAGAGTGAAAGACTAAGAGAGGGAAAGTGATCTACCCCCCATTGGCCTCTTTTTTTTTTCTTTTTCTTTTTTTTTTGCTTTAAACCCTTAACTTCGGTGTATTGTCTCATAGGTGGAAGAGTGATAAGGGTAGGCAATGGGGGTCAAGTAACTTGCCCAGGGACACACAGCTGGGAAGTGGCTGAGGCTGGGTTTGAACCTAGGACCTCCTGTCTCTAGGTCTGACTCTCAATCCACTGAGCTACCCAGCTGCCCCCTGGGCCTCTTTTTTTGCAGACACCTGTGATCACTTCTTTAGGTTCCCTAGTTCTTTTATCCACAATGCCTTTGGTTATAAAGCTTGAATATGGGATGGGGATGAGATTGAGATTCTGGATTTAGTTTATTTAGTGGGTAATGCCCCTCTTCCAAGTTTTTCAGTCCTTTTCAGGTGTGTCCAAAGACAGGTTACATTTTTCCCTGGGACTAGAAAAAAACCAAACATAATCTCTTACAAAATCAGCTATTGTATACATGAAATTTGCAAATATGTGTCAGACTATACACCAGAAACCATAAAATAAATATCATCACTTAAAAGAAAAAAATAATTATCCCAGATAACGATCTCATTAATAGCATTGCAGGCATACTCATTTTATTGCACTTCACTTTATTATGCTTTGCAGATATTGAGTTTTTTATAAATTGAAGGTTAGTAGCAAGTCTACATCAAGCAAGTCTAATCAACACCATTTTTCCAATAGCATGTGCTCACATAGTGTGTCTATGTCAAATTTTGTTAATTCTTGCAATATTTCAAATTTTTTTATTATAATTATGTTATGGAGATCGGTAATCTTTAATGTTACTGTTGTAATTGTGATAGATGGATAACTTAATTGATAAATGTTGTATGTTCTAACTGTTCCACTGACTGGCCATCATCTCTCCCATTCCTCAGGCTTCTATATTCCCTGAGAAATGACTATATTGAAATTAGGTCAATAAATAATCCTACAATGGTCTCTAAACGTTCAAGTGAAAGGAAGAGTCGATCTATTTGGCTAACTTCATTGTTGTCTTATTTTAAGAAATTGGCTCTAACCTTAGGCAACCTGGTAAGTCAGTATCCATCAACATTGAGGCAAGACCTTCTCCCAGCAAAAAATATTACAACTAGCTGAAGGTTCAGATGATAGTTAGCATTTTTTAGTAATAAACTATTTTTAGTTATAGTATGTGCATTTAAAAAAGATGTAATACTGTTGCACACTTCATAGACTACAATATAATATAAACAACTTTTATATGCACTGGAAAACAAAAAAATTCTTGTGGTTTGCTTTATTGCAGAATCCACTTTATTGTAATGGTCTAGAACCAAATCTCTGAAGTATGCCTATATAGCCATTGTACAGTGTTAAGTGTTGCTTGACACCTGGCCATTTTCTACAAAGTAGATCTCAGTTCAGCATTTCCTAGAACCATACAGCCTCCTTTTCACCTATCCATTTCCTGCCCTGCTTCCTTCTTCCTCTCTCTCTGAGAACTCTAATCAAATCAATACTGCCATTCCTTCTGAAAAAAAAAAAACTGTATCAGTTCATTGTCCTATTCTGCAACTCAACCATCCCTCTGACCTCCCAGATTGTAACTCCCTTCCCTAATATCATAGGTATTGTTTCCCTCATTGGATGGCAAACGGAAGGGACTCTTTTGCTTTTGTAATTGTATCTCCAGCATTTAGCAAGTATGTAGCACATAGTAATCACCTTGAATAAATGCTGTTCATGACTGCTTTTTATTTAATGACAGCCAGCTTCAATAACTACATGTCTACATTATGTGAAGAACATATTACATGCCCATATCACAGGAATAAAAACGGTCATAATACATGTCCTAGTCACAGTTCTACATCTAGTGCAATAAATAGATCAGAGCCTGAGGATTCAAATAAAAAATCTCTTTAATAAAAATAAATCCAGATACCCTCAGGCAAAAGCAGTTCCCACGGTGGTTAAAAGACAGTTTGTAAAAGTAAAATTTCATGCCAGAAAATGAAAAGCAGTCATCAAAGAGGTTTCTATGGATCTTAGGAGCTTTTTACCAAAGCCCTAAAGATCATTTTGTATATTCTTCTTGCCTAAAGGGCCCATAGTTTGGTCCCAGGTCAATTTGCCTAGGGGCAAAGATAAATTAAACTGCTTCTAGTCAGCTTCTTTACTCATAACAATTCTCCTTAGTGTTGTGAGAGTTTAAGGAGTTGATTATCACCTCATCAATTACACGAATATTCTACCCCACAATGGTACATAGGCGAATAAGCACAGCAGTAAAATAATGAGAATTACTAATAAAATAGCAATAGGAATAGGTACTGGACCTGTAACTGATTTCTTTAGTCAAGGGAACACTCAAGAAGAAATCCCCTAAACCAATGCAAGTTAGAACCATCTCTGCAATTTACAATCCTAGAGAGTTGACTAATCCACTGAGAATTTATGTGACTCACTCAGAATTACACAGCCAGGATATATCAGAAGTAATCCACTATGCCATGTTACCTCACAATATTAGTAGGTCCATAAAATAACAGAACACACTTAAGCATTAGTGTATATGCAAATAAGGAGATAAATATGGCACATGAATAACACTGGTACATAATCAGATTTACATAATAAAACAGCATCATTACTCAGGGCATACAGTAATTAACATGCACATCAATAAATTTGTGCAATCATATTCAAGACACACGCTACAAGGGTAAACATTAGTACTTTCCTCTGGCTATCTATGTAACTACTTTTCTAGTTTCATCTGTGATGTCATAGATTAATCTGGTCTCTGGTCAAATAGATCCATCTCTTTAATAAGGGCTGATCATAGTATCATCACAATTATAGACCTCCATACCTAAACCTGAATTTATGAAGGGCCTGGGTTCATAATGAATGAAAAAGCATTTATAGGCTTATGCAAAGCATAGTGTTAAGCCCTCAAGATAAAAACACAAAAACATCTCAATCTCTGCTGGAGAGGAGCTCACATTCTAATGAGGGAGCATCAAAATGCTCTATGTTTAATCCACTGAGATTTTTGTTTTGGTCTCAGTCATCCTAACACATTCAAGAAATGCTTTGGCTGTAGATCTTGAAGACAATAAGCTGGCAAAAGTTTGCTAGTGTTTATATTCTCCAAATATACAGCATAAGCTAGTGGTACTCATCACTGGCAAGCAACATTTCATTTGTTACTGGCCAAAACATGTTAGTGGCTTATTGTTACAAGTTCACACTTGAAATTTACATAATCTTTGAACTGTTCAGTAACAGCCAAGAATTCTCCAGCTCATGTATGGAATTATTGAATTACATTTTAATAAAGTCCCCTGCTGGCAGTGTGGTGTAGTGAATAAAAAGCTTGTCCTGGAAGCATTAAGATTTGGGTTCAAGTGCCATTTCTGACACAAATGGGCTCTATGACCCTGCACAAGTTATTTAAGTTTTCAGTATTCTAGGACCCAAAACCTGTTCAAAGAAATTTCCTCCCTAGGAAGTTTCCACCAATGAAAAAATAGATTCAGTCCCTATCCCTATTCCACTTTTTGGAAATGTAACTGGTTTTGATGATCATTACTTTCTAGGGCTAGTACTGCTCCCAATCCCTCCAGCTTGGCACTTTTGTATGGAATGAAAAGTTCACAAATGACATAGTTGGCTATCTTTGAATGTTTGGTTTGCATTTCTCTATTAGTGATTTTCAAATTACTTCATAGGTTTTTAAAAACAATATTGGCAGTCTTATCTGTCTTATCAGTCTTGTTTGCATAAGTGAAATTATTCAGTAGATTAGCAATGGGCACATATCAAGTGGAGCCAAGACAGCTCAGTAGCAGTGAAAGCTGAAACCACTCTGAGGATCCTTCCAAACCAACCTTTAAAAAAGCACCTCAAAACAATAGAAATCAAAAAAGCAAAAAAAAAAAAAAAAAAAAGAGAGAGAGAGAGAGAGAGAGAGAGAGAGGGAGAGAGAGAGACGGGGCTCTCCTATGGAAAACAATATACAAGAGAGACAGACTGTTGATTTTCATAGGATGAAGGGGAACCAAAAGTAAAACTACACACAAAGGAGTGTGTGCTAACTACCCCCTACCTACTGTGCCAGCTTCCAAACCAGGGCATAGGCCAACTTTGGGATCCTGTGACACTACCTACCCCAACAACAGAACATCCCATACGCACTCCTTGAAGTCCTAAGTCCTGGCACCAGTCCTAAGTGAGGCTGCAAAGTCTTTAGCTCTTGGCCCTTTCAAGCCCACACTATGGCAAAGCTCCTATACCCAGGGAAAATAGCTCACAGTGCTGAGTCCTGCAAGCCTTCGGCAGAGGAGACAGAATCAGCAGCTTTTAGAACTCCTAGTCTACAGGCAAAAAAAGGTGGGGAAAATGAGCAAACAGCAAAAGAACCACCTAATCATAGAAAATTTCTATGGAGACAAAAAGCAAGGCATAGAGTCAATAGGGAATGGTGAGATACAAGCAATCATATATAAAACTTCAAAGAAAATGGGAATTGGTCTCAGGCACTGGAAGAATTCAAAAAGGAATTTAAAAAAAAGACAGAATGAAGAAAAATGGGGAAAAGAAACAACAGCAATGTAAAAAGAAAATAACAGCTTAAAAAGCAAAATTGGGGGGCAGCTGGGTACCTCAGTGGATTGAGAGTCAGGCCTAGAGACGGGAGGTCCTAGGTTCAAACCGGGCCTCAGACAATTCCCAGCTGTGAGACCTTGGGCAAGTCACTTGACCCCCATTGCCTACCCTTATCACTCTTCCACCAAGGAGCCAATACACAGAAGTTAAGGGTTTAAAAAAAAAAAAGCAAAATTGGTCAACTGGAAAAAGAGGTACAAAAATCCAATGAAGAAAAGAATTTCATTAAAAATAGAATGGACCAATTGGAAAAGGAAGTTTAAAAGGTCATGGAAGAAAATCATTCTTTAAAAATTAGAATCAGGCAAATAGAAGCCAATAACTTCATGAGATATCAAAAAACAATAAAATCAAATCAAAAGAATGAAAAAATAGAAGAAAATATGAAATAGCTCATTAACTGATGAGGTACCATCACCTATCAGATCAGCTATTATGACCAAAAAGAAAAATGGCAAAATTTGGAAGGAATTTGGGGAAATTGAGATACTAAAACACTGTTGGGATTGTTGTGTCTAGAGAGCAATTTGGAACTATACTATTAATTAGAATTTTTTACCCCAGGACTCCATTTCCCAGAATCTCACTTTCATCATGTTATGTCCTTATGTTTTGGAGAAAAAGTTGTTGTAACTCTGCCCCCTCTTCTCTGTTCTCCCACTACCACAGTTGGGAAAAATTGCACTTTACTCAGGCTTTACTTTTACTCTTGTTTCCTCTACTTGAAGTGATTATTAATAAATTTTATAAAATATACTTGGAGTTATTGAATATTAATTTTAATCTTACATTTCTGGCAAGCCACAAAGGGATAGAATCCTTGATTTTTTTTTAAGAAAGCCTTTGAGTAAAGGATAGAGAACAGATAAATTTTGCTCCTGTTGATAAGCTGCTTTTCATCAGCTTTTTTTCCCCCATTTTTCACAGACTATCCACAAGCTATGGCAGTTCATGTAGTTGCTTCCCTCATTTGCTGATTGTTTGTTTTAAAATTTAATTTTGTTTGTTAAGTTCACATATTGATCTAATTTAATATATTCTGTTACACTGAAATCATTTTCAGCTACTATGTTTTGGTCATTAGCTATATGTGCTGTTACATTGTCTTTAATTGCACAAACTCTTTTCCGTAGCAAAATCATAGGTCCTTATGGATGCTGGGTTTGTCACCAGATCCATCGAGGTCACATTTTGCCTTAAAAGTCTTTTGTTCCTTTTTGCCTTTGTAAATTGTCACATAGATGATGATGGATGGACTCCATCAAACTGACTACAACCTGTATACAAACTTTGGAGAATTAATGAGCTAAATATCTTCAGAAGTGTCTTCAGGGGTCTTCAGAAGTGATTTTCAGATATTTAGTAGCACCACTACCTCTGAGTTTACCTACCTTTGAGTTGTTTGTAACAAAAGGTAAGGGTCCATTTAGTAGTTGAAGTGAGATGCAATAGCTCTATTGTTTTTCCTACCTCTGCATTTATTAAAAATGTAATGGATGAGACATCTGAAGTGATTTTCTCTATTGTGGTCCTTGCCTCCACATTGCAATGGATGGGACATAAAAAGACATGCCTTTTACGCTGTTACAGTCTCATAACAGAGGAGGGAGGTTTCCCAAGGGGCTTGGTTACCCTGTGATGGGTTATAATCTCATCCAGGAGGTGGGAATGATTTTCGGCTCCTGGATGGTTTATATTTGTAACTTCAGCTTACTCTACCCTTCCACCAGAATGATCTAGATTTTTGGTGACATTTTAGACCCAAAAGGTTTTCCTCAGCAGTAGAGAGGTTTGTGTTTTTCTAGGTTCTCCTGCCACATTTTGGAATGATGGCAGTAATAGACTTTCTTAAAAATATCTCAGCCAAGGTTGAAAGATTGGCTAGATCTGGAGAACTTTGACAAGTATCCATGAGCTTCAAAGGTTTTATTTAAATGTCACATAGCAATTTGTGTGAATCCTAATGATAGTGGGGGAGTTTTTTGCTATTGTCATTAACTGGGCTCTTGGGAATTTTGGGAATTTTGGTACTTCTTTGAATGTGCATTGCCTGCTCTACTACTGTTTTTTGTTTTTTTTTTTTTTTAAAAAAGCTATTCCTTAGTGAAAATTATTTGCACTCACACTGTGGATCATGGCCAAGTTAAAAAGGAAATGGATCTCATTTTGGGGTGAGAAATCTTTATATTCTACCTCTACTTGGCTGATACTTTTTCACTGATTATGAACTATATATTTTTATTTTTTAAATTGTAATGTTTTCTCTTGTATGTTTAATAGAGTATTTGAGTTTTCTTTTTTCTCTCATTTTTGTTCTTGAAGCACATGTTACCAGTATTAAAGGTTTTTTTTTTATTTTGCACTAGGACTGCACAGTGCCAAGAGCACAAAGTTAATCTGCACAGTGCCAATGAGCACAAGGTCAAAGAGACTATTAGATGGAAAGAAGAGAAATGGGTTGCAAGTAGTAAGAGAAGGAGATTTTGCAAGCAGAGAGCAGCCGCATGCTAGGAACCAAAGAAGTCTGGATTATGGAACACAAAGAAAGGATAAAGAGTGAATACCGATGGTCACTGGAGGCTCTTAGACTTCCTGTCTTTTGAGCTGTCCAGGCCTTGAACTTCCTCTCTACTGAACTGAGGTGGTTTTTTGCTTCCTATCCCCTGGAGCTGAAGATGACCAAATCTCTGTTGTTCCTGACTGAAGAAACCCTTCATTGGTTTAAAACCATAAGGTTTCCGCATGCTATAAGTGTTCCTGACTGCTCAAATGATCTGTGACCGGCTAACCTGTGTTGTGTATTAGGGAGCTGTTTAAGGTGGTTTGGGATAGGGATGAGATGGATGTAATTGGACCAGTAACAAGATATTACACTGTGGGTTGAAAGCCAATAGTTAACTCTGACCAGGCCAAAGCCTGGTCTGAGACCAACACACAGACCACTCAATAACAGGGAAGGTGTGTTTATTTTAATAAAGGAAGGTCAAAAGGGAAATGGGATAGCCCTGATGCTAATTTCTACTACCTGAAGTCCCCAGGATCTCTTCACGGAAAGTCTTCAGAGAATTTTGGTCTACACTAATCCCTCACCTCTCTGACCTAAAGAATCCCAGCCCCTGCTCTATTTAGCCTGCACTAACCCCACCTTAGTTGGTATTAAAGGTAATGGTCTGTGGTAAGATTGGCAGGGTCCAGGGAAAGGTCCTACATCCAAAAAGGACCTATAACTAGTCTTACAGCCAGTGCAGACAGATGGTTCAGGATTCACAAGGTTCTTCTCCACAGGAAATACAGCAGCCAGATAACAACAGGACAGCAGGCAAGATAGGATTGGATTGAATTGGATTGGATTGGATAGGATAGGATAGGATAGGATAGGATAGGATAGGATAGGATAGGATAGGATAGGATAGGATCAGTCACTTAAGGACAAGCAGCCACTCTCCCCGGATACTTCCAGAGAGAGAATAGCCACCCCCTCAGTACCAGTCTAACCCCTCCTTATCCACCATTCCAGAATCTTTCCCTCTGCATCTGTTCTCTGAAGACCATCCTATCTTGCTATAATCCTCTCTTCCTTATAACAGTTGGTAAAGGCCAGAAGCCAACTCAGTCCTGGCCTAACTCAGCCATAAGGGATTCACACTGAAGATACTAACAGACCTGTTTATCCTACAAAACCAATCTGGAAGATTAAATAAAGTCAGCTTAACTAGACAGGTTTTGGGGATCTAGATAGGTCAGGGCCTCAAGGGAGCATCAAGGCACCCCGAGAGGGGTTTTAGAAGGTGGGTGGCTAGTGAGAACCCTTAGAGTTAGGGAACTCCTATTCCTTTAATCCTCCCCTTCATAATACTTTGTTTTCAAATAAATCCCTGTCCTGTTTTTTATAACCTTGTCTGGAGATTGAAAAGCGCACTGGTCCAATGAGGAAAGCTCTCAGGCTTTCTTCGCTGAGGGATACTAGGGAATCCAATCAACCTCAGTATCTCAATATCATCAACACCATCCTTTTTAGGATAATTATTTCAAGACCAACCAATCCCAATGGGATTGATGAGATTCTGTGCCAAGAGAGGGGACTTGAATTTATTTGGGGGTTCAAAGAGGCAGTTGTTTGCAAAGTCAGACACAGGATTCCCTCGTGCCAGATCTATACTTCTACCAAAAACCTCACTTTGGCAAGCCATTCTGGCTCCCCTATCCCTGAGACCAAAGGTAAAATCAGACCAGGGAATGCTATTGTGTATAATTGTTATGGAATATTATTGTGCTATAAGAAATGATGATTAGAAGGAGCTCAAAAAAATCTGGAAAGACTTACATGAATTGAAGCAGAGTGAAATGAGCAGAACAAAGAGAACATTATGCACAGTGACAGCAATACTATAAAAGGAACAACTGTGAATAACTTAGTTATTCTCTGAATTACAGTGATCTGAAACAATCCCAGAGGATTCATGATTTAAAAAAAAAAAACTGCCATCGGCTTCCAGAGAAAGAACTGGAGTCTGAATCTAGATCGAAGCAAACTTTTTCACTTTCTTAATTTTTTGTTTCCTTCCACAAAAGGATTAATATGGAAAAATGGTTTAATGATTGCACATGTAAAATATATATCAGATTGGTTTTCATCTCAGTGGGGACAGAGAGGAGAATGGGGAAGAAGGTGGAAAAGACTCAAAATTCTTTGAAAAATGTTGAAAAACTATCTTTACATGTAATTAGGGGGAAACAAATGACAAAAAAAATAAAAATAAAATCAATAATAAGTATTAGATCTATGGAAAAATAACAGTAGCATTTGGGGTTGAGTGACTTGCCCAGGGTTGCACAGCTGGGAAGTGTCTGAGGCCAGAATTGAACCCAGGACCTTCTGCCTACACATCTGGCTCTCTATCTGCTGAGCCATCTAACTACCCCAGTTCTTTAGCCTTTAATTTGTACTTCTTGGAAGTCCTACTGCCGTTGGATAGGATCAGTTTAAAAGTCAGTGATGCTTCTCTATTGAGTGGAGGAAAAGAGAGGAAGAGAGTTACTTGGGTATTTTAATGTAACAAACAAATAAATAAATAAACCTGCATTTTTAAAAAATAAGCATATCACTTAACAAATCTTTACTAATAACCATTAGATCCTAGCACAGTCCTTAGACCTCAAAGGTTCTGTGAATGCTGCCAATGCAAAAGTCACATCTGTCTTCTGTGGGTATGTGCTCATGCCTTGCTGCACTCAAATGTAATCCACATATCTGAAAGAGGCTCTACAAACCTAACACTTGTTAATGGAAACTGTTTTCTCCTCTCTATTCCTGAGAAGAGGAGTCAGTCAAGTTGCAATGAGAAAAGAGCTGGGCAGCAGAGAAACTAAAAGGAGTACCAAACTGCTTGATGTGTTTATCCATTATGATAGTAGTCAACAAATCAGCAATGCTGAATTAAATGCTAAACTTGCAATATAAAAATACAAGTAATACAATGTTCTTAACAAATGATTTTTAACAGATAAAGAGCTAACCCCGGGAACCAGGAAGACCTAAGTTCTAAAGAGCAGATAACAGTAAGGAAAATGTAAAAAATAGTGGCACTGTAATTGAATAAATCAAAAGTGATTACACAATCATATGCTGCTATGAAAACATTATTAATGAAACAATTAGAAGCATTAAATTCAGCATTCTGCATTATAAGCAGTTAGTTGATAATTGTAGCAGGAATGTATGAGGAAAAGAGATAGAAGAAAGAAAGGAGAGAAGGAGGGCACTGTCCTGGAAGAGATTAAGTCCAACATAGAAGAAAACAAAGTTTTAAAACATGATTCCACATTTTAAAACTAAAAAGGAAACAGACAAGGAAGAAAAAATTACAAAGGTGAAGTGTTTTTCTTTCAAATATTCAGGAATGAAAGAAAAATTTAGTGATTTCAAAAATATAAGTGGCAACAATGAAAGCAGCAGATATAACAGGTTCAATAGCACCCATTCTTTTATACCCCCAGCTTTTTAGTTCCCAAGAACTCAGTCCTGGAATGCCAATAGATATAGTGCTGGAGATATAGTGCTAAGAACCTCAAAGATCCAGGGGGATCTAACTGCAAGAAGTAGAAGTGAGTGCAAGAGTCCAGGTAAACCAGGTTGAGACTGAGCAGGACCAGTGTAATTGTGTGGCTCAGAGGGAGGCAGATTAGACATCTCTAGCCTCTTCTCCCCACGACTCTTCTCTAAGGGACACTATTTCCTTCTAGGATGAGAAACAAAAGAGATTGGGGCCAGACACTTAGCCATTCTGCTCTCAGGGAGAGGGAGTGTCAGGTAGAATAATATCAATCTGTTCTCCTAAAGTGGGGGATATGGTTTTAAGTTTTGATGTGGGTTGGCAGTGATGGAAATGAGACCTGGTGTTTTGAGATCCTATGCTTTTAACCAGGTAGCAAATATTGCAAAATAGAATGTAGAAAAGTATATACCAATCTTGCACTTTCCACCCATGATATTTACCACCCTGTGTTTTCCTGGTGCCTTCTTCACAACTTGTCTAGCATTCCAAATCTGTAGAGGAGGTTACCTGAGATATCTCGATGTTTGATAGGTAATGTTAACCAAGACATGGGGGGAACATCACATATGAACACTGGGGATCTTTGCAATTAGGGGAAAATATAATGAGGGGAAATTCCTCAAACCCTGTGCATGTCCCCTTTCTCTTTTTGTGCCTTAAGGTTCCCCTTATAATGTGTAGACCTTTAAAACACACCTCCCCCAAAAAGAGTACTCGCCTTCTCAATGCCCATTTTCTGGATTTTTAGCCTGAAACACCCTCAAAATGACCAGGGAAGGAACATTCTGAGAAAAGATGGGAGTTTCCAAGAATGGAAGAAGGCAATCCCCCAGACCCTCAATAAATTTAGCAACCTCAATCCCTGCAAGATATATCGCTACAAGGGCTATTTCCATTGCCCTGGCCACATTCTTTGTAACATCCTTGAATAAACACTTTCATGACTTCAGATAAATTATGTCTGAGCTGCCAGTTCTTTGGGCAAGAACCAGCATTCACTTTCCCATAACAAATTCATTCTCCCACAATAGTTTCAAACTAAACTTTTGATCACCATTCATTAACTGGAAGACCTGATACCATGTTCAATAATGAATACATATAGTAGGTAGCAAAGAAACCCAGTTATACAAGCCAATAGGAAAATAGAAATCAAAAAAAGTATGATAGGAGAATACATACCAGACAATATAGAATGAAGGAGCTCTCCTACTGGGAGTGAGATAACCACTCAACCAAGAGTCCTAGATTTCACCCAAGAGGAAGTTTCTTAAAGTCTCTTGTGTAACCTACCGAGGATAAGTACATGATGAATGGAGACTGCCAATTCCTCTTGGGTCAGCTTTTGCATAGTCTTTTCCTTCAGCAACATGAAGTGGGGCCAGTATCTTCCATCTTCTATCTCAAAGCCAGAAGCTAGATGCATCCTATAGAATCTTAAAAGAGAGAATTCTCTTTCCTGCTCTTGCCAACTCTGGACCACATCTCATGCAGATGTATGGCACTGAACTCTATCAATGAAGTGAGTCCCATACCATTGGTCCTTGAAACTTGGGTTACCCTAATTTGTCCCAATTTATGGATACCCCCTCATATTCCCATTCTTCTCCATCTCAGAAAGAGTTATAATATTTGAATACATACTTGATTATTTGTTTTGCTTAGGACTGATCCCTCACTAAAACTACCCTCTTTCTAATTCTTCTTCCCCTCCAGCACCTTCTCCCCTTTCTTCCATTTATCCTGTTGAGTAAAATGTATTTCTGTAACCAACTGTTTGTATATGTTCTACTTTTCTTTAATCAATTCAGATGAGTGAAGTTGGCATATCAACTGCTCTACCCACCCTCTCCTTGTTGGTATAGATATTTATTTGCACTCTCTGATCATGTGAGATAATTTTCCTTAACCTTCCTTTCCCTTCCCCTGATTATATTCCTTTTCCCTTCTATTTCCATTCTTCTCTTAAGATCATAAAAACTTGGCAAAACCACTCATAGGCCTTATCTTTTTAGATTCTCTCTGTGACTCCAGATAATGATAAGGTTCCAGAGGCCACATGTATCATCTCCCCATAGTTGAATATAGTTTGTCCTTTTGTAGTTTATCACTGACAAAATCCTGAGAAGTAAATTTATGCAGAATAAGGCAAACAGAACCAGGGGAGCAATTTATAGAAAGGTAACAATATTGTAAAGAAAAACAACTTAGAAAAATTATGAACAAAGCAATAACCAACCCAAGGGAAACATATATTCTTGGACATGGCAAATGAGTAGATTTGTTTTGCTTGATTGGGTATTCTATATGTCATGAGAGTTGTTTGGTTTTTATTTGTGGAGGAGATATTGGGAGGAGAGTGGTTATGATAGTTATGTCAAAAAGAAAGAAAACAAAAAAAGAAAAACTACCAAAACTTTTGTGATATCCCTAAAACAATTCTTAGAGAAAGATATAGAACTTGAAACAATTTCATTACTAAAAAACAGAGACAAGAGATCAATGGATTGGGCAGAAATCTTAAATAAAAGTAAAGAAAGAAAGAAAAAAAAATGAATTATGCCCCCAAAAAACTCCAAAAAACTTATAATTTAAAAGAAACAAATGAATGCTTATAAGAATGTAAACTATTCATTAACAAACCTACAAGTGGAGAATTTGAATAACCTTATCTCAGAAATACAAATTTATTAAGCCATAAATGAATTCCCAAAAGAAAAAATCTCATATCCAGTTGGATTTTAAATGTTTAAGGAATAATTAACTCTAATGCTATATGGATTGTTTGCAAAAATAGCAAAAAAAAAAGGTATCCTACCAAAATGCCTTCTATAAGACAAATAGGAGGGGGCCTGATATCCAAACCAAGGAGAGATAATATTGAAAGAAAATAGTAGACCATTTTCTCTACTGAATATTGATGCAAAATTTTTAACAAAATATTAGCAAAGAAATTAGAGCAACATATTAAAAGGATTAGATACTACAACCAGATTGTATTTATACCAGGAATTAGGGCTGGTTCAACATAAGGAAAACTACTAGTATAACAAATCATGTTAATCAAATAAAGAATGCTTATATTAATAGATGCAGAAAAAAACTTTACCAAAATACAAAATCCATTTGTGTTAACACTAAAAAGAATAAGAAAAATGGGATTTTCCTTAATATTATGTAACAGTGGTCAAGTATATTACTTATTCTATCTATTATGATTTAAATTATCTTGAGAGGCTGATTTGGGGGTAAGAATATAAGTTTATTAATTATATTAGGTTTATCAGTAAGGACAACATCATAACCAATAGAGTGATATAGGTCTCCATGACTCTCTCTGGACCAGGGAAGACCTGAGTTGAAGCAGGATATTTCACAAATAAATATTTAAGATATAAATATATATAAATAAAATATTAAGAGCTCATTATTCAGCCCCTCCCTTCAACATCCCAAGACATCTTTAACTGGTGATAGTTAAATAAGAGTTGGTTGGTCCATCAACCTATCCATTACTCCCCATCCCTGCAGGTGAATAGGAAAAAAGAATTTTTGCCTCCTTCATTTATTAGCCAAATTCTGTTTAAAAAGAAAACAAAACAAAAAAAGAAAGCACTTTTTGGAATTCTCAAGGACAAGTAAAATGCAAAAAGTAGCAAACTAGATGATACCTTTAACTGGATTCCAGACACAGGAATACTCAGTAATTCTCCCTAATATATAGGAATTAATATAGTATACAAAAAATAAGTTCTCACACTTCTCCCCTAAAGTTCTCCATTACCTTTAAAGAGGAAATGGCTCTCTGGCATTGGTTCCATCTCCCACCAAATATGTTTCTTTGGTGGGGGGTGAAGGTGGAAGGGACTACCTTTCTTTCTAGACCCATTTAACCACTAATAATCAGATTAGTATTTCCAAAAATGTTTACTTCAAAGGCAAAAAAAAAAAATACATAAATGACTTAGTTCAGCTCCTATAAAGTACAGTTCAGTTCCAAGTCTAACCTCCCACACATCCCACTCCTTTGGGCTCAAGAGTTAGGCACTCTAGCTTCTCAGTGCTTCCTTGCCAGGCTAGCTGGCTCCAATATCCCTCCTGGAATCCTGATTCTAAGATCACCATGGCTCAAACTCTCAGATCTGGAGAGCATCACCTCTGGCATTTGAAACTGAGAATAAATGAATTAGAATAAGACAAACATTCCTAGCCAAAGGAGTTAACCCCTCTTTTCTGGTATAGTTCATGGTAACCACACTACAGGTGAACTCTGAACTCATGGGACGTAGCAGAAAAGAGAGTGCAGGAAGAAGATTGTCTCAGTCTAGTCAGTTTTTAAATACAAAAATAATGAAAAGAGGCTACTCATAGTCATATGGTTCCAGGGTGCTTCTATATTGGCCATTTGGGGCATTCTCCAAAAACCCCATTACCATTGTAAATTGTGTGTGTTGAAAACCAAGAACTAGCATTATATAAAATGGAGAAATGTTGTAAAATCAGGATAAAGCAAATACTAACTATAGTAATTTATATAAAATGGATGGAATAAGCACAGGTAAAAAAGAAATAAAAGTGTTCCTATATGTAGTGTTTTACAGGGAGAATTCTATAACTTCCATTAAAATCAATTTAAATGATTTAATAACCAGTAAGAGAGTAGCAATAAAACAAACCCCAAATAATCATAATTTATATTGCTAACATAATATAGTAGCATGAGAAAGAAAAAGACATCCCATTGAAAATAACTGCAAAGGACAATTCTGTGGGACTTACAACAAAATGACAAAATGACAAAATGCTCTCAACCTCAAGAACTGTTGGAATCAGAATGCGGATGAACGCATACAATTTTTCAGTTGTTTATTTAGGTTTATGTTCAGATGTTTTGGTTCTATGAGAATACTCATGAAAATGAACAATATGGAAATGTGCTTTGCATGACAATGCATTTATAACACAGATCAAATTGCCTGCCAGCACTGGGAGGCAGAAGGGAAGGGAGAGAGGGAGATAAGTTCAGTCATATAATTTAGGAAAACTTGCATGTAAATTTGTTATTACATGTAAAAAATATGTATGTATAAAACTGAAGAATATGTACAATATCTGGGAGTCCACACACCAAGATACACTGAGCACTTATATGAATACAATCACAAAATGCTCTTTACAGAATTAAAGACAAATCATTAGAGAGATGTTAATTACTTATATTTGGGTCATTCTAATTTAATAAAACAAAATTATGCTACTGAAATTAATTTACTGTTTATGGTTTTACCAAAAAAAAAATTTGTAGAACTACACATAGGAATAACAAAATTGATTGTGGAGGCACAAAAGTTCAAGCAAATGATGAAATGATTAAAAAAAAGTAAGAATCAAGGAAGTCTAACAATACCAGATCTGAAACATACTGTAAAAGAATAATCGTGGTCAGCTAGGTGGCTTATAACACTACCTGCAAAGACATTGTTTTGATTGCATCAAGGCCTGGAGCACTGCACAGTCTTTTAAATAAGATCCATAGGCACTCAAGAATTCAGTAAAATTTCCACAAAGGAAAACAAGTGGATCAAGAATTTCTGCTGTCTAGATTATGATCTATAGTAAGCAGACAACCCATTGGGTTTGTCCATCTTGGGCTACTGGTCCCAGAATTAAACAGTAGGAAGAAGTAGGTTGCATTTGGGAAACAATATAATTTCCAATGATCCTGAAATTTTCCGGGAAGCAAACAAAACTTTTTTTTCACATTATTAGTCTTTGTGATTGTCAATCATAAACAAAACTGAGAGGGGGCAGCTGGGTGGCTCAGTGGATTGAGAGCCAGGCCTAGGGATGGAAGGTTTTAGGTTCAGCTCTGGTCTCAGACACTTCCTAGCTGTGTGATCCTGGGCAAGTCACTCAACCCCCATTGACTAGACCTTACCACTCTTCTGCCTTGGAACCAATACATAGTATTGATTCTAAGACGGAAGGTAAGGGTCTAAAAAAATAATAATTGAGTCACCCAAGAAGTAGCAATAGCATTATAAATATACTGAAGCATATTATGAAAAATTACATTAAAATGTAGCATAAGGGGGCAGTTAGGTGGTTCAGTGATAGAGAGTAGGCCTAGAGATGGAAGGTCTTGGGTTCAAATCACTTCAAACACATCCTAACTATGGGACCTGAGCAAGTCACTTAATCCCATTGCCTAGCCCTTACTGCTTTACTGCCTTGAAACCAATATACACACTATTGATTTTAAGATGGAAGGTAAAGGTTTAAAAATATATAGTATAAAGGATATCATCAAAGATATATATGATCAGAAAAGTAGGTCATGCAGTTAAAGTGAGAATAACAGATATTTATTCTTTATTCTGCACTGATATTCATGTGTTATCAAGAGACTTAGAGGAAGCTCCCAGGATATAGTGTGGGTCCTTTGCAGAGAATTTATAGGATGATAATTATAAGACTAACACAAAATGAGAAGATATGGCTGGTTGTATTACACACATTAAATTGCTACACACATTTTTAAAAATTCCAGATCCAGTGAAGAACTAAAGGGTAAATGATTTCATGCCGTAATAGAAGTCATCCTCAATACTTTTCTGAAGTAGCATCTTAGGTTAAATTGCAACATTTCCCATAATAAATGAATTATAATCCTTTGCAATAGAGTTAGGGTTGCATAATTCATTTAAATTTTTTTTTCTTTTTCTTGTAATTAGCAGTTGTAGGTATCCTATGTATAGAACTTTTTAGAACTATTAGAAACTACCTCTACCATGGTGACAATTCAAAATACTAAATAAATATATTTAAAAATGAAAACATTATGGTCACTATAGAAATTTGGAATTGTCCATTCAGTTCCAAGTAATTATCCTCAGGGGCCAGAATTTCCAAGGTATTAAAGAACATTATGCCAATGCCAGAAATAAATGTTAGTGTAAAATGTGAAGTGAAAGCAAGTTTCCTTTCTTTTATAACAATGATAATTAAATCTCATATTCACATACCACTTCTTCCCCTAAGACTTCAAATATATTCAGAAGTTCTTTAAAGCAATAGGCAGGATATTTCACCAGAAATTGGGATGTGAACCCCAGCTGATAGCTTCTTGTAATGACTCCATTATATATGTAATTACTCCATTATATATGTAAATAGTCAGTTTCTTGTAACTAAACAATATCTAAGGTATCAAAAAATCAAAAATTAAGATAATCAAGCTGAAAGGTTAGAGAGTGGTCCACCATCTCCAACTCTGTATCCAAACTATCACAGAGTTAAAAGAACTTTGGTATTATAATTCTTTCCAACAATGAAAATTACAACCCATCCGTGCTTTCTCATTCTTTATGACTTTTGGCCATGTTCTCCTAAAAGCTTGCCAAAAGTTATTCAGCATGCTGAAGGTTTTCTTCAATTTGTCCTGACATTTCCAATGTCAGGGCATTTTTTCCATTTACCAGTTATCCTTAGTTCTCATCACATGACCAACCCACCTTCTCTTTCTGTTACCCAATTCCATTAAAATTTGGAATATTACTGCATCTGAAGAACAAAAGATTAGCACTGCCCAGAAAGCATTGTAAAGGCTCACAGTGGGTGTGAACAGACTGTAACATAAGCAATAGGGAATTCTGAAGAGGAATAATGGATGACAACAAAAAATTGCCATGAGAATTAATAAAATAATATTGATTAATGATTTGGACTGCTATGAAACAACATGTACTAAAAACACCATTGTTAACATTTGACAAGATCAAGAAAAGTGGTGACAAGCAAAATGGACATGGGAATGAAGTTTTGCCTCTTTCCCTCTAGTTTTCTGTTCTATTCCCATCAGCAAACTAATTGTATTAATGGTAGCTGTGGCTACAGGGGAAGCACAGATTTGAATGTTGAGCTTGAGTTGAATGATAACCTTTGAATGTGAGAGGGGCCAGAAGGAAGCCTATCTCTTCTAATGGGGATGTCAGTCATTCAGGAATGAGACAGCTGGGGAGAAACAGTCTTATCTCTCAGGACATACAAGCTATCAAGACAATCTCAGGGCTTTGATCATTGTGGTTGACAGCTGAGCACATATGGAATTGATAGGTGGCATTGATGCTACTTGTGTGAATGGGGAGAATCATGGGATATGTACAAAAGGAATGAATACAATATATCATGCCTAGGAGACTGGACTAAGGACAACATTCACATGCATACATACATTTTTATTTGTTCCCTCAGGGAATCCAATTTTATTACATTTTTAATTTTTACTAAAATCACCACTGATCTGAATTGAGAAGTTCCTATAACAAAAGTAATTTTCTCCTTCCTTTTTTGGAAAAAAAAATCCTGTGAATGCCTCTTTCAACCCAGTATGACAAAGGAGATGGTTGATGTACCAGCAAATACTAATCTGATCTTTCGTGGAAATAAGAATAGTTGTTTAAATTGGTGCAGAATAACCAGCAATAATTTCCCAAAAGATACTTGGGAGGAGGCAGATTTTCACTTTTCTTGATGAGAGAGGAATTTTGTTAATAGTAATAGCTCACATTGTATAGTGCTTTACAAAGAGTTTTCACATTTCATTTCATCCTCACGACATTAGGAGATGAACAGGTTTAGGTAATAACTCTCCCAGTTTACAGATGAGAAAACAGGAGATCAGAAAAATTGCATTGTTTGCCTAAGATAACACAGCTAGGAAGCAATTAGCTTCTGATGATAAAACATATCTTTTTTCACTTTGGACTTCATTAAAATTAGACTGTTCAGTTAGCTCTGAGGATTAGGATTTACATGAACAGAGATTAACTTTATCATTCTTTGCAGTTTCATCATAAAGTTTATCTCCATGTTATCTACATTCCAGTTCTTTTTCTTAGACATTTGTAGAATGAGAAAATATAAAATCAGATAGTTTTTCTTCTTTGATCAAGAGAAGAGGAACAAAGGAGAAAAAAATGAAGCAAAGAGGAGGAAGGAAGGAGAATTGTATGAGAATATCAGGTGTGACTGCAAATTAGGGGGATTATTTTTGTTATCTGCTCTCAAGTAGTTAAAGCTTTTATTTAAGGCATTCAAAGAATGAGACTACAAAATATACAGCTTCAGAAATAGAATTGAAACAACAAACCACAGTAAAATGGTTATTGACTGGCTAACAGGGTAAGCCAGTTTGAAATGTTTTATTCTTAACACCATTTAAGCAACTATCTGCAAAGTGCAAAGGCGGCACTTGTTGATTTCTAAGATTAAAATCAATAAAAACTGTCCGTTACCTATATCTTTCAGGTTTACTTCTCCTTTGTGGATAAGAAAAGAGTAATTAGATTTCTGCCTGACTAGCAGGGGGAGAAAATGGTTTCTTTTTGGATCAAAATCTTCCCAGAAGATTACATCTTCTTTCCTCTGCCTATCAACACTTAGCAATTGCTTTTGTGTTTTATTTTGTTCAAACTATCAGAACATTATTTTCTAATTTTCAGAATGGCAACAACAAAGTTTAAAACTTGTTTTTGATCCAGGATTTAAACACTCCATTTCCCACTTCCTTTTATGTACTTCTAAGGTTTTCCATTTGGTAATATTCTAGCCACAATACTACCTCCCCTTCACCTCCCACAAAAACAAACAACAAAAACCAACTCCAATCCTGCAATCCAAGCTTAATTTTTTATTGATGTGATATTTTTTTTGATTCAGCCAGAGAGTCCAACCTTAGATTTATCACTGTTTTCCATATTCAAATGAAGTTAAAACTGCTTCTTATATTTTCATCTGATGAGATTTTAATTTTCCCAGATGCTATTGTTTGCATAGGAGATAATTTATATACTGATTGTCTCAAGAAACTAAATGCCAGGGGGCAGGTTGGGTGGCTCAGTAGGTTGAGAGCCAGGCCTAGAGACAGGAGGTCCTAGGTTCAAATCTGGCCTCAGACATTTCCTAGCTGTATGACCCTGGGCAAGTCATTTAACCCCCATTGTCTAGCCCTTACTGCTCTTCTGCCTTAGAACCAAGCCACAGTATTGACTCTAAGATGGAAGGTAAGGGTTATTCAAAGAAAAGAAAAGAAGAGAAGAGAAGAGAAGAGAAGAGAAGAGAAGAGAAGAGAAGAGAAAAGAAAAGAAAAGGAAAG
>NC_058131.1:446543206-446668433 GCF_016433145.1 Gracilinanus agilis | reverse complement strand
GAAAAGAAAAGAAAAGGAAAGGAAAGGAAAGGAAAGGAAAGGAAAGGAAAGGAAAGGAAAGGAAAGAAAAGGAAAGGAAGGAAGGAAGGAAGGAAGGAGGGAGGGAGGAAGGAAGAAATGCCACGAACCAAGCCTCACAATGCCAGCTGACATTGAATAATAATAAACTATGGATCTAAATAATATTTAAATGACATATGCTGGCATTGGTTTCTTTATGGGGATGGGGGAGAGAAATTTATCAAGCATTTATCATGTGCAAGGAAAGAGGTATGATATGACTATGGTTTCTCTAAGTGTTGATTCATTTTTGGCTCTACAGTCCTTATAACAAGCAAGATGATGACATGAAAAAGTGAATCACAGGCAGGGTTGGCAGCAACTATAGCTACTAGACAGAGAGTAATCTGTAATGATTTTAGTTTCTTATTCTGTGTTATGAGACTGAAAGATTTTTAAATTGGGGCCCTAGACACCAGACCCTTGCCAGGAAAATGATAAAATAAAATGGTTCGGTTTTTTAAACATGTAGGGTTTTTTAAGTTAAAATCAAGATAGAACTTATCTAGATCGTTTCTTAACAAGAAAAATCTGCTAAAGAAAAGAAGATCTGAGTTCCAGTCCTGGATATGATTTTTCATATTTTTCATAAATCATTTAATACCTTTCAACTGTAGTGTAAATGATTACATCTATAAATGTAGTGTTTAGACAAAATAATCTCTAAGGACACTTCAGCTCTGAAATTATATGATTATAACCATTCTAACAAGAGCATTAAGTCAGCTTGACTGCTTAAACCTATCTGTTCAATCACAGCAAGGAAAAGCTTCAGGGCAAACAATTCATTGATGTATAACCTCTTGTACAGCATCTTAGAGTTTTTCTCACCTCAATTCATCCTCATTAGCTAGCTGAGAAACACATTGTCTTTTACTTAAAGATATTTTATTGTATTCATTTTTTCTGACCTTAGCAAACACTAAATAATATAAGCATTTCCATATACAAAGTAGAACAGAAGAAGGTTGTTCATGAAACTATGGACATCTAATATAGAAAGCTTATCTTTCTTTTAAAATAATGTAAATTCAACATGCAACTTTCAGATTTGTCCTTTTCTATGATTCTTTCCTTCCATTCTCTTTCGTGCATTTTTAAAATGTAATTGTATTTTTTTTCAAATAACAACCTATTTTTTACTCCAACCACTATTAAGAAAAAGGAAAAGAAAAACAAAACCCCTGAATGGTAGAAATAATTTGTCAAACAAACTAATTTCTAAATTGGCCTTATTCAGAAAATGTATTCCTCAATTTTCACCCTGAGTCCATCGCCTTTGTCAGTAGTATACTTCATAAGAAGTTCAGTGGAATTAAGCACACACACACACACACACACACACACACACACACACACACACACACACACANCAGTGGAATTACACACACACACACACACACACACACACACACACACACACACACACATATACACACATTCTCTTCTCTCTTTGATCTCTTGGGGTATAGAATTAGTAGTGGTATCATTGGGTCAAAGGGTACTCACATTTTAATAGCTCTCTGGTCATAGCTCCAAATTGTTTTCTAGAATGTTTAGACTCACTGCTCTACCAAAAGTACATAAATATTTTCCTAAACTTGTTTTCCTAAAACCCTTACAGCATTTGTATTTTTCCTTTTTTGTCAATTTTGCCAACTTGGTAAGATAGAAGTAGAAACCTAGAGTTGTTTTAATTTGCATTTCTTTAGTTATTAATGATTTAGAATGTTTTCTCATTTTTCTTCTTCTTTCATATCCTTTGACCACTTATCAATGAGAAATGATTGTTTGCTTATAAATTTGAATTTGTTCCCTATATATCATAGAAATGAGACCTTTTCCAAAGAAACTTGCTGCAAAGTTTTGGGATTTTCCCCCATTTACCTGCTTCTTGTCTTCTCATTTTAACTGCCTTGGTTTTGTTTGTGCAAAAACTTTAGTATTAGATAATAAAAATTGTCCATTTTACTTTCTATAATTCTCTTCTATCCCTTTTTAGTCATGAACTCTTCACCTACCCACAGATCTGGAAAGTTCTTTCTTCCTTGCTCCTCTAATTTATTCATCTTTGATATCTAAGTCATACACTTATTTGAAGCTCATCTTGGTATGGGGTGTGAGATGTTGGCCTATAGTTCATTCAGAATGCTTTCTGATTTTCTCATCAGTTTTTATCAAACAGTGAGTTCTATTGCTTCCTATATACAGGAATCGCAACACGGACTGCGTGAACTCCATGAATCCGGAACTGCAATACAAGCAGGACCAATAGACTTTTCACTTCATGACCTGAACCCAGGAGTTCAGTTATATAGTTCAAAGTATATATAAAGAACTTCCAGCGCACTGGGGCAACCCAACCTTCATGGGATGGCCCATTCAAAATTTTATTAACTACTCCAACAGCTATAAAGATTGGAGAAAAGGACTCTTGGATTCATTGCTCACATGTAAAGAGGGCATCTTCTATTGAACCTGATTGACTGTTTCCTGGTACCTACATTGGAGATAACAGTTCATAGACTCATGGATGCTAATTTGGAATCATTGGTTTGTCTTGATTCTTTCCCTGATTTTATTTTAATTTTCTTATTGATTTTCCTAATATCTTTTAATAGAATAATTGATACTTTTTGTCTTTTTTCTCATTTCTTGTACTTGAGTACATATAATCACTTAATTTTTTCATTTTTTTGCAATGCTATAATTTATATATATATATGCGCATATATATATATATGCGCATATATATATATTTGCTGTAATATTACTGCTTACTCACAAGGTTTAGACTCCAAGAACTTGCCATACATTGTTAAATGTTATGGGACTGTGATTAATGCTTCTGTCTAATTCCAGGAGAAGGGAACACATGAGCCATTAATGGTGCTAAGGAAAGCACAAGGTCATGGAGACCGACCGACAAATCCAATGGGATTGATGAGAACATCTGCACAGTGCCAAGGAGCACAAGGTTAAAAACGTCATACATATACAGGTGGGACTGAGGTACTCCCACACCAACACTGAGGACTTGAACTCAGTATAAGAATCGAAGCTGCGTCGCTTAACATATGTTAAGACGTAGGACTCTCCGAACTACACTGCCAGTCAGGTACTGCAGGTTGGCTATTATCTGGCTCACCCATATATTCCTGAGAGTAAAGGGAATGACAGACGCTTCCCTTGCATATAAATCTGGTCCTTTTTTCTCTCTTATAGAATGGCAACTTCCTGTAGTCTTAGCTGCAAATGGGTAAGTGCAGTATTACTGCATTGTATCCTACAGACTAGTAGGATGGAAATTATAATTGATTAGAACCTAATACAAGGGCCTGTTATAATTTTATTTTGTTTTCTTCAAAAAATTTTATGTACATAACTTTTGATATTTTGATTTTGATTTTAATGCCTTTCTTTTTCAAAAGCTTCAATTTTCTTCTATTTGATTTTTATATTTTTTTCTTTCTTCTTTTTCTTTTGAATTTACTCATACAACCCCATGACTCAACTATATATATTGAGCTGATCTGGGTATTTCTTTCTAAATACCCATGTCAGGGGGGATTGTATTTTTATAAAATCCAAGATTAATCGTATTTTTATTATATCCAAGATTTAATTTTTGGTTTTGTTTGAGAAAAATTCTCAGGGAAAGAAACTTGCTGATTCCTTAATCCAGAGAATGAACTGTTTGCAGAGAGATGCCTGAAGAACCCACGTTTAATCAAGAGATCCAGAATGAACTTTAGGTTGCAATTGATTGAACTGGTGGGGTTTGTTGCATCAAGCGATCCAGAATGAACTTTGGGTACTAATGAATGGACTGATGGGTTTTGAACAGCTACTTTAATTGTACATGATATGCCAATAGGGGACTGCCCCCAATTGGTTTCTTGTCAACGCGCTTAGCAAAACATTGGTTTTGCTTTCTCTCTTTTCCATTTCCCTCTTATCTCTAACTATTGTAGTTAGAAGACCTTTGTGGTAGAAGATGTTTGTGTAACATGATCACTTGGGGTGACTAGGCACCCAATATGATCATCAGGGGGGATTGTGTAAATGGAATTAGCTTGAGCCTAGTCATAGTCAAAAATCTGCCCATCCTAGGTGTAGAAATGATGTCACCCTAACCTCCCTTAGTGGGGAGGGGAGATGAGTTACCCACACGTGACAATAAGTAACAAATCAAGAATAAGGGACTGCCCTTTGGGCAGTCCAAATCAATGTAGAAACTGCCATTTGTCCATTTGAATTAGAGGTTGACCACAGGAAGTGATGAAAGACACTATCTCTTTAAGTAAGTTAGTGAACTTCCTGTGGGGGCAGTTGCCGTCTCGAACTGGGAGCAGAAGCATCTCCTGAGACCACAGACAGCTTACACTCTATATTGTCACGTGGGTAAGTTAGGCTGACTTCCTTGGCCTAGCTGGGCCAATTCTAAACTCTGCCTATCTGGCTGTTGGGCCCTGTGGCTTACAGCTTCATTTATTAAGCTTTATAACCTTCTTCTCTCTCAGTCCAGGCCTTTGGCCTGGACTAGCCTCTCCCTTTCTCTTTATTCCTACTTTTTACCTACCAGATTGTAAATAAACTCCTCAACCGGATGATGACTTGGGTCTGATTTAATTATGGAATCAACCTGAATTGTTGATTCCTGGCGGCCACACATTCTAATATATATCTATAAATACTTAAATTTTCCTTTTTACAGTTCTTACTGAGGTCTTTGGGTTTTATCAAAAATTAAACTGTTGTGTTCATTTGCTTCAGTTGATTGCATCCCTGACCTATTCCACAGATAACCTTTTTCTTAACCACACACCCTTCTTTCCCAGTTTTTGAAAAAAATGTTTTTTTCTTGAAATTCTTGAACTTTTGCTTCTCCAGACAAATTTTGTTATGCTTTTTTCTATTTCTTATGAAGCAACTTTATGTAATTCTTTGTATATGTGTCTTTATGTGTCTTGATTATTTCATGTCAGTTGCTTATTTCTTGAGATTCAGTTTAGTTCCTCTAAGAACCTTTCCCTGACTAGATCATTCTTTTTGTTCGGCCCGGTTCTGATTTCCCAAATTAGGAGTTACACCAGATAAGGTAAAAGCAAGAGGTACTGTGCAAGCTCGAGCTTGGGTCCCACATCTATAGACTTTAGTTTGAACTCCACAACTTCCAAATAACTTTAAGTCCTTTAGTAATCTTTCGGTATGTAAACAATTGAATTTCAAAGCATTTACTCTTATTCCTTTCAAACCTCTGTTTAAAACAGAACAGAACCTACAATTTAGTTTCCTTTTACCTCAAAACATTGCTACAGAACTGATTAAATTCCATCAATATTATTCTGATTTACCTTTTGTTGTATCTATTTTGCACTAGAATTCACACCTATTATTTCTTTATCTATTACTCTTATTTCCTCTTGCTTCTCCTCCTTTACCATTATTGCAAAAAGAGGAAAGGTACTATATTTAATTGCATGTAATCCCCCTATTAGATTCCTGGGCTGATCAAATTTTCCTTGTTAATTTCATACAATTTGCACATCATATATCCATCACCTACTCAGATGGAAAACTTAATTCTCTTTATAATCCAAATGCATACATATTTTGTATTCATTCATCATTACTTTCTAGCAATTTGAGTCTAAATACATGTTAATCTCTAGATCACGAATTCCTTCTTATACATTGTACACATTTTAAAAAACAGTTCATACAACCCTAGTCAAATACGACACTGTTTATAAATTCCATTGTTTGCAAACTACTAAATTCTTAGTACCTGTATAATTAAAACCCATGCATAGATTAACCACTTTAAAAAACTTGTGTGTCATATGATTACTTGTTGCTAGTTCTGACAGCACATACATTAAAAGAACATCTCATTTGAAAAATCCCAAGTTTAAATTCTAGAATAAGTTCTCAATAACAACATTACAACTTTTTCTGAATGACTTTTACATTTACAAAGTAGCCAGTACACTTACTGTCCTTATAGAATAAACATTACCTCTCTGTGTCAGACTGGCTATTAACCACATTTAGACAATTCTCAAATTCACTGAAACCAAGGCCTAATGAACTTCTAACCATGAGTTTTTGTGTTCAATAAAATCTGGCTAATATTTCACATTTGACTGACAAACAGTTACATAAAATTACATTATACCATATCAAAAATTATTAGAGGGGGCAGCTGGGTAGCTCAGTGGATTGAGAGTCAGGCCTAGAGACGGGGGTGGGGGGGTGGGAAGGGGGTAGGTCCTAGGTTCAAATCTGGCCTCAGACACTTATCAGCTGTGTGACCCTAGGCAAGTAACTTAACCTCCATTGCCTACCCTTAGCACTATTCTGCCTTGGAGCCAATACACAATATTCATTCCAAGACAGAAGGAAGGGTTTATTCAACAAATTCTTCCATTCAACAGATGTTACTGGTGGGGGTTTTCCCACCATTTAACAGATGTTACAGGTTGGGGGTTTTCCTGCCATTCATTAGGTGTTGCTGTTTTTTGGGTTTTCCTGTCATTCAGTAGGTGTTGCTGTTTTTATCAGCTCTTATACTCAGTCAGCTTCCCAGGTCTAACATTTTATTTTGTGTTCCTTTGACACAGAAGTATAGAAAGGCATTCCAGGAAGAAATGTAGCATGCACATGAAGCTAGGGGAAAAAAAAACAAAAGAGGTATGGATAATGTCTGGAACATCAATTTGTAAGTTAAGATTGGCTCTTTTAATCCTTGTAGGAATCCAGATGGCCTAACCATTACAGGCTTCTGTGGGTTGTGAAGCTTGCTTTTGAAAGCCCATTTCTATTTCCTGACTCAGTGTATCCCTACTTATGGACACTTACAATTACTGGAATGTCTTCTTTTCTGTGAGGTGGTTCTTGATATGATATCTACTCCATCGCCCTTTTTTTCCTTTCTGTAATTTGATTGGTATATAATGCTATACTTTGATTAGTTAATAAGCTTTTGCCCTATGCAGCTTATTTGTAAGATTTGAGTAGTTTATGAGATATCTCATTGAAGTACTCTGTAATGCTGGCTTCTGATTGGAACACTATGCTTGCTTAGGATTGTATTATTCTGTTATGTTCAAGGCCAGTTTGGTCAAATCTGTGACTTTTGCTGACTCATTCCCCTTATTAGAATATTAAAACCTGAACCTATAGCCATTTCAATAAGTCCAACTTAACCTGGACAGTGAATCCTATAAATTGTGCTAAACCTGTTATGATATCTAAAGAACAGCATTCTAAACTTAACTGTAACATTCTCAAGCCCCTACTTTGTTCCCAGGTCATTCCTATGTTGATACCATTCTCATTTGGAACAGTAACTGGGGAAGAACCACCCCCACTGCTGCTCCCTATGAACATAAACCAACATAAAGGGAGAGCACTCAGAGGTAGTAGTTGTCGGGGCTTGCCTATGGGTGCCTAGGTAGCTTGAGTGCAAACATTCTTGCCAAGCATCCTTCACTAATAAAGCAATTTTGATTTTATAGTTGGTATGTGTAAGTAGTTCAAATGTTTGAGTGTTTTTCCTTGACTTAAAGACTGATTCTATCTGGACCAGCAGAATCCTTTCACTGTTTAAAACCCTTCCCCCCCCCCCCCCCCACACCCTTGGATGCTCTTCCCAAGTATACATAGCAAAAACCTTCAAGATAGTTTATCATTTCTTAGATGAGATCCCTGGACTAACCATAGGAAACTTGCTTCAGGCATGACTCTATCTTATTTTAATCTTGTTATCTACAGAATTGCTGAGATTTGTCTACCTTTTCCAAATCCAATCAAGACCAGTAAGCTGCTTCTGCTAGTTGTATCTAAAAATGTTTTAGTTATAAATCATTGATAGGTATCATGACATAACATAGATGTATATCTAGCATTGACTTATGGACCAGGCTTGAAGGGATTTTTACTAGTCAATTTTGGTTTTAAACAAATTGAATTGTTTATGTATAGATTAATAGAATCTGGGGGATAGATGGGGACCTTAGAAATAATCCTACCTATTTACTAGACAAGGGTCCTAAGAAAGAGTGAGGTTAAGTGGCAGATCACACAACTCATTGTACTGATACCTGGTCTGCTCTTTTTTGCTAAATCATACTACTTGGGTTTCTCAAAGTAATGAAGGTGGAATAGAAGAGATGGAAGTGAGTTTTCTAATGATCTGATCCCTCCTGTTCAAGGGCTAAAAAGAATCCATTCCTTATTCTGTTACAGCAATTTAATTAAAATCTCAGCTTACTCTCAAAAAAATTAGAGATTAATCAAGTGTATCAGTTATATCTTCCAGTTCAACTACCTGATATTATAAGAGATTAAAGTAGAAGAGCAAGAGCTGTTTATTTTTATGTATCTCTCAGTATTTAGAACAATGTTAGGCACATAGTAAGCCTTTAATAAGTGCTTGTTGGTTGATTGACTCATTCTCTTGGCTACACGAATAAAAGACAAAGCTGTAAGTCTCAAGTTTCCCTATTACACTGGCCTGGGAATGAGTGAGGAAAATTCTACAAATGATGAGAGAACCAAAATCAGCTCTTATTGGTGTCAGTTCAAAATGACTTACTTCTTCAACTATCAGAGTTATCCTTTTAGGAGAGTGATCTGATTGTCCATTTGGACAACATTTTTATTTCAATATGAAGTAGATGGTGGTGGTTGCTTTTTTTTTCTTTTCCTTTTACCTTTTCCACCACTGAATAGAAAGACCTCCCTTTCAGGAGGTCACTATAGTCAAGAAGCTCTGCAACTGGGCTAATGCAAGCCAGACTTCCAACACTTATGAGCACTTTGGCATTGTTTCATTACTGTTCTTTATTTTTCTCCCTTCTTTTTTGCTGAAGGCACAATTATATGATACATGCAGTTCACACACACTTTCTGTCTCTCTCCCTTCTTAGGCATAGGAATTACATCTGGGCTATTTTCAGTCAGGCAGTATTCTCCTAGACCTTGCTCTAAAGATGCCAATTAGAAGATTAGTGTCTTTTTTTCTCTCCCTCTTTGCTATTAAATAGTAACACAAAAGCTGAGCTGACAAATTGCTCTCTCCATGGTGTTCAACAAAGACAGACAATAGATCATCATCATTTACTATACTCAGATCCTATTAATCACAGATTAATGAGAACATGTCTAGTGGGGAAGAAATTACCAGAATGTGGGCCTAGTGGCTTGTTACTCATGTAACATCTGCTCTAGCTTTACCTCTAGTGTCATGTCATCTTTTATCACATTGAAATAATGTTTGCCCCTGAAACATAATTAAGATAATGGAGCAGATACAGAGTCCTTCCTTTAATAATTATGGGGCTAGGGTTATATTTCTTAGCCCAATGGCTTAAAAAAATTAATTTCCCCTTTTACTTGATTTCTCTTTTTTCCTTTGGCACAAATCCTATTTTTCTTCCCTTTAAACTATGTGATTAATCCTTATTCTCCAAACTAGGACAAAGTCCTAGAATTTTTACAACTTCCTAATAATCAATTTTCAAGGTAATACTTGAGTGAGCCATTTAAACTTTAAGTGAAGCTTCTGATACACTAAGTATTTTTACATTTCACTTAATATATGATCACATTTTATAATATCAATGCATAATTTTTTAAACACCCATGTATTTACTTATATGTCACAGCAGTGCCTTATATATAATAGTTATATAATTAATATTTGTTGAAATGAGGGAATGAGCAAAGGAATGGATATACCAAAAAAAAAAATTCTTTAGTTTTTCTTGTATTAACATCTTATATATCTTTTCAGCTGAAAATATTCCATTTTAATTTGAGTAATTATTATTCATCTGGAGCTCTCTTACTGTTCTTTTGCCCTAACCAGAAGGAAACCTAGGTACTCAGTCAGGCTTGATTTTGCCTCTCTTTGTATTTCCAGGGCTTAGCACAGCATCTGGCACATAGTAGGCATTTAATAAATATTTACTGACTAGCTGTACAATTACAAATATAAGTAAAAAAGCAATTGTATCTGTAATCAGCTGATAAAGAGAAGAATTAATCTATATCTATGATCATGAACTTAAAAAAATAACTGCCTCTGTACTTAATATTTCAAATATGTACTTGTCTCAGCAGTGATTAGCACCAGGCCTGGATTAGCTATGATTAAGCTATGATTCAGCACCACACATAAGAGAAGAACAATGAAAAGATGGTAAACATGGGGTGAGGAAGGGGGAGAACGGGGATTGCAGAGAGTTTCTTAATTAAATTTTAATTATTGCTAATTAGAACTACTGGGTTTTTTACATCTCCAGCAAGGAAGACAAGAACTGATCCTGCCTCTTTTTTTATTCTGCTAATTAGTTTCCCAAGGAGAGGTTTGAAAGGGCAGACTCTGCTTTGGCAGTGCACACGTTGTTAGCTAAACAGGTAGACCCTGCCCAAGAGCTTGGATTTTTAAATCTCTAGTTAGTTCTTTTCTGTTGAGAGATTACTCCAGACATCCCAAGAAATATGTTGTTCTCATTCAAAATTTGAAGAAATCCACAGTTTGATGTGTGGCCCTCATAGCACCTTGCAACATGGTAAACATGGTATAATAAAAAGACTTATGAGGCTGAGAGCAGTAAATCTAGATTTTAATTCCACTTCTGCCTTTAATCACCTCTATAATTTTATCTATAAAGTAAAAATGACAAATTAGTTGATTTCTAGGGTCCTTTCCTTCTTTAATTTCTATTGTTAGATTTAGTGGTGAAATGAGCATATCCTATTCTTTCTTGCTACTTGCTCAAAGAAAAATTATAAAGATGGCAATGCTCTCTAAAAAACACTCATGAAAACTGTCACTAAGAATTTTGAAATAGTAAAAAATAGATTTCTGTCAAATTAAAATGAGTATGTTATAGGTGTTCTTGAAAACTTTTCAGTATTACACAAAAACACAGCTAAAAACAAAACAAAAAAAGGTCTTTGTCCTAAACAGTTTGCAAATTCTTTTAAGTGCCATTCAAAGTGAACTACTAATGATAAATTGCGTTTTCAAAGCAAAAACCCTAATTGTAAACTAGAGGGCATTACTCCCAGGAAGTTCCCAAGATCCATTAACATTAAGAACACTGTAAAAAATTTGAATCTTGTTTTTAAAGTACACATATTTAATAATTCTTCCCCAGGATAATAAGTTGTGTTGGTAAAGATATGTATTAATTACAACAAAATCCATCAAGTGAAATTACATTTATGCTGTGGATGGAGGCTCCAGAAGCTTAGAACCTGGATGGTACAAGTTGGTGGTGAAGGGGAGAGGGGAATATAAAATTAGCTTTATTTAGCTTCAAGGAATACTGGTATTGAATATGTTAGTAGTTCTGGTCCTAGTTCTGATTTGCTTCAGTTAAATGCTAAGATTGACTCTTTTTATTTTAAATCCTTATATTCTATGTTATAATTGATACTAAGTATTGGTTCAAAGGCAGAAGAGTAGTAAGAGCTAAGTAATGAGAGTTAAGTGACTTGCCCAGGGTCACATAGCTAGGACTTATCTGAGGCCAGATTTGAACCCAAGACCTCCTGTCTTCAGACCTGATTCATTATTCAGTGAGCCACCAAGCCACAAGATTACCTCTTGCCTCCCACATTTTGTAACTAGTACAGGACCTCCCAGTGTGTGAGAATTGTATATCAGATGAGGGACCATATTCCCTGAGCTGGGCAGTTTTATATAAACAAAAAAAAAACCCTTTATGCTCTAGCTGCCTGTATGGGAGGGAGGCTACCATGAATCGACATATCTTTACTCCCAGTGGCTTATAATTCTATTCCATGGGCTAAAGACATCTCTGTAAAATTCTATCCACACTATAGCCTAGAAACTCTCCCCTTGAAATCCTGGCTATTCCCTAAAATTTGCTTCTTCCTTTGTAATATGCATATGCCTGGACATAGCCTACGATGTCTGGAATCATAATTTGGCAAAGTATATACACACATGCCTTGACAGCTATGCCTTTGTAGTTGCAGTTGCATTTAACACATATGTTTGTTTCCTCACCTTCTATAACTACAAAAGCCTTGTAATATGTTAATTCACACCAAATTCCAATCTTTTCTTTGTATTTATCTTTTACACTTGATGATAAAATGTGTCAACCTATCAGATTGAGAGGAAAAAATATGCAATATTTTGTTTCTATTTGTTTTAATTAAAATTTATGGAAACTTAAAGTCAAATGTAAATAAATTAAATCTGATATTCCCTCTCATCCCTCTCATTCACTTTCTGCCCTATCAAAACCTACCCTGATCTGAATTTTCTGAAAAGTCCATTTGGTCTCCTACACTATGCTCAGCTTCATCTTGTATTTTCCAGGACACTTTAGAGTACTTACTATGTAAAATCTAGTATAATTACCCAATGGGGAAGGAGTAGATTGGCCTCAAAATTCTTTATTACTTGTAGTTAAGAAACCAATTGAACATCAGTCCTCAAATTAAGGGAGGGGGACACAGAGAGCAGAGTTTTGACTGATCACAACAACAGATTATAAGAGACATGAAGAGAAGGGAAGAGAGAAGGGCAAGTGATGAGAGCAGTGTAACTGTGGAAACCTATGACCAGGGTACCTGCAGGTCCTTTTTCTTTTTCAGAGCTCTGAGAGGTGACCTTTGCATAAATAAGCAGAGAGGTGTGGGGGATTTTTGTCCAGTGCTCATTCTGGTAACAGAAATGCTGAGGGAAAACCATGATAGGAGAAAAGGACTGCCCCTACCTTACTTCTACTTAATTATGTTTTTTAAATTTTTTGTTAGAAGACTGCATTTGCCAGATTTTTATATTTATTTCCTAAATATCTGTGATTGATCTTGTCAAAAGACAAGTAGCCTGGTTGTCCTTTACTTGTGACTCTAGGATATGGGAGAACACTGGGAGCCACTTAAGAGACAGAGCCTTTTTTGGCACAAGGCTGGAAGCTAAAATGCCAGCCCATTGTTAGAGAGCCCTATCCTTTAACCAAGGCATAAGCATGAACCAAGATTACAGGTCAGTCGCCTACTCCTTCAGAATGCTTTCTATGTGAATCTTGGGTTTCCTTTGATGACACTATATGTTTGCAGCCCCTATGAAGCCCCTTCTCCTGATTTCCCCCCATTTATAGGAATAAAAGAAATTGTGAGCTGTTGCTCTTGACCCTAGTTCTTCCAAATCATTCCTCTACTGCCAACCCTCAATGACTTTTCCTCTTTTGAAGTCCATACAATCCATTTATACCATTATAATCTATGTCTAAGGCAACTGCTTCTTCAGTAAGTAGCTATTGTTTTCCTCTTCATTTTCTATTAGGCACCAAGCAAAAATAGAAATAAAATGAGAAAAAATGCTTAATTGATATAAGTGTAACAGAAGTATTAAAGGTTCCAGAGTACCTGGAACAATGTTTTTCTGTGTAGGGAATTTATTTCTGGGAGAGTCACTCATCTGTCACTGCCACTGCCACTATCACTGCCCTTGCCTCTTCATCTCTCCTTTTGTTCTCCAGAAGGCTCTTTCAAAATCCTGCCACACTGAAAGCTTTGCCCTCCATAGCTGATCCTTTGATGAGTCCTCTCTTCTCAGCTTGGAAGAAATATGCTCTCAGGATGTTTAGTGGCTTATGCCTTCTCAGAATAAGTTATTCCCATCTTGTCAGAACTGTTGCATTTTTCCCCTGAGTTTGAAAATTTGAAATCCCTTGCAAAATCATTTTCAGTAAACTTGACAACTAGAAAACATACAGCAGCCCCTAACAGAATAAGAATGCTTGCTTAGTGTCCCAGAGAATCATATTAGGGTACTATCAACTATATACACAATAAACACTTAACAGGTTGCTTGAGTCTAAATTACATGTAGGGCACATCACATTTTTAAGTCATACATTTGCTTGTGTCAAATGGACATAGGCAGGCAGTTTTTTCTTGTCTAAAGCTATTGAAGTGAGTCCATTTCCACAATTGGCAATCACCAGTTGGCGAGTTAGCTGGACTCTGTAATGTGCAGGTGGAGACTGACACATCTCAGCAGGATCTAAACAAAAGAGACTGAAAAGAGACTGCCTATCAGTCTACAAAGTCTACAAAGACTATCTGACCCAGATGGTGATTTAGAAACAGACAATTCAAATGAAGAAGATTGTGTGTACTATACACCAGTAGCAATGAATTGTCTTTTCAACACTCCTTACCCAGTCTTGGGACTATTTTGTAAGTGATATGAAATAGTTTTCAAATACTCTGCTAGCTTATGTGTCCCATGAACATTGAGAATTCTCATCAAAATTCTGTGTTACCTTGTTGAAGGTCTTGATGACAAACTTGAGCATCAATCATGCCTTTGTTTATGCCTTTCAGCACTTTCTGGGCTTGTCATTACTAGGCTGTAAGCCTCCTTGAGTTTTTCTCAAATGAGGGATGCATTGGTTGTGAATACCTGCAATCTTCTTCATCCTCAGATATTTCAAAACACAATTCAATAACAGGTAGGTATAGTTCATGCCCAGTTATCATCATTGTAACTAGAATTTTTATGTTGTCTACTTTGTGTCAGGCTAAGTGCTTTACAAATATTGTCTCATCTTATCCTCATGACAAGTCTGAGAAGTAAGTGCTATTATTATAATCCTTGTTTTATAGTTGAAAAATAGACAAAAGTTAAGTGACTTGCCCAAGGTTATACAACTAGGTCAGGTCTTGATCTACTGCATCACCAAGCTGCATAAAACATAGTGTAGGATGTAAAGTCAATAGCATTATTCCTTTTGGAGCTCTCTATATGTACTAAGAAAACTATATTTTGGCTCCACTGAAATTTTTCTTCTTGTCTTAGTGTTTCTAATATGTTGCATGTGAATTAGTGAGATTGAAATGTTCAGATTTGGGGTTCTTTGAAAGGTATTAAGTTACTGTTCTAGATTTCTTGATGCCATATAAAGCTAGTATCTCTCTGAGAAACTGTAACAATAAAAAGTCCCCCACCCCGAAATGGATGTTGGTAGAAGGGGGGGGGGGGTCTGTGTGTTGACTCTCTCCTCCAGCACTCCCCTGGGGCCAAATATACACTGGGAGACTTTAAGGGGATGTCACCCCAAAACTGGGTGACCTAGATGGTCATGCCACCCCTCAAGAGTTGGGGGTAATGCTTCCCTACAAGAGGAGGTATGTGGTACCCCGATCCGATCCTGAATAAGGACGGGGTTCACTCAAACCTCCCCCAGATCAGTTAATTTCACAGCAGGTAGTCTGGCTCAAAGATGAAGTCTGCCAGACCAAGACCCTCTCTCTTATTGTCTCTCAGACACACTGGAACACTATCTGACTGCTAAATGGCTTTTATTATTCACAAATCAGGGGACTGAGGAAAGGAGTGAAGGGCAGAGGGATTTGGGGGTGCCCTCTTCACTATTCCTATGGGGTCCGTCACATAGGTAGGAACCCTAGTGGTTCCAACTCCTAAGCTTCTCCCCGCCCCTCCCCTTCTATTTCTATTTCTATTTCCTATTTCTATCCTTTCCTATAATTGTAAGCTTTGACTGAAAAGGGTCTCTCAGCAAGGATGGGTAATGGGTAAGGGAGACTAAAGGGTGAGTTGTGTTGAGATCA
Source organism: Gracilinanus agilis (assembly GCF_016433145.1). Taxonomy (NCBI): domain Eukaryota; kingdom Metazoa; phylum Chordata; class Mammalia; order Didelphimorphia; family Didelphidae; genus Gracilinanus; species Gracilinanus agilis. Next base: position 446,652,737 of record NC_058131.1, on the reverse strand, counting down.
GGGAATCAGGGCTTCAGTTTCCAGGAGAAAGATCCTCAGCAAGACCTCCAGACAGATCAGAACTGGGTTTTCTCCCATCTCACTCCTCCCAGCCCTCTACCCCAAGACCACTCTTCTCCTTCCTCCTGGGAGAAATATCCCATAATCCTCTGCTGGTTTCAACTGCCAGCAACTGCCAGCAACTGCCTTCTCCTCCTTTGGTTCCATCTCCTCTGCACAAAAATCTCATCCTTACAAAATTTACTTTCAAAGTCTCTGATTTGGATCCCACAACTGAGAAATATGTCTTGCAAATGATTTTAGCAACTACAGAAGATTTTTGGTTCCTGGTTAGGTATTTATTTATATACTTTGTGAAGTGTTTGGTCACCACCAATATATTTTTTCTATTATAGTCTTTCTATTTTTCTCCAGTTGTAGGAAGTCACTACAGTTTCTGAAGGTTTGCTAGTACTCATGTTCTCCAAATATTAGTTGAAAATACTTTTCTGTACACACAAGAAGGGTAATTCTTGTTGATATTTATGGCCATCTTGGACCAATAAAACTGGTTCCTTATTATCTCTGGTATTCTTTCCTGACTGTTAAAAATAATATTGATAGAGATAGATATATTTAAAAGTATTAATAGTTTATTTAAAGGTATATTGGTAATTAAGAAGGTCACATGCCTGCTAAGATCTAATTCAAATCTCCCGCCATTACCTTCTGCCCACCTGGCTACTTTGTACGAAAGAGAGCATCCCAATCAAGTTCTCCCTATTTAAACTTCGCTTTACATTGGCTCATGTCACCACATGAGAAGGAAACCCATTGAATCAAGGGAAATGTAGTTCTCAAGTGCCCTAAGCATCCACAGGAAGTTTATATCATGGATCTTGATATTAAGACTTAAGGAACCCCAAAGAACCCCAGATTCCAATAACACATGACTATATGCCCAAAGTTATCATGTAAAGTTTTAATGGCCATGGAGTGACACAATTTGGGTTAAACCAACTGCTACCTGTCACAATTTCATACACTATTCCATTATACAACTTCAATTTATGACATTGCCCTCAAGGGACAGGCCTTTTTAAATGCCTTCACAGCCAGTCAAAGAGCCTCCTCTTCTGTTACAGTTACAGAATTCCAGTTATAGAATTTCTATCCATGTTCCAAACTCACCAGGGCTTTCCATTCTTGGTCATAGTGATTCTCCTGGAAGCAAATTCCCTTGCTTCTCCACAGAGTGAGATGTAGTCAAAGGCTCTCTGGGCATGTACCAAACTCCATTCCATAGGTGCCTATGTTGTAAGGTTGAGGGAGATTTTGAAATAAATAGAAGTAGCACTTCAAGTTTCCTCCCCTGGGATCCTGGACTTTTAAAGAGTGAACATTCAGCATATATATCTTAGACCCAGATCTATAATGCTATTACTTTCAGGCATGCCACAACTATCCTTTCCAACTCTAGTTCTAAGAATAATAATCAAATCAGCTCTACCAAAAAAAAATTCCACCCTGGTCACCATTTCCCATATTGCTCTCTTTCATTAGAATATAAGCTCCTTTAAGTCTTATTTGTTTATATTGGTACATATTAAGTGCCTGGTACATATTAAGCTCTTAAATGTTTTTGCATTACCCTGAGAGAGTCTCTCTCTTCCTCCTTCTCTCTCTCTGTCTTTCTCTCTCTCTGTCTCTCTGTCTGTCTGTCTCTGTCTCTGTCTGTTTGTCTGTCTGTCTCTCTCCCTCTCTCTTTCCATTCTCCCAGCAGTGATCTTAAGGGGATCAGGGTAGGATGGTGATAGAGTTATGGTAATTTGACTAAGATCTTCCCTGCCTCATGCCCCAGGGGCAACACTGGGAGAAAAAAAGCCAAAGGGACATTAACCAGCCCATGAAGGAATCAATTCCATATGCAACCAATTAAGGAGAAGAAATAGATTATCTATTGGCTAGGAGGTGGAGATTAACAACCACTAGCCATAGGAAAGGGAAAGGGAAACTAGAGCTTTACAAAACAATATTTTCCTTCCCTTCCTCCTGGAAATCATGAGACCAAGCAACATTTGGCACAAGGCCATTGGGTATACTTGTGTCAGTGAGAATAAGAGGCAGAGAGTAAAAGACAAAGAGGGGGGATTTTAGACCTATACAGGAGCAATCTGCTGCTTGGGAATTCTGACTCTAAAACTATTACTTTTCAATCTTGCATAAAGCCAAAGGTACACTAACCTGTATTTTTAAGAACACACTGAGGCTGGAAAGGGGGGAAAAAAGGAAATGAATGGAACGAAATAAATAAACCAAGGTAGCTATGATTTTTGTGGGAATTAATTTATACTTCTAAGCCAAATAAGGGTCCATGAAAGGAAGCTATTGGGCACTTGCCCATTCTTGATTATTATTGAGCTGGTGACTACAGACTGAGATGCTAGTACCTGTTAACACTAAAAAGTGGAAGTGAGCCGGTGCAGCACAAGCTTGGAGAGCCACCTGGTGACATATATAAATATTGCACACCATTTAGCTATTAAGGCTACCATAACCTTGGATGCCAGTGTAAAAGCCATGTGTGTGTGTCCTTCTATGTAGGCTCCTGTGTTTTTCATCTTCTTCTCATCATTGGTAGAGTATTACCTCTTATTCATAGCCATTCATTCCTTTAGTGCTCCACCACTATCAATTTAGAAACTTGTTATTTTGAATTTCTAGTGATTATTGAATAGTAAATAACAGAAAAATATATGTGTGTGCATGCACATATATTTAAAACATGTGAACTCCACAAAAATTTTTGTTCCAGTGTCAGTGTCCCTCATTCGTGTGATTGATTCATGTGTACCATTGTTCATAAGATCTATCAATCAGATAGGCAAAGAAGGAAGTGACAATTACTGAAGGACTTAGAAGAGGACAAGTACACTAATGTGCTGGGAACAGAGCTGGGAATTAGTTCAGCCAATCTGGAACCATACCCCAAAAAAATCACTAAACTGAATATCTCATAGATGTCTTAAAGATAGCCTGTCCCAAACTGAATTGATTCTCTTTCCTCCAAAACTCTCTCCTTTGCACTCAGATTCAACATTAACTCTTTGTTTTATCTCACTCCATTATATCCAATCTATTGCCAAATCTCATCAATTCTAACCTCAAAACATCTCTCAAATATGATTCCTACTCTTCTCTGATACTGCCCCCATCCTAGTGCAAGCCCTCATCATCTCACACCTGGATTATTACAACTGCCTGCTGGTTGATCTCCCTGACTCAAGTCTCTCCCCATTTGAGTCCATCCTCTGCTCAGCCATTGTGTTTTTCCTAAAATGAAGATATGACCATGTCACCCACTGCTAATTCAGTAAACTCCAGTGATTGCCTATTACCTTCAAGATCAAATATAAAAACCAGTTTGGCTTTTAAAACCTTCATAACCTAGCCCTTTCCTATCTTTCACTTTATGCTTCTCTCTTTATTCTGAATTTCAGTGATACTGGCTTCTTTGCTCTTCCTCTCATAAAAACAACTATTTAAGCATCTGAAGCATAATAAAAATTTATTTTGCCTTCTTTTAACTCTGAATGAATATTTATGTTTTGGGTTTGTTTCTTATAAACATTTTTGTTGAATTCTGTTTTCTAATCCCTTTTGAAGGTCTCTTACATTATAGTAATAGCTGCCAAGTTTTATGTAATCCTGACTATAATATTTTGGTTTTTTTAATTCTTTCTTTCTGGCTGCTTAAAATATTTTTTTTTCATTTGACTAGGAAGCTCTGGACTTTAGCTCCAATTTTCCTAGGCATATTAATTTGGGATTTCTTTCAGGTGGTAACTGGTGAGTTTTTGTTATTTTCAGTTTGTCCTCTGGGAATTTTTCATTCATGATTTGGTTGTGGTTTTCAGAGAGTCCAATGATTTTTAAATGCTCTTAACTGAGCATTTTCATTGACTGTCCCTTCCTACATCTAGCCCATGCAGAGAGTGTTCTCCATCCTCAATTGCATCTTCTGGCTTTCCTGGTTTACTTCAAGTTTCACCTAAAAGTCTACCTGCAAGAAACATTTCCTGCTCCCTCTTTAATGCTAGTGCTTTCCATCTGTGATTTCCTCTAATTTATCTGATATATAACTTGTTTGTACAAAGTTGCTTATATGTTGTCTTCTCCATTAGATTTTTTTTAAACCTTTACCTTCCATCTTGGAATTCATGCTGTGGATGCATTATGGGAATATGACAGAGTAGGGAAGGAAGCATATTCAGGGGGCAACTAGGAACAGAAGGTTTCTGACATCCACCCCCACAGGTTTTCAAGGATGGAACAGAGCAAAAAGAATGGAATCAACAATCAGCAAGGCAATCCCTTGGGAGCAAGAGTGGCAAACTCTCCTTGTTTGCTGAGCCTCAGAGCGTGCATCCCTGAGGATACCACTGGAATCCATAGGTGGAGGGGCCCAATAACAATTGTGTCTTCTGTGGTCTCAGCTCCAGAGACACTCTCCACCGCAACCTGGCCCACAGCTGGGGATTGAGGGAGTAGACACTAAAGAGTCTGCAGGCTCCTGGGCCTTAAGAGCAGGAACTCAAGTCTCACTGCTAACAAACAAGAGACTTTGGTCTAAGGAAGATAGACTAGCCACCTCCTCTATCTCAGGCTGCAGCAGTAGAAGAAGAAGAGTGAGGAAATAGTTTGCATCAATGAGCATAGTTGCTGAGAGATTAGAGTTCCATCAGCTGTGGTCACTCCCAGGATAGTAGAGTCCCTGGTTACTGTCACAAATGGAGGCAGACTAGCTGCTTACAATTGCAGTAGCAGAACTTGCCAACAGGATCTGGTTGAAATATATAAGTTCAGTTATGAACTAGGGTTTGAGTGGAGGACTGGGAGTACATCAGACCCTGGACTATAAAACTTGGAATAATTAAATGATACAGGAAAAAGCAAATACAGAAAAAATTTCTAAAACCTGAGGTAACATATCCCAGCAGCATAGAAACCCTGGAACTCTAGGAAAAAATCTAATAATGAAGTCTATTGGCCTGGCTACTAAATTTTTTAAAATTAATAATAAAATAAAACATAAAAATAAAAAATGAACAAGCAAAGGAGAAATTATCCAACTATTGATAGCTATTGTAGGGACAGAGAAGACAATGAAGGAAAAATATCAACTTCAAAAACAGCAAAGAAATACAATAAATGGCTACAAGTTCAAAAAGAGCCTTTGGAAGAACTTTAAAAAGACCTTTATAAAACAAATGAGAGGGGCAGCTGGGTAGCTCAGTGGAATGAGAGTCAGGCCTAGAGACAGGAGGTCCTAGGTTCAAACTCGGCCTCAGCCACTTCCCAGCTGCGTGACCCTGGGCAAGTCACTTGACCCCCATTGCCCACCCTTACCAATCTTCCACCTATGAGACAATACATCGAAGTACAAGGGTTTAAAAAAAAAACAAATGAGAGAGGATGAGGAAATTTTTTTTTAAATAAGAGCAATGCAAGAAAATCACAAAAGAAAGATCACTCAAATGGAAAAAGAGATCCAAAAACTCAAAGAAGAAAATAATCTATTAAGAACTAAAATTGGGCATGGGTAATCTAATTATTTCTTAAGACAAGAAGAAGTAATAAAGCAAAATCAAAAGAATGAAATAATAGAATATGAAACATCTTATCACACACACACAAAAAGAAAACTAACTGGGAAATAGATTAAGGAGACAAGTAAGAATAATTGAACTCTTGGAAAGTTATAATAAAAAAAATAAGTTTGACACAATACTCCAAGAAATCATCAAAATGCTAGAATCAAAGGGTAAAATAGAAATTGAAAGAATCTACTTATCTCCACCTCAAAGAGACCCAAAGATGAAAACACATAAGAATATCATTGCTAAGTTCCATAGCTTCCAGGTTAAGGAGAAAATACTACAAGCAACAAGAAAAAAAAATAATTTAAATATTGTGGCACTACAGTCAGAATAACACAACATAGCTGCCACAACATTAAAAGAATGCAAAGCATGGAACACAGTATTTCACAGAGCAAAAGAACTGGGTTTACAACCAAGAATAACATCCAGAAAACATGAGCATAATTAGAAAAGGTAAAAAAAAAAAAGACATTTAACAAACTAGAGGACTATAAACTATTCTTGGGGGAAAACTCAGAACTCAGTTGGAAGTTTGATCTATAAGAAAGACAAAAAGGTAATGATGAAAGACTGACTAATCATAAGCAACCCAAAAGGTCAAATTATTTGATTCCTGTCTGGGAAAATGTCATCAATAGACTCTGGAAATGGCATCACTGCCTGAATATTTTGAAGTGACATGTATGGATGGAAGATCAAAGTTAATGCCACAGAATGAGTCAAAATGGTAGAGTTAGACCAGACAACAAAGAAAGGAAGAGCTATCTCATATGAAGGAGGAATGAATGGAGGAACTATCATGGAAAAGGGTAGGAGGGGGTGAGGGTTGGTGTGGGAAGCCAATAAGAGAATAGATAAAAATCTGAGACTCCTCTTTTGACCCCTTTTGTGGTCCTTGTGATTTCTTGTTGAAATGTATTGTGACCTTATTGAAAAGCTTTATGTTCCTATCAAACCTGAATTTAAAGGGTTAACACTTTTAACACAGCAAGGAATGCTGCTGCCTGTTATAGCCAAGGCCAAGATACTCCCCAACTTGGCTTTCTGATAAGAACCTAGTCAAAATTCAGCCTTGGCCTTGGTCTATTCTGAAGCCAATGTTTTGTGTTGTAACTTCTGCGCATCTGCAAAGTTTCCAGGGTGGGGGTGGGGGAGCAGTTCTTTTGTATGAAATGAGTCTTGAAACATATATAATAAACTCCATGCTCCTGGAGCCAGAGCTGGAAGCATGAAGTAAAAGACATTTCCCTTGTCCTGTCCTTATTTCCTTATCAACTAAACAGTCATCAGATTATCAGAGATGATAAAGAGATCTCCACAATTGGCACCCAAACAGGGACCTTGGATCGCTGGATTCAGGTAAATATTTATCCTCCCCCTCAGACAACTTCCAAATTATGACAGTTTAGTTTCTGCTCGAAGAAGGACAAGAAATCCAGAGTTTTCAGAACTCTCCCCTTAAGGGAAGACACTAGAAGTAAAAGAATAGATTAACAGGATGGCACCCTGTGAATCAAAGAAAAAAACTCTTTTTATTGATATAACTAAGCATATCTCAGAAAATGGGGAGTAAAAATTAGTAAAGAACAGCTCACTAAATTTCTTGATTGGATTCCCTTAGAATTTTGGCAAAAAGTTGACAATGATTTGAAAAATTATTATACTGAGTACGGATCAGAACAAGTGTCAGAAAAAATTTCATTGGCTGCTGAAAAAACAACTTTGTTATCTAGTCAGAATGCAGAGAATGAAATCTTTAAGGTTTCAGTGTTAGAATCAGAGGAGGAGGAAAAAGCTCATAGTAAATCAAAACGGAGCTTTAAAATTCGAATGAAAAAGTCACTAGCAGCAGACCTTCCCCCACCTAAAAACCTCTCTTCAAAAGAGGAAAGAGAGATAAAAGCAGAGGAGCCTCTGCCGCTTGAAGCTCCAGCTCCGCAGCCACAGCTCCCAAATATAGGGTTTAAAGGAGCCCTAAAAAATGCTCGAAAGGATGGAGACATATCATTCTGTTTCCCAGTTATTTTTAGAGCAGATGAATTGGATGATGATGAACAAGTAGCTCCTACATGGGAGCCTCTTCCCTACAAAGTGTTAAAAGAAATTAAGACAGCTTGTGCTTCATATGTCCTGCTTCTCCATACACTTTAAATTTGGTGGAAACTTTGGGGACAATTTGGATGACCCCCTTTGATTGGATTCAGACCTTGAGATATTCCCTTGCTGCAGGGGACTACCTCTTTTGGAAATCAGAATTTGATGAATTGGCAAAACAGAAGGCAGCCATTAATAAGAAACAGGGCATTAGAGTTACTAAAGAAATGTTACTTGGAATAGATGAATGGGAATTACATGCTGATCAGATTAATTTACCTAGAGAAGCTCTAATTCAATGTACGAAGTGTGCCTTAGAGGCTTGGAAAAGGATCCCGGTAACTAAGAAACTGTCCACAGGTTTGGCTGAGATTAGACAAGGATCAGAGGAAAGATACTCAGATTCTGTAGAAAGGTTAAATCAGGAGGTAAAAAAAATATACAACTGATGAATATGCGATCCGGATAATAGTCAAAAAGTTTGCCTATGACTGCCAATAATGTGTGTCAGAGCATGCTTCAAAATGTTAAAGAATCTGGGACTATTAGTGACTATATGAAAGCTTGTGAGAACTTTACTCCAGCATATATGCAGAGTTTAGCCATTGTGGCAGCCCTGAAAGGAAAAACATATTCTGAAATGATTAAGGGCTCAAAGGCTGTAAAAAGCTCTTGTTCCAATGCCCCTAACTCTTTGTGTCCCAGATGTGAGAAAGGTTACCACTGGAAGAAAAATTGTCATTCCAAATTCCATAGAAATGGTTACAGATTACCTGATAAGAGATTTCAGGGAAGATGGAAAGGAGGTCAAACACTGACCCCACCAATGACTAAATTTAATCCAAGAATTCATCCTAGTTTAGCCAGTTCCTTGCTAGAGTTAACCCATTTTCTGAATAATAAACTTTCTTTTTTCTCCAGATTTCTTTAGCAATGAAAGATATGATTTATTGATCTTTGATAGGATGTCTTATATTTGTTAGAGTATGTGTGAAATGTGTCCTTGATCAGTCTGTGTGTCTATATGTTGTGTCTATGTGTCTTCTGATCAATTTGAATCTTAAGTTTTATTGTTGTGTTTGTCTGTGATCACAATGAAATTTTGGAGAAAATAAATCTCTCTCTCATTCATTCCGGAGCAATGGGAAAGACAGACAGAGGAGTTTGAGAAATTCAGAAAAATAACATCTCTAATGGATTTCTGAGTGTTTTAAACTCAAAAAGAATTTAATTGATTAAAAAAATCATATTCTCTCTCTTCTATTTCCCTCTTAACTCTAACTATTGTAGTTAGAAGAGTCTTAGGAGTACAAGATGATTAGGTCAAATGATCAGTTGGGGAGATGAGTCTCCCAAGTGATCACAGGGGGATTGTGATAATGAGATTAGATATACCCTGCTCATTTTTAGATTTAATCAGCAAAGGTGTAAACATCACCACTTAATTCACAAGTTGGGAAGTCTATAACCCATATGTGCAAGAGTGGGTGATGAATCAGAATTGACTAACTGCCCCCTGGACAGTCCTAAACAAAGCATCTGTTGTGATTGGACACATAAACTAGGAGGAAGGCATAGGAAGTGACAAAAAAGAAGCACTTTTAAAAAGCAGTGATAACTTCCTGTATTCCTCTTCTTGTTCATGTCTTGGACCTGAAGAAGCTCTCTGGGACTTTGAACATGGTGAGACTACTCTTAAATCTCTCTCTTAGAACTACACATGGTAGGGGGCAGCTGGGTAGCTCAGTGGATTGAGAGTCAGGCCTAGAGACGGGAGGTCCTAGGTTCAAATGTGGCCTCAGACACTTCCCAGCTGTGTGACCCTGGTCAAGTCACTTGACCTCCATTGCCCACCCTTACCACTCTTCCGCCTAAAAGCCAATACACAGAAGTTAAGGGTTTAAAAAAAAAAGAACTACACTTGGTGAATGCAAAAACTTGTTTTTCCTCGATTTCTCTGAAGGAACTCTCCTTTCAAGAGAGGCTTTGTGACTGAAGCTTTTGCTTCATTCGTCCTCGGCCTTTGGCCTTTGGCCCTCGGGTCTCAGCCCTTGTCTGAGCCTTCTCCAATTGAGGAATAGTTAGTCTTGCCTGAGTTGAGCCAGGGGCTGGAGCAAATTATTTAGTGTGTTAGGTTAATTATCTTACTTTATCCTCTCTCTAATTTCTTACTTTCTCTCTCTTCTCATTTGTAAATAAACTATCCAACAAAGTCATTTTGGTTTGAGGTTTTCTCATTAGGAATTGATATTTATTCAATTCCTTGGCAACCAAACCTTTTAATATTCATCCAACAAAAACCCTTTTTTAACCCCTTGCATTATGCTGATAGTTTTCCTAATATTAAACCAGCCTTACATTCCTGATATAAATCCCACCTGGTCATAGTGAATAATCCTTGTGATAAATTGCTGTAGTCTCTTTGCTAGTATTTTATTTAAGATTTTTTTCATCAATGTTCATTAGGAAAATTGACCTATCATTTTCTTTTTCTGTTTTTGGTCTTCCTGGATGAAGTATCCGCTATTTTTGAGTCATAAAAAGAATCATGTAGGACTCCTTTGTTTATTTTGCCAAATAGTATAGTATTGGGATTAATTGTTCTTTAAGTGTTTGATAGAATTCACTTGTGAATGCATCTGGCCCTGGGGATTTATTCTTGGGGAGTTTATTGATGGATTGTTCAATTTCTTTTTCTGAGATGGGATTACCTAAATTTCCTATTTCCTCTTTTGTTAATCTATATAATTTATATTTTTGTAAATATTCCTCTATTTCACCTAGATTATCAGATTTATTGTCATATAATTGGGCAAAATAGCTCCTAATGATTGCTTTAATTTCATCTTCATTAAAAGTGAAATCACCCTTTTCATTCTAGATACTGGTAATTTGATTCTCTTCTTTCCTTTTTTTTAATCAAATTAAACAATGCTTTCTTTGAAGTTTTGCATGTGGTTTCTTGAATCTCACTGTCCCCTATTGACTCTGTGCCTTGCTCTTTTTCTTCACAGAAATTTTCTAGGGTTTGGTGTTTCTTTTGTTGTTTACTCATTTTCCCAGCCTTTTTTTTTTGCCTGTGGACTGAAGTTCTGAAAGTTGCTGATTCTATCTCCTCTGCTGATGGCTTGCAGGACTCAGCACTTCAAGTTATTTTGTCCTAGGGCTAAGGGCTTTACCACAGCACAGGCTTGAAAAGGCCAAGCTCTATGTACTTACAAGTCTCACTGTGAGCTGGTGCCAGGGCCAAGGACTTCAAGGTGTGGGGAGCTATTGGTGGTGGTGGTGGTGTAGGCAGGATCCCAGGATCTCAAAGTTGGTCTATTCCCAGGCTTGGAACCTGGCACTGTGTGTGCAGGGGGGAGGAGGGGGAGATAGAGGGGTATGGCCAGCCAGCACTCATCTGTGTGTAGTTTTGCTTCCAGTTCCCCCTTCTCCCATGAAAATCAACTCTCTCTGCCTATCTTCCAAGTTGTCTTCACTTCATCTTGCTATTGGTTTTTGACTCCTATCATTTTGAAGCACTTTTAAAGTATTGATTTGGAAGGATTGTTAGAGTGGTTTCAGCTTTCACTGCTACTAAACTTCCATGTTGGCTCCACCCCATTCCAAAATTATTATTTCAAAATTGACCTAGAAAATAGGGGGGAAAAGGTCTAAGAGAGAAATATCTAAAAATTATCAGACTATCTGAAAACTATAAGGGGGGGGGTGTCCAGATGCCACACTTTAGGAAATTATAAACAAAAATTGCCCCAAATTCTTAGAACCAGAGAAAAAAGTAAAAATAGAAAAAATGTACTTCTAGGTCAGAAGATCATCAAAATGAAGGACTGGACATTTTCTTTAATCCTTAACTTCTTTCAACTCTTTCTAAAATAAAAACTATGTACAAAAAATAAAGCAATTAGAGTTATCTCCATTATAGTTTATATGTATATATGTGCATATATATATATACATATAACATTATATGTTACCTAGTAACAAAGTACAAAAACAGCAGAGAAAACTGCTATTCCCTAATCCCTAATTAAGCACTCTCTCAGTGCTACCAGTTTCCATGCTCCATCCAAGACTTCATAATAGTGGCCTCAGTTTTGTGCTCTTGGATCTTCTCACTAATTCCTTTGCTTTCTATGTGCCACATTCAGTGTTAATCACTTTACAATTAATATATTATTTGATCCTCACTACAACCCTGAGAAGGAAGTGCTATTATTATCCCCATTTTATAGATAAAGAAACTGAGGCAAAAAAAAAAAAAAGATTAAATGACCCACCCAGGGTCACATGGTTAGTGTCTGAGGCTGCATTTTAACTTAGATCTTCCTGGCCCCAATTCTGATGCTCTCTCCACTGGAGCATGGATTTCAAAAGAACAACAGCAACAATAAAATAGTAAGAATGGGACCATTACAAGATTTCTTTCTAGAAAGTAGAATAGGAGACAAGGAGGGAAGCAAAAGTCAAATGGAAGTGATGATGAAGAAACAGGTTTGAAACACCAGGGACAAATCTTCACAACTCCCCACCTTCACATCAATCAGTTTGTGTGTATGTGTGTAACTAAATTACAGAATGGGAAAGCACATAGAGGGAGAAAAGAGAGGAAGAAGATAGAGTGAAATGGTAAATAATGAAAGAAAAATAACTTCTCTTAAGAAGGGCTAAATGAGGGTCAAAGGTATCTAAAGGAAGGATTTCAAATGGGAAAAGAAAGAGAAAAATATCAGTATAGTGGTATAATGGGTCCCACTGAAGTATATTCCCATGAGAGATAAACAGATTCTGTAATGGGAAAAGAGGATTTTATGTTTCTAATGTATTTGGTGCTTAGAGACACCACTAACACAGAGAGGGCATTGTTCCTCTATAAATAGCATTCTGCCTCAGAAGAAGAGGAATTGGAGATCCTGGGGACAGCTTACATCCAGAAAGGAATGGGATACAGAGAAGCAATTTCTTGGCAAACGGAAAAGAAAATTATCATGGGGAGGACAGGAAAACTTCCATTATGAAATTTCCGTCAATATTTCTAACCTTTCTATATACTTCAAGAACTGATTCTTCTAAGAGTGAGGCAAAATAGAATAAAGGAGAAGACAAGACCTATAAGGTAATAATGTAGGAACTATTTAGAAGAAAGAACTCAAAATAGGACCTCAAATTAGAAGCTTTAATTCTATAAGGTAAACAGAAGCTAAAGAAAGACTAAAGAAGTGCTATAAATCAAGAAATAAAAGTCTAGAGTGGATAGGAAAGAAAGAGAATGAGAAGAATGAAGAAAATAATCTGTTAGAAAAAGGCAAAGGAAAAAAAAATTAAAACCCTAACAAGTAAAAGAAACTGAAGGTAAAGAAAGGTACTTAGCTACTTAGATGAAAGCAAAAGAAAAAAGAGGGAGGGAAATTCTATATCTGGGCTAGTAAGGTTACACTAGTCATCAGATGGGGACATAAATTTTTCTGGTCTGGGTCCTTACCCTGAGTCACCTTTGGGTGTGGTCCTTCCTCCAGATGAGTTTCTAGTTTCCTGCCTGAGGCAGTCAGCTATGTAGCCTACCTTATTCCTCCCTCTGATTTCTCCTTTTTCTCACATGACTGTGCAGAGGTCTGAATGGGAACATTAATAAAAATCTACAAAGCTGTATGAACTCATGTCAACAATAACATTTAGGTGGATATCTGGTTGCAAATTACTTTCCAGTAACCTTTCCCTCAGGCCTGAAGTAACTGTCTGCCCAGGCATATTTTCAACCCAACCTTCACTACTCGTCTGTTTTTCTTCATGTGGTTAGGAAGAGGGGTGGGGGCACAAATATTGTAATAGCAGGGATTCCTGCTTTAGAGATGCTGTTTCCTTCTCTCTCCTCTCTCTCTTTCTTATCTCTCTCATTTCTTTCTGTCTCTGTGTTTCAGTCTGTCTCTCCCTGTCTCTGTCTCTGACTCTCTCTCTCGTTATCACTACCCATTAATTCATACCTCCCCTCCTCGAATAGAATCCTTCTTCTATTCCCTCACCTCTTTGCCATGTTTCATTATCCATCTTCTAAAGGCACAACTGGTCATTTTATTCAATTATTTCAAGTATTATTTTTACATCAAGAATTACAAAGTTTATTTGAAGACTCCTTATGAGGAAAGCCAGTTCAGATTCCTTGTCCTGGATGCCAAGATTTCTAATTATGACTGTACTAAGTGTGGTCAATACCAAATTTCATTATCTTTTTCTTTTTTTAAATCATCAGTGTGGAAATGCCATCTATCAATGAACATCAGCAATTCTTCTGCTACTTAGTTTAATGGAGAGTTACCTTGGATACTGAGAAGTTAAGTGATAAGTTCTTCATCCACTGTGCCATGTTTTTTCTCAGTGTAACATATTAGTCCTTTGTTCACTGTCCCAAACCAAACTTGGACTAATATATTAGATCTTACAGAGCAAGACTTTTTCTTCCCTCAGGGTTCTAGGCACAACACTTGAGTGACTTGGAGTGGGGAGGAGAAAGGTTTTTATTACTGTTTTGAGTTTTTACTGTTGTACATAAGCCTCATCCCATATGTTTCCCCCAAAATATCAGTTGACCAGTTAATAATAATAATGGTAATAGCTAACATTAATAGCCACTCTGCTAAGGACTTTATAAATATTATCTCAGTTAATATCAATTAGCTTTTATAAAGAGATATTTGTTGTTGTTCATCCTTCATTTTCTAAGAGTACTAGTGACATCATAGGATAATGTCCTGATGTGTATGAATTGGATTTAAGTGAGGCACAATTGCACAAAATCTTCAGGTTCACATTCTCTTCCCGAATCATCAAAGTCCAGTGGCAAGACAAAAGTCCAACTGACTAATGATGGCCCAGGATGCAGCAGATGACTTTGGCATCTTTGATGTCTAACCAAACTTTAAGCACTCTACAATGTTTGCTTCAGCCACCTTTGTGGTCATTGGAACAAATCATTCTCATATACCCATTCCACCAGGGGAAGCCTTGACATGCTTGAGGTAGACACCCCCCTAACTTACTCATAGATTTGAGGCTTTTTGGTTATCTTCAACCTGGTTTAGCCTGGCTGCTGAGACAATATGACTGCTATGCATGCTTAGCCTGAGAGCCAAAAAAGAGAGACATCCCTGAGGTACTAGTCCTCCCTGAATACCTCATATACCCCAAAAAGGATGTTTACAGAAAAGATATAACAAGAAACAAAATGCAAAGATCTCAGAACCCAGGAGTACACTCTCCCCTCTACAGACCCATTAGATCCCTAAGGAAAGTGGGCTCAAAATTAACCTCCATCATGCATTAGGTCCATTAGTAGTAGCATTAGTAGTAGCCATAGCATATAACTTAAATACAAAGGATAGAGCTTTTATTGGCCAGAGATATTTATATTGGTCTTACCTGTGAGGTCAAATTTGTTTTCTTTTGTTAGGATTTCTTATTTATTTTACTTTTTGCCATACTTATGGATTTATGTATGTGTATGTATGTGTGTGTGTAATACCATGGGTTTTATTAGTGCCTCTTTTTTTTAGTCTTTCCTGTGAAATTTCGACTGCTTCTTCCTGCATTGTAGCATGCTGTCAATTGGAAGAAAAGAACATTTTTCCCTCTCTTCTTTTTTTCAATCTAATTTTGACTTTGCCACTAACCAGTTATGTGACCTTGGGCAAGTCAATGTGATTTTTAAAATATTCTAATAAATTTATTGGCATATCCTTCGCTAGGATTTATCTTTCATATTTATCAAATTCTCATTTCCTCACTCTTCCTTGAAGTTCTACCCCTGGCTCAATTCTGATGCCAGGTAATATAATGCCTGAAAGCTTAGATTCATCATTGCAAAATCAAATAAGCCTGGAGGTTATTTGATTTTAATTATCATTCACCTACAAAGTCAATGCAAAGGATTTAGTCATTCAAACAGTTAATGGTGGGACATTTAGGTAATTACAACTGTTTAATGTCTTCTTTTCTGCTATTTTTTTTTCTAATTGAACAAGATTCATATGTAGGGCTTGGAAAAACATGGTTGCAATCATGGATGTGCAAGACAACTGGAAGGAAGTGACAGAAGATTCTTTCTTTGTCCTCTGTCCTGGCTCTCCCTTGACTAAAGCTCTGAATTTTTTAACTTGATCAACCCATACCTCCCCAGCAACTCACTCACCTCCTCAAAAGAGCCACAACATATATTTATTTGAGGATCTAAGAAGAGATATAAACCATAAAGATATAATCTATGCCAAGTACAGGTAATTCCAAAACAATAAATTGACCCAATTAGTATACTTATTGAGTATTTTTTTATACTTTGAATTATACCTTCTGTTATTTCTACCAATTCAAATTTCCCCTTCAAAGCCCAATTCAAGACTTGACTCCTTCCCTTACTATGGCCAATTCACTTGATTTTTTTTAATTACTAAATTCCTTCAGTATTGTTTGAGAGTTTTAATCTACTCATGCCACATATATGCTCCCCAACTAGAATGCAATCCCTAAAGGAAAAGAACACATATTCTGCAATTTTTTTTAAACTCTTACTGATAGGCCTGGGAAGCAGAGCTGATAAAAAAAAAAAGCAACACCTAATGAATGGCAGGAAAAAACCCCTACCCACAACATCTAGTGAATGGATGATAGGAAGTATGTGAACTGGGTTGAACATTACCTTCCAAGGCAGAAGAGTGGTAAAGGCTAGGCAATGGGTGTTAAGTGACTTGCTCAGGGTCACACAGCTAGGAAGTGTCTGTGCCTGATTTGAACCTAGGATCTCCTATGTCTAGGCCTGGCTCTGTCCCTCATATTCTACATTTTTAACCTTTACAGAACCTATGTTCTGAAAGCACATACCTTATGTGTTTGTATAAGCGTTTGTAAGAATGCTATCCACCTCTTGAGGAAGAGTTGTTAGAGATAATGTAAATAAAAACATGATTTATCATTTGTTTATTTGGATATATGATGTGGGTTTTTGTTTTTATAAGATTATTTACTTACAAAAACGAATAATATGTAAATATGTTTTGTATGATAATATATGTATAACCCAGATTGAGTTGCTTGTCAGCTCTGGGAGAGGAGAGGGAAGAAGCGAGGGAGAAGATATGAATCATATAACTTTGGAAAACTTATGTGGTAATTTGTTATTAAATTAAAATAAAGATAAAAAGAAAGAAAGAAAGAAAGAAAGAAAGAAAGAAAGAAAGAAAGAAAGAAAGAAAGAAAGAAAGAAAGAAAGAAAGAAAGAAAGAAAGAAAGAAAGAAAGAAAGAAAGGAAGAAAGAAAGGAAGAAAGAAAGAAAGGAAGAAAGAAAAGCCAGTAGGTGGGAGGGGAGAATAAATATTTGTAAATTAATTGTAATCCTTTCAGGTACCTAGAATCTATTCAGCCATAGACCTCATATTTTCCTCTGAACATCTCTGATCAAAATTAATCATGTCAAGGCAAAGGATATGATTTACAGGATAATGACATATATTAAGACTAGATAATAATCAAACAATGAACAATCTCATCTCACATTCCACATCTCACAATTCAGTCATTCAACTAGGACCTCAGGACTCATCAGCAAGTCATCTTTGCATTTGACCTTACTTTTGCCTGCTTCTCAATACTAGGAGCGATAGCCCTGCAAAACATTTAAAAGTCTGGACCATACACACAATGAGGGAAATAATTCATTCAACTTTGGGGATCCTGCTCAGGCAGAGTTTCCAAGGCTGATGATTGAAAGGTAAATCCAACCTAACTTCAACCTTCTATAACTCACTGGTCCCAGACCAAGCTTCATCATATTGAGCCAACCTACTGTGTTACTAGGGCCAAGTTAGTACAGGCATCTTGCCATCTACCACTCCTATTCTTTTCTTCACCTCTTACTCGAGGAATAATAATTCAATCAACATTACTTTATATCACAGGGCAGTCTGATGGTTCAGGTATAAGACTGGAACAAAATGAGACATTTAAAGAAATCATTTTATTCCTTAACAAAAAAAAAAGAAGAAGAAGAAGAAGTTTTCAGGTTTCAACACCGAATCGTATAGATGTAGCCCCTCTCATCTCCATACTGTCAGATAGATATGTTAACTTCCACAGGATATCCATCAGATCTAAAAAGGACCATTTCCCCTTGGGTTGGACTTTCTATGCCTTAAGGCAAACAGAAAACTATATCAGTGGCTGGAGCTCAAGACCCAGGACCAAACAAATCTCTGAGACTATTTCCCTGGATTTTAGGGGAAAAGTATCAGAGACCACAATAGATGTTCCTCCTACTCTTGGTGATAGATCTTCTAGAGGATCTACAATTTAAATAACGACATGTGACAATTCTGGCAGGGTCAATTATCCTTATCATGGGTCTGGATTATTAGTAGTACAAGTAACCTTTCCTAGGGCTGGCATAATTAATGAGATATAATGATCCTCAGTCCACTAGCCAGAACTTCTTCAATCCCTAAGAATTCCTATGCTGGGGGATAAAAGGGGATGAGTGACCAAATATTTATCTCATGTCAAGTCTTTGCTGCCACTTTCACTGAGGGATGTTCAAGGACTTTCCCTCACCTTTATCAAGGGACACAGGATTGCCACCAAGTCAGTTATGGGTTCTCTTTTATTATAAATAAATACTCATTTGCCATGGTTAGAGAAAGTTTCACCTACCTTATATAGTTAGAAAGCAAGACACTTCCTAAAAATTCACCCCATAATCCTCCAAACTTTTTTTGGTAAGTAATTGTCTGAACCATGCAAAGGAGATCTGCTAATGGAGGAGGACCTAAGCTGTTTCCCAATAGTGTAAGGAAACTTGAATGAGCGAGCCCTTTGAAGCCCCTAATTCTGTGCCAAAACTGGACTAAGGAAAGACTGGAATAGCCAGCTAAAATTATGACCAAAAGCAGTGTATCCTTATTGTTTAATATTTTCCAGAAGCTGAATCCAAGAAATTGCTTGATGGTGCTATTCTCCTGAGATGGCCTCTTCCCACTTGTAAGGAATTCTACCTTCCTTCAGGGAATAGAGACATGATTCCATCACAAGCAGATCTCCTGCCTGCAAGGGATAGAAGAGACAGATTTTGCAGTATATCTATATCTCCTTTATTGGATTCTTTGTATTTACAGAGGACTCTTCCTCCTTTCAAAGGACAAATTCATTCCACTGCCCACCATTCCCCTACCTTGGACTCTTTCTTACTGTAGAAGAGAGAGAAAAGGACAATTCCAATCTGTCTCCTCTGTCTTTCTTCAAGCTTGTCCTGACCTAGCTTTAGGGAAAGGACACATATGCCATTAGTCTCCCACACTGGTCCCTTCCACCTGAACTGTTTGAAACCTTAAAAAGATTCCACCTTCAGGTCAAAATCCTAAGAATACTGAAAATCAACTCGAAATCAATCCCCAGTGATTAACAAAAGCCTACCCACTCTCCCCATCCCAATAATATTAAACCCTGGGATAATATCATTCAAATCCCACAGTATATTGCCTTATTCCCATCTACCCTACACCATTCCCCAACCAAGTTTCACTCACTCTAACTCCACCTGTCCTTTCCACTTTGATCTATTTTTGATCTATATATTCAATCTATCTAAGCTAGGATTTATATTGTACTGCCAGGTTTGCAAAGCACCTTACAAATATTGTCTCATTTTATCTTCACGACAGCTTTAATAAGTAAACACTATTATTATCTCCATAAAATAGAAAGGAAAGTGAGACAGAAGTTAAGTGATTTGCCTAGTAACCCACAATTAGTAAATGTCTGAGGCAGGAATTGAATTCAGTTCTTCCCTAAGCTCCCACCTTCTGTTAACTGTTTCTAATTTATCCTGTATATTTCTCGTTTGTATAGCTTACATGTTGTTTCTCCTTCTAGACTGTAAACTCCTTGATAGTAGGAACTATCTTTTGCCTTTCTTTGTATCTCCAGGACTTGGCATAGTAGGTACATAATAAATGCTAATTGATTGATTGCTAATATTTAATTCAATATTTTTGCATTCTATTAATCAAAGATATTGCTCTTCTTTTTCAGGTATCCGGACCATATCTGCATCATAGAAAAAGAGTTTGGTTGGACTTCTTTCCTTATTTTCACAATTTACACAATATAAGTCATTCTTAGAATAAGAATATTTGACATAATTGACTTATCAGCCCATTTGGATCTGGGGTTTTTCTTTGAAAGTTTATGACTTCCATTTTTTTTTGAGATTAAGTTATTTAAATTATGAATTTTTTTCTGTTCATCTGGGTATTTTATTTTCTTATAAATACTCAGTTACTCAATTTTTACTTGTCTTATTCCCATCTACCCTAAACCAGTCAAAGTATTTACTGGACTAAGGAAGTAAATACAGTCAAAAATTACTCAAATTGAGTTATCAGTTCTATTAGCATATAATCTGGCAAAATTATTAGTAGTAAATTTTCACTTCCACCTTATTTGTTTTGGATTCTCCCTTTTAGTTTTTTATATTATCAGTTTGGTGTTTCTTTTATCAGATTATCTCATGGTTTATCTATTTAATTTTTCAAACATCTTTGGGTTTGGATTTTTTCTTTTATTGTTTTTTTTTCAGTTTCAAGTTCACTGTATTGGTATCTTTTGCTTATAAAAAGGTTTGGAAATGTCAGTTTTCTCTAGGGATTGCTCTGACTAAATCCTAAATGTTTGGATATAATGTTAATTGTTGTTGTTTTCTGTAATTCTCTATTATTCCTATTATTTGTGGTATGAAATGGACTGGGAAATACATTGGAATTCTAGGGCCTGACAAGTTAAAGCAAGATCAGTTTTATACTCAGTTTTGGGGTCCAGGTTCCCACTAGGGAGAAGGTAGAAATGAAGGAGATAGAAGAGAAGGCTTGGCATATAAGAGACCAGAAAGAGAAAAAGGCATAATCCTTTTTATTTCTATGCATTAATTACCAGAGACCTATAAATCTAACTTTTCTAAAATTCTACTCAAGTCCTTATTTTTTTAGAAGGTTTATATAGGCCTAAAAGGGGAATATTGAGTTCCAGAACTATTATACTTTTACTGTCTATTTATCTCAATAATTAAATTAGTTTTTCTTATGTTCTAAAGTGCAATGTTTCCCATGTTTTAAAGGAGTTATTCAGCAAAATTCCCACTATTTTGAGGCACTCTAATTTGACATTTTTCCATCTCATGTCTTTTACTACACTTTTTTCTTCTTTTTTCTTTAATTTTTTCCCTCAGTTACATGTAAAAATAATTTCCAACATTTTTCAAAGCTTATTCAGTCTCAAATTCTCTCCTTCCAACCCTCCATGGCCCTTGATATGGTAAGCAATCTCATATAGATTATATATGAGCAAAACATTTTTCCATATTAATCCTTTTATGGAAAGAAACTCAAATACATAGAAAAAATAAAGAAAGTGAAAAAAGTTTGCTTTAGTCTGGATTGAAAGTCAGTTATTTTTCCCTGAAAGAAGATGGCATTTCTTATCATGAGTCCTTTGGTATAGTTTTAGATCATTTTATTGCTGAAAATAGCTGCTATTCAGAATTGTTGATTATAAAAAATTCCTATCAACATGACCTGGCAGATCATTAAAAAAGGGAAGAATTTATGACCAAACAAGAGAGTTTTATAAGGTGTAAAATGAATTATTTTGATTTATCAAATTTAAAAGCAAAACTAATCTAACCAAGATTAGCAGGGAAACAACAACCTGGGAAATGTTTTTTATAACAAATTTCTCTGATAAAAGTCTAATTTCTCAAATGTGTAGAGGACTAAGTGAAATTAATAAGAATACAAGCCATTCTTCAATGAACAAATGTTCAAAGGATATGAACAAGTAATTTTGAGGTGAAGAAATCAAAGCCATCAATAATTATATGAAAATATATTCTAAATCACTCTTGATTAGAGAAACACGAATTAAAACAATACTGAGGTACCACCTCATACCTATCGGATTGGACAGTATGAAAGTAAAGGAAAGTAGTACATATTGGAGGCAATGTGGCACTAATACATTGTTGGTGAAGTTGTGAACTGATTCATTCTGGAGGGCAATTTGAAACTATGCCCAAAGGGCTATAAAACTCTACATACCCTTTGATTCAGTAATACCACTACTGGGTCTGTATCCCAAAAAGATAATAGAAAAGAGGAAAGGATCAACTTATACAAAAATATTTATAGGAGTTCTTTTTGTAGTGGCAAAGAATTTGAAACAAAGGGAATGTCCATCAATTGGGGAATGGCTGAATAAACTGTGGTACCTGTTGGTGATGTGAAATGATAAGCAAAATAATTTCAGAAAAAGCTGGAAAGATCTGCAGGGACTGATGCAGAGCAAAGTAAGCTGACCTGGGAGAATATTGTGGATAGTAAAAACTTGGCTATTCTCAGCAATAGCCTGGAACAATCCTGACAGACTCATAATGCTATCCACTTCAAGGGAAAAAACTGTTGGAGTCATCTTGCACATCACTATATTAATGGTGTTATTTGGTGGTTTGGGTTGTGTATGAATGTGCTATTATAACAATAACCTAAATGGAAGTGTTTTTTGCATAGCAATTAAAAAATATTTTTGTCATTGTACAATGTTCTACTAGTTCTTATTTCACTTCAGTTCACATAAGTTTTCCCAGAGGATTCTTTCCATTTCTATTTTGCCTTCTGGTTCCAGAATATCAAAGCAGTTTTCCCTGATGATTTTTTGGAAAATGAAATCAAAGTTCTTTTTTTTTATCATGGCTTTCAGGTAGTCCAATAATTCTTAATTTATCTCTCCTGGATTTATTTTCCAGGTCATTTTTTCCCCATGAGATATCATACATTTTCTTCTTTTTTTTCAAACTTTTGACTTGGTTTGGTTGTTTCTTAATGTTTCATGGAATCATTAGCTTCCACTTGCCCAATTCTAATTTTTTAAGTGTGATTTTGATTTTCTTGAGTGATCTCTGGTACTTCCTTTTTCATTTAGCCAATTCTACTTTGTAAAGAGTTTTTTCCTCAATGAATTTTTGTACCACTTTTTCCAAAGGGCCAATTTTGTCTTTCAAGAAGTTTTTCAGTGCTTTTAACATGTGTTTTTCCATTTGACCAGTTCTTCTTTTTGAGGGGTTCTTCTCTTCTTTGGATTTTTGCCCCTTTTACCAATTGGCCAGTTCTGGTTTTTAAAATATTAATTTCTTCAGCATTTTTTTGTGCCTCCTTTACCAAGCTATTCACTCTTTTTCATGATTTTCCTGTATCACTCTCATCTCTTTTCCCAATTTTTCATCTGCCTCTTATTTGTTTTTTTAATCCTTTTTAAGTTCCTCCATTAGTTCTTTTTGGGCTTGAAAGCAATTAATATTTTTCTTGGAGGCTTTGGATACAGTGATATTAATTTAGTTTTCCTTTTCTAAGTTTTACTCTACCCTGTCACCAAAATAACTTTCTATATTGAGTTTCTTTTGTTTCCTCATTTCCCTGCCTTTTACTTTAAAAAATTGTTAGGAATCAAGATTAAAAGCAGCAGAAGCCTAATCCTCCGTGACTATCCTTCCATACCAATAAAAAAAAGCTCTTCAAAAAAGACAGAAATCCAAATCTAACAAAAAGACAGAGCCACAGGACTCTCTTACTTAATTCAAATTGAAAGGTACATGGAGAAAGTTGAATTCTAAGTATAAGGGAAAGACTCAACACCCCTCTTCCACCTACTATGCTAAAACCTGCGGTAGAACTCAGGCTGTCTGTGGGATCTCAGAGCATAGGCTGCAACGGCAACAAAGTACCTTGGTACTACTTTGTGAAGCTTGGGGCTCTGACCACAGCTGGCAGGGAAGTGGCTGGCAGAAAGAATCATAGGGGAAGGCCACCTGGTTACTACCTTCAGCTCCCAGACTTTCATCTTCAGCCTCTGTGGGCATCTGGGGAAGATTTGGCCCCAGGGCAGATTAGCTCAGCAGTCAGCTCAACTTGTCTAATCCAGTATTAGCAGAGCAAAGAAGAAGCCCCTTCAGGGCTCAAACTCATAGATCCAGCAAACAAACAGAGGAGCAAGAGCCCACAAGGAGGGGGTAAGAAGAAAAAATATGAGTAAACAACAGAAGAAAAAAAAGAAAATTATGACTGAAAACTTCTATTCAGATAAAGAACAAAGAACAGATGGAACAGAGGAGGAACAAAGAACATCAAAGAAAATCTCAAAAATTCTAGTGAATTGAACTTGGGATCTGGAAAAGCTAAAAAAGTATTCAAAAACCAAATAAGACAGGTTGAAGAAAATTGGGAAAAGAACTTAAAAAGCAAAATAAGTCATCTGGAAACAGAGGCACATGAACTAAAACAGGAAAACAGTGTCTTAAAAGTGTAAGAGAGAGATATTAGGTATTTATAGATATGTATTTAAAATGTGGTCTCCAAGAATCAACAATTCAGATTGATTCTATAATTAAAATAGACCCAAGTCAGGATCCAGTTTAAGGTAGTTTATTTACAATTAGGAAGGTAAAAGGTAGGTAAATAAAGAGAGGGAGAGGCCAGTTCAGGCCTGGAGAGGCCTGGACAGAGAGAGACGGTTAAAAGACTAATTAAACTAGGTTACAAGCCACAAGACCTTAGAAATCAGAGAGGCTATAAGCCTACTTAAGGCAGAGTTTGGAAATGCCAAGGTAGGCCAAGGAAGTCAGCCTAACTTACCCACACAACAATTCAGAGTAGAAGCATTCTGAGGTCTCAGCCAAGCACCTTCAGCACCAAGTCCAAAGCCGGAACCTCTTTACCAGGTTGCATTCTACATATTTAAAGAGATAGTGTCTCTCGTCATTTCCTGTGGGCCCACCTCTAATTCAAGTGGACCAATGGCAGCTTCTACACTGATTTGGACTGCCCAAAGGGCAGTCCCTTGTTCTTGATTTGATCTGAATTGTCACGTGTGATTAAATTATCTCCACTCCCCTTTTGAGGGAGGTGGGGATGATATAATATAGATTCCTAGGGTAAGTAGATTTTTGACTATGAATGGGCTAGAGTTAATTTCATTTACACAAAAGCCAGAATTGACTAGCCCAAAAATGAGGGGGGGGAAATGAAGTGATGAAAAGAATGACTTATAATGAAAAATAGAACAAAAGGAAAAGGAGAATAAAAAATTTAGGGATGAAATTCAGGCTTTTAAAATCTAGAATTGAACAATTAGAAGCTAATGAGTTCACCAGGCATCAAGAATGTATAAAACAAAGTCAAAAGAATGAAAAAAATGGAAAAAAGTATGAATTACCTCATTGAAAAAACAACTGACTTGCAAAATAGATCCAGGAGAGACAATTTAAGAATTATTGGAGTACCTGAAGGCCATGACAAAAAAAAAAAATGCCTAGACATCATGCTATAGGAAATTACTCAAGAAAACTACCCTGATATTCTTGAATAAGAGGGTAAAATAGAGATTGAAAGAATCCACAGATCACCTCCTGCATTAAATTCCCAAATGACAATTCCCAGGGATGTTATAGCCAAGTGTGTAAATCAAATTAGTTCACCCCCATTCATAGTTAAAGCTCTAGCCACCAGAGGTAATGTCATCTCCACCTCTCTTAGTGGGGAGGGGAGATGAGTTACCCACACATGACAAAAAGTAACAAATCAAGAACAAGGGACTGCCCTTTGGGCAGTCCAAAACCAGTATTGAGGCTGCCATTTGTCCACTTGAATTAGAGGTGGACCCCCAGGAAGTGACAAAAGATGCTATCTCTTCAAGTATGATGGTAACTTCCTGTTGAGGCAGTTCGGGCTTTGAACTTGGTGCTGAAGGATCTCAGCTGAGACCTCAGGCAGCTTCCCTTCTGAATTGTCATGTGGGTAAGTTAGGCTGACTTCCTTGGCCTACCTTGGTGTTTTCCAGAGTCTACCTCAAGAAGGTTTCTTTGCCTCTCTAATTGTTAAGGCCTTGTGGCTAGTAGCCTAATTTAATTATTCTTTTAATTCTCACTTGGTCCAGACTTCCACTGGTCAGGATCAGAGTTTTTCTCTCTCTCTTTCCCTACCTTCGAACTTCCTAATTGTAAATAAACTACTATAAAACCCATCCTGACTTGGGTCTATTTTAATTATGGAATCAATCTTGATCTGATTGATTCCTGGTGATCATACCTTAAATGTATATCTATTTAATATCTAATTTTTCCCTATTACATTTGGCTGACCACAATTAGGCCTCGGACATCCTCAATCTTCATAAATTTTCTTGAATTTTCCTCTATTTTTGTGTTATGTAAATAGAATTAGCTCGAGCCCATTAATAGTCAAAATTCTACTCAACCTAGGCGTGCTAATGATGTCACCCTAACCTCCCTTAGTGGGGAGGGGAGATGAGTTACCCACACGTGACAATAAGTAACAAATCAAGAATAAGGGACTGCCCTTTGGGCAGTCCAAATCAATGTAGAAACTGCCATTTGTCCATTTGAATTAGAGGTTGACCACAGGAAGTGATGAAAGACACTATCTCTTTAAGTAAGTTAGTGAACTTCCTGTGGGGGCAGTTGCCGTCTCGAACTGGGAGCAGAAGCATCTCCTGAGACCACAGACAGATTATACTCTATATTGTCACTTGGGTAAGTTAGGCTGACTTCCTTGGCCTAGCTGGGCCAATTCTAAACTCTGCCTATCTGGCTGTTGGGCCTTGTGGCTTTCAGCTTTATAACCTTCTTCTCTCTCCCTCCAGGCCTTTGGCCTGGACTAGCCTCTCCCTTTTTCTCTTTATTCCTACTTTTTACCTACCAGACTGTAAATAAACTCTTCAACCGGATGCGGACTTGGGTCTGATTTAATTACGGAATCAACCTGAATTGTTGATTCCTGGCGGCCACATATTTTAATATATATCTATAAATACCTAAATTTTCCTTCTTACAGTGTCTATTCCTAAGCCAGTCTTTTCACAGCTCGTTTTGGATATGCGATTGATATAAAGCTGCCCGACTCGTGAGATCAAACATTTTCTTTCCTTTAGACTTTAAAATACATTAGAAAAGCAGCCACTTTAACCTTGGCTGCAGGGCCCTGAGATTTCAGCTGGGGAGTCCCTTGCCTTAGAGAACAAATAACCCAATTAGCTGACCCTTAGTCTCACCTGGGAAGGAATCCTATTTTTCCATTGCCTTACTGGGGACTAGCAGACTGCTTTGTTTCTTAGATAGCCCAGAGACACACCTAGAAGGCTTAGAAGCAGCTCTGCTCCTCACCAAAGCAGAAGACACTAGACTCAGCATATTAGTAGGGTCCTTTTAGGGAGAGTAAA
Organism: Gracilinanus agilis; assembly: GCF_016433145.1. Taxonomy (NCBI): domain Eukaryota; kingdom Metazoa; phylum Chordata; class Mammalia; order Didelphimorphia; family Didelphidae; genus Gracilinanus; species Gracilinanus agilis. Next base: position 446,625,684 of record NC_058131.1, on the reverse strand, counting down.
TTTTAGGCTGAAATTGGGTCTTAGCCTTGCTTTCTACTTTTTGTTCCAAAACTCCACATGTCTCTAGTTTTAAAATCTTAAGGGAGAAGCTAAAGCCTGGTGGGGCCAGCTAGAATTAAACTGCCCTTTTGTCCAAAGAAGAAAGCACATAGTTTTAGTGGTTTTAGCCTCAGGGGGAAGGAGAAAAGAAAAAGATCCTTCAGACTTTTGAAACTGAAAAGAGCTTCAGCTACACCTTGTTGCCCCTCCCAAACTTAGCCTCTGAAAGACATTCCTGCCTACCTCAGGCTAGAGGCTTTGTCTATCCCTCCTAGAACCTAATCTCTAGAACTCAACCTAGGGCTACAGGCTTTATTTTCTGCCAGCCAGGAATAAAGAAAATTATATTTTAAAACAATTGAACCCAAGCCCAACCCTTAGAAAAGGAAAAAACCTACCCATTAGCGGCATCTACTGACAAAAGGTGAAGCTACAGGCAACTTCTCAATTCACTAAACGAAAATGTGGTTCCAACCCATTAACAACTTAGTGAATACCTGGGTCCAGACTTTCAATAACATGATCAAACTTGTAGGAGCGACTTTTTTTTGCTGGTCAGTAATCCCACAGAATACATTACAAGGGATATATCTTGCACTGTATTTGGGTGTGATGGTAATACTTATAGGGGAAGTGGTTTATCTTTACTTCTCCCAATAAAACTTACCAGAGAAGCTGAATGCCACTAACTCGAGATTGAGCAATTTGGAGGAGAATGTAGAGAAACTGATGGCTTCTGTAAAGATCCTTGCAAAGTATTTAAGAAGGAGAAAACGTATTCTGAGGAAGTTCCACCAAAAGGGAGACTTATTTCTCCATACTTCCTCATCATTGGAGTCTCTAGCCTGGGATGCTGCTCCTGCCACACCCTCCGCTCAACTCATTGCTCCCAATACTGCCATACCCCCTACTCAGTCTGTCCCACCTACAGTCCCTATCACAACCCCTACTCAGTCCATCCCACCAACAGTCCCTGCCTGCTTCAGCCCCCAACCCCCTTGCCACTAATCACCAGGCAGGGAATCTAGAGGCGGGAATGCAAGATAATGCAGCACAAAGCCTATTTCCCTTACAGGAAGTACCCACTTTCAATATTGAAGGAGTCTTGGTGCCTGTAAGGCTCTATACTCCCTTCAACCCTCAAGATTTAGCTAGATTCAAAGAAAATATGCCCACTTTTGAGGAAGAACCATTCATAATTGTAAAAAAATTAGATGATATATTCCGAACTTATGACCCCAGCTGGCAGGACATTGAAAATGTTTTAGATGAATTTCTGACAGTCAGTGAGAAAGATAGAATCATTTCTAGGGTCAATCATAAGAAAGGTAAGGAAGGACCTAAATGGCCCCTCCAGGATCCAAACTGGGATTACAATTCTGTCCCAGATCATAACAAATTGAGGGATGGCATTATTGATATGCTGATATGCCTGACAGCTGGTCAAAATTTGAAGAAACCAAACAATATACAAATGAAACTCCCTCCCATTTTATGGACAGACTGATTGAGGTGGGAGAAGCATATATGGGCCTTGATTTAACCATGGAACGGGATGTTAAACATATATGTAGGCAATTTGTAAAAAATTCCTGCAAACTAGTCAAAGACTATTTTAAAACTAACTGCCCAACCTGGGAATCTATGAGCCTTGGAGAATTGAGGAAAGTAGCATCCTATGTTTTTAAGGGCCATATACAAGGACATGAGGAAGACACTGATTCAATGGATGCTTTAAAAGCAGAAAATAAAATGCTAAAGGAAAAACTGAAAAAAAAGGCGAGATTATAGCCCCTCTACAAGAATCTATCAGTCCGTTATCTGTCATTTCTGTAGGAAGAAGGGCCATACAATGATGAATTGTAAGAATTTCTTAAGAGTAATTGGAAATAATACCAAGCTGAAAGATAACTATAGGAATAACAACAGGAATAATAATAATAATAATAATAATGATGATGATGATGATGATGATGATGATGATTCCAGGAATAGCAATTTTAGGAGTGATAGAAATGCTAGAAATACATCTCGGGAAGATGATAACTCATACCAAATGATCCCACAACAGTATATCTTAAGTGGAGCTCACCCCTGAGCTACTCAGGGTGCTAATGCCCCTCAGGGAGGGGTCCATGGAGTCCAAGCATCTTTATGAAGGTGTGAGGGGAGAAGGCTTTGGAAATCAAAAAGGGAAACCTTTGGCTTTCCAGACCCTGATGTTTTGATGCCACTTATGCCCATACATTCCCCCCCAAAATAGTAAGGAACCCCATGTAACCCTAAAAGTGGGAAATTCATATTACAATTGTTTGCTGGACACTGGGGCTTCAAGAACAGTGCTGGTGAGTTAACCGGATGAAAACTGTAATTCTATTGGCTCTCTAAACATAGTAGGGGTATCAGGAACACCTCAAAAGGTCCCAAAACTTTCTCCTCACATGGTAAGCGTAAGACCCCTAACTGTTGAACACTCCTTTCTTTTAATGACTGGATCCCCCACAAATTTGCTGGGAAGGGATCTATTATATAAACTTAAAGCCACAATAATTTGCAATCCAGATGGTTCTATGTCCCTAGAATTGCCGGAGGACTCTTTAAACTTGCTCCCTGTATTTCTTTCAGAAGAGAAGGAAGTAAAGGAGCCTCCCACCTTTGAAATCCCAGATGATATCCCAGAGTCTATCTGGGCCACATCTTCTACTGATGTAGGCCTACTTAAATCAGCTGTTCCTGTTCAGATTAGAACAAGAGGAGGGCCAGCTCCCTCCATTCATCAGTACCCCTTATCAAACGAAGCTATTAAGGGAATCACCCCAGTAATAAATTCATTAATTGAGCAAGGAATAATAATCCCATGCAAATCAGAATATAATACACCTATTTTACCTGTTAAGAAGCCAAAATTAGGCCCAGATGGAAAACCTCAATATTGTTTTAAGGGCTATAAACAATCATGTCATAAAGGGACATCCTGTGGTTTCAAACCCAAACACAATCATTTCCTCTATTCCCAGTACAGTCATTTGTTTTACAGTTGTGGACCTGTGTTCAGCCTTTTTCTCAATTCCTATTCATGAGGATTCCAGGCATATATTTGCCTTTACCTGAAATAATTCTCAGTTGACTTGGGGGCGCCTTCCACAAGGGTTCTCTGAAAACCCCTCCCTCTTTGCACAGATTTTGAACCAAGATACAGATAATATAACATTTAAAAACAGTAAGTTAATTAAATATGTGGATGATTTGCTCTTGGCTTGACCAGATGCTGAAACATGTAAAGAAGATAGTAAACATCTTCTTTTAGAATTACATAAAAGGGGCCATAAGATCTCAAAAGGAAAAGTTCAGTGGTGTCTCCCCAAAGTGGAATATTTAGGGTTCATTTTTTTTACATAGTGCTTTAAAGTTTATAATTTTTTTGTGTGTGTACAATAATTATAAAAAAGGAAAAGACAGGATTGGGGCTGTGAATTCTTTGATAGCAGAAATTCATGGGTGAGTAAACAGCTGCCTAAAGCAAAAAAAAGTAAGTGACTTACTCTGGGTCACATAGCCAGTATGAGGCAGAGGCAGGATTCGAAGTCGTCCTGGCTCTCACTATGCTACTCATTCTTACTGCACCACAGTTCCACTTACTGATGCATATATACACATGTATGTGCCTATATCTATACACACATACAGTGTTTTAAAACAATGATGTTTTAAGCTTTAATCTTAAATGTAATAAGTGAACACTCATTTCCAACAATCACTGGTTGAGCTATCAATTGGTACCAGGTGAGCAATGAATACTTAAAAGAATCTGTGATTTCATCAGGGTGGGTACTCTGTACTCCATCCTCAGATACAGATTACAATCTCTCTGCAATTTAGTAGATGATCCATGAGAGTTGCTATGGTTGAAAAATCACCCTGCAGCCAATCTGGTGATGAGCCTCTCCGAATTTAGCTAGGCTGGTCCTCAGACAACAGACACAGTCTGTTACTGGGCCCGTACTCGAAGCCTTTCCAGCTTGGTAGGACCTGCCAGAGCTTGTGCTCCGCTGGCATAGCCTTCAAGAACCCAGGGTCACCTCCACGCCACGATGAGGCATCAGAGTAGGACTTTAGTGGAGGTATTTAGGGTTCATTTTGACCGCTGGTGCCTGTTATATTTCTCCTAAGCGCATTGAAAATATTCAAAAATTGAGAGATCCTACCACTAAGAAACACTTAAGAGCAATCTTAGGAGCAACAGGTTTTTGTAGACAATGGATCCCTTGCTAAGGGGAAATTACTAAACCCCTTATAGCACTAACAAAAGATTCAGTCCCTGAACCACTTAAACTAGAGCCAGAACATGGATTAGCTCTATCGAATTTAAAACAAGCTATCCTGTCTGCCCCTGCTCTAGACATCCCAGATTATAACAAACCATTTACTTTATATGTACATGAGCATAGAGGGGTAGCTTCAGGCATTTTAACCCAAACTTTGGGACCTTACCAGCACCCAATTGCTTATTATTAGGCCCAGCTGGACCCAATAGCTGCAGGAGCACCACCATGTCTTAGAGGCATAACTGCCACAGCTCTGTTAGTGACAAAAACTGTTGATCTAGTATTGGGATGCCCATTAACAATTATGTGCCCACATGAAGTGGAAGCATTACTGCTAAAACAAAAACACAGGCATTTTCTGATCAGAGAATTACAAGATATGAAATAACCTTACTAAATAATGAAAATATTACTTTAAAACATTGTACAACTCTTAATCCTGCCAACTTGCTTCCTGATTTACCAGTCTCAGAAGAACCATTACATAATTGTGAAACACTAGTGCCCATGGCTGAAAAGCCTCAAGACAATCTCCTGGACACTCCTTTAGAAAATCCCAATCTAGTTTTATTTACTGATGGCTCTTCTTTTATGAGGGATGGCATACGCTACACTGGAGCTGCGGTAGTCACAGAATTTGACACTGTATGGTCAGCTTCATTGCCCTCAAATCTAAGTGCTCAAGGTGCGGAACTCATAGCCCTAAAACATGCATGTATAATTGCCAAAGATAAAAAGGCAACAAGTTATACGGATTCTAGATATGCATTTGGAATTTGTCATGCAGTGGGTATGTTATGGCTTCAGAGAGGATTTTTAACCTCAGCTGGAAAATCTATAGCTAATGCAAAAATTATTAATGAAGTTCTTTCTGCTCTCCAGCTACCCAAAGCCCTAGTGTAGTTCATTGCTCTGCCCATACAGGTGGCACTTACCCTGTCTTTAGGGGAAACGACTGGGCAGATACTGCTGCAAAGCTAGTAGCTATAGAAGGGCCTGAATTAATTTTAACATTAACAACCTCTGCTGACTCAAATTTATCACTTTCCTATGATGAGAAGGAAGTAAAAAAATGGAAGCAGAAATTTAAAGCTAAACAGATGAATGGAGTATGGGTGTCCTCTGAAGGAAAACCCCTGCTCCCTAGAAACTTTTATCACCAAATTTGTCAATCCATTCATAAAAATGGTCATTTTGGTACCCAGGGCATCGTGGACTCTGTTGAAAGGGTATGGATAGCTCCTGGCATAACCACTATAGCCTCTAAAGTGTGTGCTGCTTGCCCTACTGCCAAGCATATAACCAACATGCCTTTTGTGGCAAGGCTTTTGGTGGGAGTCCTTTGGCTAATATACCTTTTGAGCACCTGCAAATTAATTTCAGAACAATGCCAAAGGCTGGACAATATAAATTCTGTCTAGTCATAGTGGATCAACTGACCAGGTGGCCGGAAGCATTTCCTACTGCCCGAGCCACAGCGACTTTTGTTGCCAAGGTGCTTTTAAAAGAAATCATTCCTCGTTTTGGCCTGCCTGCACATATTGACTCGGACAGGGGAAGTCACTTTACTGATTCAGTTTTATCTGAAATATATTCCTGTTTGGGGATAACTCCCAAATTCCATGTAACATATCACCCCCAGAGCTCAGGCCAAGTTGAACAGATGAACAGAGAATTATGCACTGAGACACATCTAAAATGGCCTGAAATTCTCCCTCTAGCTCTATTTTATCTTAGAAGCAGGCCCAGGGGAGATCTACACATCTCACCATATGATATGCTTTTTGGACATCCCCCTATACAGGCTAAGCCTTTTTCTCCTGCATATACATCATTATTAGGAGGAGATACTTCTATTGCTTCCTATACACAGGAATTGCAACACAAACTGCGTGAACTCCATGAATCTGGAACTGCAGTACAAGCAGGACCAATAGACTTTTCACTTCATGACCTGAACCCAGGAGACAAGGTGTATATAAAGAATTTCCAGGGCACTGGGGCAACTCAGCCTTCATGGAAAGACCCATTCGAAATTTTATTAACTACTCCAACAGCTATAAAAATTGGAGAAAAGGACTCTTGGATTCATTGCTCACATGTAAAGAGGGTATCTTCTATCGAAACTGATTGACTGTTTCCTGTTACATGCATTGGAGATAACAGTTCATAGACTAATGGATGTTTTTTTTTGGAATCACATTATATATATTTTTGTTGTTGTTGTTCTTGATTTTTTCCCTGAATTTATTTTTAATTTTCTTATTTGCTTTTCCTATTATCTTTTTTTTTTTAATTTTTTTTAACCCTTAACTTCTGTGTATTGGCTCATAGGTGGAAGAGTGGTAAGGGTGAGCAATGGGGGTCAAGTGACTTGCCCAGGGTCACACAGCTGGGAAGTGTCTGAGGCCGGTTTTGAAACTAGGACCTCCTGTCTCTAGGCCTGACTCTCAATCCATTGAGCTATCCAGCTGCCCCATTCCTATTATCTTTTAATAGAATAATTGATTTTCCCCCTTTTTCTCATTTCTTGTACTTAAGTACATATAACTACTTAATTTTTTTTTATTTTTTGCAGGGCTATAATTTTAATATATATATTTGCTATAATATTACCGCTTACTCACAAGGCTTTAGACTTTAGGAACCTACCATGAATTGTTAAATGTTATGGTACTGTGATTAATGCTTCTGTCTGATTCCAGGAGAAGGGAACACAAGAGCCATTAATAGTGCTAATGTGGAGACCTTGTCTCCAATGGGATTGATGAGAAAATTTGCACAGTGCCAAGGAGCACAAGATCAAAAAGATCATACAAATACAGGTGTGATTGAGGTACTCCCATGCCAATACTAAGGACTTGAACTCAGTGGGGAGTGTCAGACTTGAAACTGCGACGCTTAACATATGTTAAGACATAGGACTCTTCGAACTACGCTGCCAGTCAGGTACCGCAGGTTGGCCATCATCTTGGCTCACCCATATATTCCTGAGAGTGAAGGTAAATCAGACCAGGGAATGGCAGGCACTTCCCTTGCTTATAAAATCTGGTCCTTTTTTCTCTCTTATAGAATGGCAACTTCCTGTAGTCTTGGCTGCAAATGGGTAAGAATGATATTACTGCATTGTGTCCTACAGACTAGTAGGATGGAAATTATATTAATTGGACCCTAATACAAGGGCCTGTTATGAATTTACTTTCATTCAGAAATTTTATATACATAGCTTTTGATTCTGATTTTAATGTTTTCTTTTTCTCAAAGTTTCAATTTTCTTCTATTTGATTTTCTTTTTTATACTTTTGTTTTTTCTTTTGAATTGAGTCATACAACCCCATAACTCAACCATGTATCCTGAGCTGATCTGAGTATTTCTTTTTTAAATACCCACATCAGGGAGGATTGTATTTTTATAAAATCCAAGATTTAATTGTATTTTTATTAAATCCAAGATTTAATTTTTTGATTTTGTTCGAGAAAAATTCTCAGGGAAAGAAGCTTGCTGATTCCTTAATCCAGAGAATGAACTGTTTGCAGCCAGATGCCTGAAGAATCTGCATTGAATCAAGAGGTCCAAAATGAACTTTGGGTTACAATTGATTTAACTGATGGGGTTTGTTGCATCAAGATCTCCAAAATGAACTTTGGGGTACAATTGATTGAATTGATGGGGTTTGAACAGCTACTTTAAATGTACATTTTATGCCAATAGGGGACTGCCCCCAGTTGGTTTCTTGTCAATGCACTTAGCAAACATTGGTTTTGCCTTCTCTCTCTTCCATTCCCCTCTTATCTCTAACTATTGTAGTTAGAAGACCTTCGTGTGTATAAGATGATTATGTAAAATGATCATTTGGGGTGACTAGGCACCCAAAATGATCATTGGGGGGCATTGTGTAAATTGAATTAGCTCACCCCACTCATAGTTAAAACTCTAGTCACCAGAGATAATGTCATCTCCACCTCCCTTAGTGGGGAGGGGAGATGAGTTACCCACACATGACAAAAAGTAACAAATCAAGAACAAGGGACTGCCCTTTGGGCAGTCCAAAACCAGTATTGAGGCTGCCATTTGTCCACTTGAATTAGAGGTGGACCCCCAGGAAGTGACAAAAGATGTTATCTCTTCAAGTATGATGGTAACTTCCTGTTGAGGCAGTTCGGGCTTTGAACTTGGTGCTGAAGGATCTCGGCTGAGACCTCAGGCAGCTTCCCTTCTGAATTGTCATGTGGGTAAGTTAGGCTGACTTCCTTGGCCTACCTTGGTGTTTTTCAGAGTCTCTACCTCAAGAAGGTTTCTTTGCCTCTCTAATTGTTAAGGCCTTGTGGCTAGTAGCCTAATTTAATTATTCTTTTTATTCTCACTTGGTCCGGACCTCCACCAGAGTTTTTCTCTCTCTCTTTCCCTATCTTCAACCTTCCTAATTGTAAATAAACTGCCGTAAAACCCATCCTGACTTGGGTCTATTTTAATTATAGAATCAATCTTGATCTGATTGATTCCTGGTGACCACACCTTAAATATATATCTATTTAATATCTAATTTTTCTCTATTACACAAGTTCAAGAGCTCTAAGACCAAGGAGAAAATACTATAAGCAGCTAAAAAGAAATAATTCAGATATCATGGATCTCCATTCAGGATCTCATAGGATCTGGCAGCCTCCGCATTGAAGGACCAGAAGGCTTGGAATATGATATTCTGGAAGGCAAGGGAATTGGGTTTAAAACCAAGAATCAACTACCCAGCAAAACCAACTATACTCTTTCAGGGGAAAGTATGGTCATTTAATAAAATAGAAGACTTCCAAGCATTCCTGAAGAAAATAACAGACTTAAATAGAAAATTTGAAGTCCAAATACAAAATCCAAAAGAAGTATGAAAAGTTAAATAAGAAACAGGAAAAATTTAAGGGTTTTAATAAGGTCAAATAGCTTATATTCCTACATGGAAAGATGATATTTGTAACTCTTTCATTGTCATATGTAATCATTAAAATTAAATTATGAGGCTATTTTGTAGTTTTATTACATCAAAGTAGAGATAGTAATGAGAGGGAAATGTAGAAAAGAGGTCGAGAGTTGCCTAGCCTACCACCCTATGTGCCGCTCTGATGGAATCCAACTCATCACCAACAGGGCTCCAATCTCCAGCCAGAAGTCCATGAGAGTCTCTTCAGCAAAAGTCACTAGAGCAAGAATGTCTCAGAGTCACCAGAGCCAGTGAGACCCTCCAAGAAGACTCACCTGCACCAGAATCGGAGTCAAAAATCAGAATCAGAATCAGAATCTGAATCAGAATGTCCTCCAGACCCTCAGTCTTGCCTTTATAAGCAGATTTTCCCACCCATTAACTCTCCCATATCACATCTCAGGAACGAATCATATTTCCTTAATTTGGCTGGCACCACCATAAACCTCCAAGTCCCTGATTAGTTAAATTAAAACAATTCCCTTCTCACACATAATAGTTAAAAGAAGTATACATAAAAGGGGTGGTGGTTATCTGACTAGGATTACATACACACACACACACACACACACACACACACACACACACACACACGAAACCAGGAGAGAAAAAGAGGATAATACTAAAAGAAATGGGAAAAGAAGTAAAATGGGGCAAAATATATCACATAACAAAGCAGGGGGGAGGGGGGGAGAATACCAATATAATGGAAGAGGTTGGTAACAAGTAATTCTTAAATTGTACTCTTTTTGAAATTGGCTCAGAGAGAGAAGAACAGCCAGATTCACTGGAGTATAGAATTGTATTTTACCCTATGGAAAAGTAGAAGGGGAATAAGAAATGGGGAGAGGAGTAATATAAGGGAGGAATGGACTGGGGGGAAGGGCAACCAAAAGGTCCTATGGTAAGAGGGAAATAAGAAGGGAAAGGGGCATAAGGGGAGGGAAAGGGGGGAGACTGACTAAAAGCAAAGCACTGGGGAGAGTAAGAATAAAAGGAGAAAGGTCAGGATTAAAGAAGGAGGTCAAAATGGAGGGGAATATACAGATGGTAATCATAACTCTGAATGTGAATGGGATGAACTTACTCATAAAATGTAGAATGGAGTAAATACCAGAATCCTGGTAAATGTTGTCTACAAGAAACACACATGAGGCAGGTAGACACACACAGGGTAAAGGTAAGAGGCTGGAGCAGAATCTGTTGAGCTGCAACTAAGACAAAGAAGGCAGGGATAGCAATCATGCTCTCAGACAAAGCTAAAGTAAAAATATATTGAATTAAAAGAGACAAGGAAGTTTATTACATCTTAATAAAATGAAGAAATATCAGTACTCAACAGATGCACAAATGGTACAGCTTCCAGATTTTTAAAGGAGAAATTAAAGGAGCTTAAGGACGAAATAGATAGTAAAAGTATATTAATGGGGCACCACAACCTTCCCCTATCAGAACAAGATAAATCAAACCAAAAGATAAATAAGAAAGAAGTAAGAGAAGAGAATGAAATTTAGAAAAATTGGAGCTAATTGATGTCTGGAGAAAATTGAATAGGAACAAAAAAGAATATGCCTTCTTTTCTGTAGCACATGATACATATATAAATATTGGCCATGCAGTAGGCCATAAAAACATCGCAAATAAATGCAGAAAAGCAGAAATAATAAATATAACTTTCTCTGATCATAATGCAATAAAAACCATAATTAACAAGGTTTTGTGGAGAGACAAATTTAAAATCAATTGGCAACTAAATAATCTAATTCTTCAAAACTGGTAGGTCAAAGAATAAATCAAAGAAGCAATTACTGATTTCATTGAAGAGAATGACAATGAGAAGACAACATATCAAAATCTATGGGGTACAGCCAAAGCAGTACTTAGGGGGAAATTTATATCCCTGAGTGCTTATATCAACAAAATAAAGAGGGAGGAGACTAATGAATTGGGCATGCAACTTAGAAAACTAGAAAAAGAACAAATTTTTAGAGCCCAGATAAAAACTAAATTGGAAATCATAAAAATAAAAGAAGAAATTTATAAAATTGAAAGTTAAATAACTGTTGAACTAATAAATAAGATTAGGAGCTGGATCTTTGAAAAAAAAACAAATAAAATAAAGTATTGGTTAATCTAATTTTAAAAAAAGAAAGAAGATAATCAAATTAACAGTATCAAAAATGAAAAGGGTGATCTCACCTCTAATAATAAGGAAATTAAGAGAATTATTAAGAACTATTTTGCCCATTTATATGGCAATAAATGTGACAATCTAGGTGAAATGGGTGGATATTAACAAAAATATAAAATGTCTAGATTAACAAAAGAGGTAATAGAATACTTAAATAATCCCATCTCAGAAAAAGAAATTGAACAAGCCTAAGAAAAAAATCTCCAGGGCCAGATGGAGTCACAAGTTAATTCTATCAAATATTCAAAGAACAACTAATCCCAATACCATACAGACTATTTGACAAAATGAGGAGTCTTGACAAAGAAGGAGTCTTAACAAATTCTTTTTATGACACAAATTATGGTACTGATTCCCAAGCCAGGAAGACCAAAAACAGAGAAAGAAATCTACAGACCAATCTCTAGTGAACATAGACACAAAAATCTTAAATAAAAGACTACAGCAAGTTATCACAAGGATTATTCACTATGACAAGGTGGGATTTATTCCAGGAATGCAAGGCTGGTTTAACATTAGGAAAACCATCCACATAATTGACCATATCAATAACTAAACTAACAGAAATCACATGATTATCTCAATAAATGCAGAAAAAGCCTTTGACAAAATATAACACCCATTCCTATTGAAAACACCAGAAAGTATAGGAATGAAAGGGCCTTTCCTCAAAATAATAAGCAGTATTTATTTAAAACCAACAGCAAGTATCATCTGTAATGGGATGTATAAATGGAGATTTTGAACTTTGGACTGCATCCCCCATAAGTTTTCTCAAAATTTCCTTTAGTCTCTCCTGTGCCTCCACATTTGTGTGGTCACATTATTGTTTTATAGTTGGCTGTAACTCCTCCCTCTGGCTCTTTGTTTTTTGGGAGCGAGCTGGTTAGTGCCTTTTAGTTAGTCTTTTTGTTAGTTTATTTTTAATAAAATATTTGCAAATATAATATTTAGTATTTTGCATATTGATTTTAATCTCCATAAGGGATAAGTTTGAAGCCTTCCCAACAAAATCATGAATGAAGCAGGGATGACCATTATCACCATTACTATTTAATATCATGCTAGGAACGCTAGCCATAGAAATTAGAGAAGAAAAAGAAAACGTAAAGGATGCCCATTATCATCTCTATTATTTAAGAAATTGAAGGGATTAAAGTAGGCAATGAGGAAACTAAAGTATCACTCCTTACAAATAATTTGATGGTAAATTTAGAGAATCCAAGAAAATCAGTAAAAAAAAAGCTAGTGGAAATAATTAATAACTTTAGCAAAGTTGCAGGATACAAAATAAACCCACATAAATTATCAGCACTTCTATATATTTCTAATAGAACTCACTAACAAGAATTAGAAAGAGAAGCTCCATTCAAAATCACTCTAGATAATGTAAAATATTTGGGAATCTATTTGCCAAGACAAACTCAGGAATTGTATGAACACAACTACAAAACACTTTTCACACAAATAAAGCCAAATCTAAACAATTGGAAAAGCATTGATTCTTCATGGGTAGGGCGAGCTAATATAATAAAAATGACAATCTTACCTAAATTGATTTACTTATTCAGTGCCATACCTATCAAACTACTAAAAAACTTTTTCATAGAATAGAAACAATTATAACAAAGTTCATCTAGTAAAACAAATGATCAAGAATATCAAGGGAACTGATGAAAAAAAAAGTGAAGGATGGGCCAAGCAGTACCAGATCTTAAATTGTACTATAAAGCAGTGGTCATCAAAACAATATGGTACTGATTATGACAGTGATAGGCAACCTTTTGAGCTTGGTGTGTCAAAATTCACCAAAAAACAGAGCATAACTCAAGTGGTGTGTCACTTCAAGAAAAAAAACACATAATTTCACAATATTTATAGTTTAAATAACAAAAATGTATAATTGTAATATATAACTATATTTAACAAACCAAAAACTAATTATTTAACTTACCTGCTTAGTGACTTCTTTGTTCATCTGTCAGTTGGTTTCTTTTATTGGTCTTGATATTATTTAACTTGTGTGGGGTGCCATAAAATAAGTGAAGGGGAAGTGGAATTCTTTAACTAACCAGCCTATTAGTGACTTTTTTGTTGCTGAATTTCATTGGCTAATGAAAATTCATTTAGCCACTAAATCTTCAATTGAAGGTTGATATTTTGTATACTTCAAGCCCAAGCAAATGATACTAACTTCATCTGTCAATCTGTTTCTTTTGTTGGTTTTGATATTATTTAATGCTGAGAATAAGGTCTCACAAAAGTATGTACAGGGAAAAATTGTGAGTAAAGCCATTGCTATATTTTTCAAAGTACTAAAAGTGTCTGGTAATAAGTTCCAGGCACTGCTCTTGATTCTCCCAGTGGCACCTTTCCAGATTCTCAGGCTTTGACCTCAAGTTGACAAACATCTGAGCCCAGATGCTGTTTTGAAATTCTGCAAGTTGCATCTCCAAATCATTAATTTGCATCCATTGGAAAGCATTTAAATCCAAACTACTGTATACTACTATATCAGGATACTTAATTATTTTCATGTTCTGTTCTAGGCTTCTAAATTGATTAAATCTATCACTGAATTGGTCAATTAACAAGTCTGAAACATGCTGGTACTTTATATGAAAGGGTTCCATTTCATTTTGTATAGCTGCACTGGCCTTCTCAAAATACTTTGTTACTTGAGCAAAATACTTATAAGTTTTAGTTTCTACATCTCGCTTGAAAATTCTAAGTTTACTTTCAAAAGCTTTTATGTATCCAAATACATCAGTACTTTTGCCAAAATCTTGTAACTTTAAATTCAGTTCATTAATATGAACAGAGAGATCTGTAAAAAACATCAGGATGTTAACCCACTTATCATCATTGAGCTGAGGAAAGTATCCCAGATCCTTATCGTCAAGAAATACCTTAATTTCTTCAAAACACTCAAGAACTTTGCCTTGGCTCAGCCATTTTACATTATTGTACATCAGCAGTCCACTGTAGGTGGAATCAACCTCCATTAAAAGTGCAGAAAATTTTCCCTTGTGAAGGGGACGAGAAGCTATTAAATTAACTATTTTTTTAACAACTGAAATTAAGTCATCTAAGTTGGTGAATCCTGCCTCCTGATGGATAAAAGGCACAATCAGATGTCCAATAGCTTCCGTAAACAATCTGACAAATCTGACTTTTTTCCCCACCATGTTTGGTGCCCCATCTGTCCTGATGTACTTGTTGGCACTGATACTAACTTTATCAACTCTTCTCTCATTGTGAGACCATCAGAATATCAACCAATAATGGCCAACTGAGCATGTAATGTGACATCAGTAGTTTTATCAAGAGAGATCAAAAAATATTTACAATTACTTATGTCTCTCTTTAATTGATGTTGTACATTTGTGTTCAGTTTCATTATTCAGTCTTTTATGATATTTCTACTGAGTGGTAACTCAGATATTCTCTTAATAATTGCATCTTTATTCTGCATATCATGAAATAGAACTGGTGCACATCTTAGGAGAGTTTCTTTAATAAATTCTCCCTCACTGAGTGCTTTTCCATGCTGAGCTATGCAGTGAACAATGCTCAAATTTGCAGATGTTAAATTTGTAGAGTCTTTTACAGATTTAAGGATAGAATTAGATTGGCTCTTATAAAGGTATAGCTACATGGAAATGTATTTCTTCCTTTCATCCTCACTTTTTTAAAGAACTGGGAATGATTAGTTTCAAAATGTCTATTTATATCCCACGTTCTGCTTACTACCATTTCAGTACATAGAATGCAAAATGATCTGCCATTTTTTCTATAATACCATACATCTCAGTCCATGTCTCTTGAAAGGGTCAGCTACTGCTACTACCACATCCTTTACTTAACCTTGTTTTTATTTTGGGGTTCTCTATGAGGGAGGCAGTGACAGAAGATAGAATTATAGATAGCCTGTTAGCCCTGCAGGCAATTAGGGGTTAACTAGCCTAACTGACCACAAGACGGCACATGTAACTTTTTTTTTTTTTCAGAAAGGGTAAGGTTAATAAGCAGAAATAGGTGTTAATAAGAATGCATAACCATAATAGTGCTGAAATGGAGTTTGCATTATGCTGCAAGACAGTGTTCCTTATGTAAATTAAGATGGCTGTGCTATTTCTAATGGCAGGAAATGGCATCCATATTACAGGCCCTTGCCTCTCCCAGCCTCCTCCTCATTTATCTTAGTCAATTAGATGGTCAATTAGAAATCCATGACACCCCAGAACAGTGGATTGGATGATAGTTGCTGTGGTATGTGGTTGCTGGCAATGGTGATCACAGGGCCCCCAGAGATTCCCCATGGCATTCCACTACTCCCTGCTCCACTGGCTGGAAGTGAGGTCTCCTAAAAGCTCAGAAGTCCCAGAACTAGATGCTCTGTGCCTGAGTTCTGTTGTTTTGGCCTATAGACCTTCGGCACAGAGTGTCTACACTACACTATAACAAATGTTTCATCCTCGGCATGCAGCCCCATACTTCTCTGTATGCGGCCACATGGGGCCACGTGTCATCAAAAATGGTTACACATGTCAGTGCTGACACGTGTGCCAGGCATTTGCCATCACGGAATTAAGAGATAAAAGGGTGGATCAATGGAATAGACTTCAGGTAAATGACTTGAGCAAGCTAGTATTTGATAAACCCAAAGATCCCAGAGACTGGGATAATAACTCACTATTTGACAAAAAATGCTGGGAAAATTGGAAAACAGTAGGGGGAAAATAAGGTTTAGATCAACATCTCACACTCTAGACCAAGATAAATTCAAAATGAGTAAATGACAAGTATAAAGAGGGAAATTATAAATAAATTAAGTGAAAATAGAATAGTATATCTGTCAGATGTATGAGTAAGAAAAGAATTTAAGACCAGGCAAGAGATAGAGAACATTAGAAGATATAAAATGAATAATTTTGATTATATTAAATTTTAAAAGTTTTGTACAAACAAAATCAATGCAACCAATACTACTGTTCAAGGAGGAATAATAAACTGCTTGATTTCATACAAGCTGGAAAGACCTCCAAGAACTGTTGTGGAGTGAAATGAGCAGAATTAGAAGAACATTGTACACAGAAACTGAAACATTGTGGGACAATCATATGTAATCAACTTTACTACTTATAGCAAAGCAATGATCCAGGACAATTCCAAGGGACTTATAAGAACACTATCCACATCAAGAGAAAGAACTGTGTGAATAGAAAGGCAGAAGAAAAACATATGATTTATCCCTTGTTTATATGGGTTTTGGTTTTAAAAAGATTACTATATTACAAAAATGAATAATATGGAAATAGGTATTGAGTGATAATATATGTATAACTCAGTGGAATTGCTTGTTGGCACCAGGAGTAGGGAGGGACAAGAGAGGGACAAAACATGAATCATGTAGCCATGGAAAAATACATTAATAAATTTTTTAATTGTTTCTACATGTAACTGAAAAATAATTTTTAAAAAATCTGTTAAAAATTGGGCTCTTAACTGTGGCAAGGGGAGCACTGTTCTAAGTTTCAGGTTCTTCTTGCAGCCGCCTTCAGAGCTGGCCTGGGGAATTTATCTGCTTTTAGTTCTTCCAAGGTAGTATGATGTAAAGGAAGGTGTGTTTAATACTCTCTAGGTCAGTGCTCTGGTTTGTGAGTAACCCCAAGTATTTTTTTTCCACTCGGAACTGTGACCAGAGTCCCATGTTCCCCTGTGGCTACAAGTACTGGTGTGTGCCAGTGTTCCTCTTCATCCTGCAATTGAGCTCTAGAACTATGAGGTGGTTCTGTTGTATGGGTAATGCAACAAGAATCTTGCACCTAAAGCCAGCAAAAGGATCCCAGTAATCTCCTTCTGAGCAGTTGTCCAACACCCCCTTACCATCTGCAGCCAAGAATTCTGGAAACCTAGGCTGCTGCTTCAGTGGCACCCAAGGCCTCTGTGGGGCCTGCCCTGGCCCACTACACTCCACCTCCACCCTAGTGCACTACATCCCTCCTGACAGCCTTCCAAGTTGTTTCCGACTGAAAAATTACTTTACCTTGTCTTTTTTTGGGTTATGTTTGTGGAGATTAAAATTAATATGCAAAATATTAAATATTATGTTTACAAATACTTTATTAATAATAAACTAACAAAAAAGACTAAGTAAAAGGTTACTAACTGGCTCATTCCCAGGAACAAAAGAGGAAGAGGGAGGAGTTACAGCCAAATATAAAACAATAATATGACCACGCAAACGTGGAGGTGCAAAAGAGGAATTTTGGGAAAACTAAGGGACTTATGGGGGATGAAGTCCAAGGTTCAAAATCTCCATTTATACATGTAGCTCCAGAATTTGTTTTGGGATGTCATATCCTTGATTTTTGGAGGAAAATTTGGTAGAAACCAGATGGTTCCTTGTACCTTCTATACCATCTTGGTTCCACCCCCAGAATTATTTCCTGTATTCTACTGTGTAGGATGGGCTAGTTTTTGAAGCTTCTCCTAGACTGCTGCTTTCAAAGAATTCCAAAAGGCAAAGAAGAAAGATAGAATTTAATGTTTCCATTGTTGGTGCTGCACCAAAAAAGAGCAGTAAACCAAAGATGATGATTTGTAGTCTACAGGACATAAGCATTGGGATGTTAGTCCACAATGAAGAAAGAAAAAAATAAGCTTATGATCATCCAGGACATAATGGAAAAAAGGCTGCATAAAATCTGCCTTCAGGAAAGAATGACAAAAGAAGAGTTCCATGGAAAAGTAGAGGTGGTGAATGTATTGGAGACAGTTTATCATATAAAAATACTGCTAACCAATTTAAAGACTGAATCTCATGATATTAAACATTTCTAGCAGAGAGGCCAAAAACAGTGGGGGAAAAAAAAGACAATGCCTGCCTCTTTTGATAGAAATGGAACCTGGAGTCCAACTTCCTCCTCCCTTTCAGTTCATTCATTGCCCAACTGCAAAATGGACTTACTTAATGAGCAGATCACACAACTCCATGGAATAATCTGGACAGTGATCTCAAGATGTTTATTGTCACCGAAGTTTGTCATTTTAAAACCAATCTTCTCCCACTAACACCATGAGCCTACATTGCATGATATCAGAAGAATCAAAGTTACAGATGACCCAAAAGGAAATGAAAAGATACATATTGAATGTAAGTAGGCTGCAGTATATTATTGATGAATTCTATCTGAAAAGTAATATAAACTATATCATCAAGTACATCTGAAGGAAAATATATGGGCAAGCCAGTCCTACACAGGTACTCATGAGGTAGAACTATCCTGTATTGAAGACTCTTAGAACAACCTGGACAAGAATTATGCAGAATTACAAGGGATGAGGGGTTGCATTTTGCACATGTGAAAGATTATAAATCAGTGCTTAGTCCTAAGGAAGATAGAAAGATAAATAATCTGCCTTTATTAAGTTTACACTCTAATAAGGGGATGCAATCAATCAATTAATCTATATATACATATACTTGTATGCATATAATTACATTTCAAGATAGTATAAGTGAAAAAAAAGAAATTTAAACAAAATGCTATGTGAGGAGGGAAATATAACTTCACTGGAGAATCAAAGAAAACTTAAAAGACATATGAGCTGGATCTTGAAAGATGAATAGATTTCAGTATATTAAAAGTACTTTCAGTTAAGAGGATATTCCAATAGTAGTGAACAATGTTTGTGAAGCCAAGAAACTGGAACGTTATAAGATAGATATAAGTAACAGTGTAGTAGAATTTAGCTGGTCTCTGGAAGAGAGATGCCTCAGATAAAGCTGAAAAGGCAATGGGATGCCAAATTGTAGAGGGTCTTTTAGAAGGACGAAGAGTTTAAACTTTATTTGATAGAACAAAGTCATTGAAAGGTTTTTAGTAATACGACATTTTTACATTTTAAATATTGGTCTGGTGGCAATATATAAAGTATACATTAAAGGGAAGAAAGGATAGAAAGTAAGGAAAACATATTGGTATACTGGCAGTAGAAAAAGAAAGAGAGTATGAATATGAGGAAAATTTTGGAAGGGGAACCAAAAAGACTGTACCTACTGGGATATGAGGAAAGATCATTAATGTTGGTCGATGGATCTGTACCATCTGATCCATTGATGACATGAGATACTTTCCAATTCAATGAGTACAGTGATATAATGTTGATTCTAGGAGAACTACTATTAATTATGCTCAGAGAAAAGACTAGTAGGCCTCTAGAGTAGCAAAACATACTTCTCATGCAATTAGTGGCATCAATATATTATTACTACATCATCTGCTTCCAACTCACTATCTCTCCACTTCCAAATAAACACATGTAAACATGCAACCCTTTCCAAGCCTCCAAAGAGTGATATTAGTTCTTGCCTTAAGAAAGGAAAGATTGTTCTTGAAATTTTGTCCTCACAAATTAGTTTCTACAGACTAATTTTGTCAGACTCTAGAATCCAAATGAAGTCTAACTCATATTTGCTGGAAGAATGTATTGCTTTATTTCCTTCAAGGTTTATAATTTTTGTTCCTTATATGCCTCTTTAAGGCTTCAATATAATTCAACAATATTGGAATCAAATTTAGGTACCTAATCCTATGAAAGTAAGTTCTATTAGATTTTAATTATCATTTGCTCTGATTTGATTATATAAGCCTTTAGCCTTTGAGATGGTTAATGGGGAGACATTTATATAATTGTAGCTATCCAGGATTATTCCATTTGTAAGGATTGATTTACTAATTCATGAAAAGGCTATGTTGTAAAACTTGTTTGTAGTGGTTGGGGGAAGCAAAAGATGATTCAAGGAAGAGAGCATTAACTTTGTTCTCTTTCTTATTTTTTTCTTCTTAAATATAGAACATTGTACTTATTGTACCAAGCCTCCTAAACAAGATCCATAATCACTTGCAATATTTTGGCTTAACTATCCACAAAGGAAAATACCTTCTTCATCTAGGTGGTACGATGAGGACATTGAGATCAGAATCAGAAAGACCTGAGTTCAAATGCACTCAGACACTGAATAACTATGTGACCAAGACCTAAGTTCAAATGCAGTCTCAGACACTGAATAACTAACTATGTGACCCTGAGCAACCCAGCATCTGTTGGCCTCAGTTTCATCTGTAAAATAGGGATAATAATAGAACCTACTTCCCAGGGTTGTTAGGAGGATTGAATGAAATAAAGAAAATAATGAAAAAATAATTTTTAAAGTGCTTAGGACAATGCCTGTCACACATTATTATTATTACCAACTATTGTCCAAACTATAGTTTTTAATATTTAAGAAAATGAGCCCTTAGAGCTAATTTAGCAGTACACATATCTTGAAATAGCAGGTAAATTGGATCCAAAGTTGAACAGGAAGAGGGAAGCAAGCTTGATTGCTTTGTTGGCAAATTATTTTAAAATCCTACTCAAAAAAACCCAACCACTTTTTAAACATCAACTTTCTACTGTTGATTCTGTATGCTATTCATGTAATAGCCTAAAAAGGATTAAAATACAGATTGCCCAAAGGATAATAGATAGATATATAGTGTTGGTAGATACCTGCCACATTCTATCAATAATATTACAGAAGCAGTATAAAAAATATCATCATTAAGGGATGTAATTACTGAACTGGTATCAATACAATCTCAAGAGAGTTGTAGGAAAGCTGCTACTACTTCCTATGGAGGATTTATGAAGAACATAAGCTGGAGTTTTGTATTTGGGGCTGTGATCTATACCACTGAAAGGAATATCCACATAGATGAAATTACAGATATAGCAGGGCTACAGTGCTGTATAAATAAGTGGATAATAAATAAGTGGAGTCATTCAGTTATTCTGATTCACATCCATCACTCCCATACAAACACCTTCTCAACTTCACTAACCCTGTTGATAGCCCTTTCTTAATAATAGTCTCTCCTTTTTGGGTTTTCATGGCTCTCCTGCTTCTCCTCTTACTATCCTTAGTCTCCTTTGCTTGTTCATCATTCAGATCATACCTTCCTAACTATGAGTGTTTCACCCTCAATGTACATTACTGCCTTACTGTACTTTATGAGCCAAACTGGATTTTTCTCTGTTCTTCACCCATGACACTCCATCTTCCATCACTGCACTTTGATTTTGATATTTCAGCTCTTCTGTGGAATGCCCTCGGCATCTGTGATTAATTCTGTACTGTTTGTCACTTATATTAATGTCTTAGAAAAATATTAATGTCTTAGATAAAAGCATATATGGTTCATGGTAAACCATAGGGCTCTTTCTGGCCTGCCTGGGTAGAAATAAAATGATGAGTTCCTGAAGGCCTTCAGATGGGCCTTCTGAAAGATCTTGAGACCCTCTCTCTTACCTTGAAACTGAAAGCATATTGACCCTATTCCTTTTTTGTCTATTCTTTCCTACTTCTAAGTAAAAAATATTGGAGACGGTTATGATCTTATGTATAAATGGAGATTTTGAACCTTGGACTGCATCTCCAATAAGTCCCTTAGTATTTTCCAAAATTCCCTTTAATCTCTCCTGTGCCTCCGCATTTGCGTGGTCACGTTATTATTTTATAAGTTCTGTAGCTCCTCCCTCTTTCTCTCTTTTGCTCTGGCAAGTGGGCTGGGTGAGTTTAGCACCTTTTCCCTCTAGTTTTTTATGTTAGTTTATTATTAATAAAACTTTTTTAAAATGTAATATTTAGTTATTAAATATTAATTTTAATTTCTACACTTATGAGCTTTAAAAGGTCAAGAGATCAAGTTATCAGAAGTTCAGTAGTGAGTTATACTTAGGATTTTCCAGAAGCCAAATGGTGAGGATGAAAGTTCTAAGCAATCTACTGACCCAGTCAAGAAGAAGCAGAGATGCAAATAACCATCCATCTATCAGCTATGCTATGTTTGTATGATGAATGCTGTGGGAAGGATGCTTTGTAATAAATGCGTTAAGTTTGAGCCCACTCTCCCCAAGGGCAAGATGGTATAAAAGAGATCAGAATCATTGAAGTCCAGAAGCAAGACAAAAGTCAGGCTTACTGGAGAAGGCCTGGGATGCAACAGATAACCTTGGCATCTTCAATGTCTAACCAAGCTCTAAGCACTCTATAATGCCTGCTTCAGTCACCTTTGTGGCCATTGGAACAAATTGTTATTATCTATTCAGATGAAAAAGAGAAGAAAGTCTTCACATATTTGGGGTAGACATTCTCCTAACTCACCAATGGGTTTGAGGCCTCTCTGTAACCCTTAACCTGGTTGAATCAGTCTACGAAGATAGTTTATACCCAAAGAGGGTATAGCTGATGTGCATACAACAGTTTCTTGGAGCCACAAGTGAGAGTTCAGTGAGAGGTGGACACCAAAGGTGAATGAGCATCCCTGAAAAGATCTCAGCAAGCCCTCACACCAGAGGTGCTAATCCTTCCCTGCACATTCCACACACCCCTGTTGCAGGGAAATTATGCTTTCAATAAATATCCCTTTGTAAAAATTAATGGATGTTAATTGGTTAAATGGAACAGAGGTTCTAATTATCAGTGTTTAACACTGGAGAGACTAACCAGAATAGGGGCTTGAGCTGATATCATTAGAAAAGAGTTACCCCAACCCCTTTAATATTGAAGGGAAGATGTAGCTGACCTCACTCTGGAAGAATAAGGCCAGTCTCACTAGATAGAAATGACACGTAATTGTGAGGAAAATCTATTACAATGGATGATGGACAGAATCCAGAGCTTTACTCTGAATCTAATAAGATGAAATTCAGTAGGAATAAATGTAAAACCAATTCAGGTTTTAGTGTACTACAAGCTCAATACAAGTCAAAAGTCTGAATTTAAAAAACATTACTTCCTGGAACAAAGTGTCTACAGTCCATCTGCCCTAAATATACCACAACTAAAGTAATGTTTTTCACTTTGGGGCACTACAGCTGAAAAAGGAGGTCAGAGGAAGGCAATAAGGATGGAGAAATGCTTTGAAATCAAATCATATGAAAATCAGCTGAAGAACTGAATGTCCTAGAGAAGAGAAAACTCAAGGGAATATGATCACTGTATTCAAGAATTTAAAAGGCTGCCATATGGAAGAGGAATTCGATTTGTTCAGTTTGACCCCAGAAGATAGAACTGGGTGCAATTGTACAAGTTGCTAAGCAGCAAATTGAAGCATAATATAAAGGAAAACTTCTGATAATTATAACTGTCCAAAGGTAGAATAGGCTACTTCAAACAATCTCGGTGGAGAAATCCTCATATTCAGGCAGAGGCTGGATAACTATGTCAGTTATGTTAAAGTAGGGACTCCCTTAGGGTGTGATTAGGCTAAAATTCTTTGATTCTATAATATTGTAGCTCCACAGGATTGGAGAAGGAACAGCAGCCCTAATTTTCAAATGAGAAAAAAAATGGAGACTGCCAATTAGAAAATTTAAAATCAATAATTAATGAATATTTAGAACAGGAAGCAGTAATACCCAAAAGCCAGTATAGCTTCATCAAATAAAATTCTCTCCAGAGTATCATCATTTCCTTTTGAATAAGATGATATAATACATGTGAAGTATTTTGCATATAATATACACTATTGGTTGGAACTGTGAATTGATCTGATCATTTTGGAGAGAAATATGGAATTATGCCCAAAAATCAATACCACTACTAGATTTATTTCCTAAGGTGATTGGAGGGGAAAGGGGGAAACCTGTATGTTCTAAAATATTTATAGCAACTCTTTTTGTGGAGACAAAGAACTGGAAATTGAGAGAATGCTTATTAGTTAGGTATAGGGGGCCATCCTCTATATGATTTTTGGGGTCCTGAGTGGTGTGGTGGCATAGGATGGTTAAAGCAGGAGAAAGAAAATGAGAACAACTAGAGTAGTGGTTAGCCCATGCTATTCTGAATTCTGTGGGCTTGGGAGTTTATTATATACTGATTTCAAACAAAGAACACAAAGAAAGAGTTACAGCAGTGAAGGGGTAACAAATAACCCATTGAAGTTTAAAGAGTAAAGGTGCAAAGACAAATGGTCAAATTCCAACCATCAACTTAGTAGGGGATAATTCTGGGAGCAGAAATACCCCATGGAGATGCTCACCAATCGAATCCTGCATTTGGCCAAATGAAGTCCAGACTAAAGGAGCCAGTTCTAATCTAAATATGCAATCTTATCTAAGTAACATTTGTTAGGATTCAGGCTTCTCAATTATCAAGGAAAGGAATCATCAACTCAGTAGATGCTGGTCTGCCACTTCAAAACTCTCCAATAAGAATTCTAAGAAAGGTGGGGATCAAAAACTGAGTCAAAAGAGGAGCCTCGGATTTTTATCTTAGATGGCCCATTCTGTCTGCATCCTGACATGCAGTGCAGAAAAATCATACACACAGTTTTACTTGCCAATGATTTTGTAATGGAATCCAGATAAAATATCTGTTACAGACTCTGTTTCTCTAAATGACTCCTAATAGCCTCTTGGAGGGATCAAGTTGTTTTTGGATTAACCAACCTGCTGGTACCAGAGCTTTTTGGGGCTCAGGTGACCAGAACCAAACACAAAGACTGCTTCAGCCTGGATTGGTCACAAGGGAATCCAGATAACAGGCCCTAAATGTGATTCTATTTCTCCAATGGCATTTCTACATCCAACAGCTCTCAACAGTTAGGGAATGGCTAAATAAGTTGTGGCATATGATTATGATGTACAGACAGAAATGACAAACAGGTCAATTTTTTAAAACATGGAAAGACCTACAATGAAATTATAAAGAATGAAATAAACAAAAGCAAGAGAACATTATTGTTCCGTATATAGAAACAGAAATATTGTTTAAAGAATGACCTGTGTGTGTCTACCTCCAGAGAAAGAACTGATAAAGAGATAGTTTTATGCATGTATATATCTTTTGTCTAATAATGCCTTCTCTAGGGCAGTGAGGTAAGGAAAGAAATGAAATACCTGGGAATTTCAATGTAACAAACTAATTCATTGATTAATTGATTTTTTAAAAATCTTAATGTAAAATTAAAATTGGAGCTATGAATGATTCAGTGTCAATCAGAATGGAGATGTCTTGTGGAACTACTTGAGAGATTTATGTTAAGCTAAGCTATTTAACACTTTTTATCAATGACTTGGGCAAATTATACATGTTGTAGTTATCAAATTTTTAGCTATGAAGAAGAGTTAGCACAATGTGTAATAGAATCAAGATCCCCCAAAATGTTGACAGGGTAGGTGAAATTTAACAGGTATGTATAAAATTCTGAACTTAGAGGTTCAACGAACCAATTAGACAAATACTGGATGCTGAGTAGACAAGTTCATGTGAAAAAGACATAAAGATTTTCATAGATTAAACCACATGATACAGCAATGAAGATTGTTCATATAAGTTTATTAAGAAAGGTACAGATTGGGACAGCTGGTAGCTCAGTGGATAGAAAGCCAGACCTGGAAACGAGAGGTCCTGGGTTTAAATCTGACCTCATATACTTCCTAGCTGTGTGTTCCTGGACAAATTACTTCACCTCCATTGCCTAGCCCTTACCACTCTTCTGCCTTGGAACCAATACATAATATTGATTCTAAGATGAAAGGTAAGGGTTTAAAAAAAAGGCACAGTATATAGGAAAAGGAAAAAAGGGAGGTGATAGTCTTGCTACATTCTGTTAGATTATATTTAGAATATGGTTTTCAATTTGGGCACCACATTTAAGGGAGGGATATTTTTATAACTGCAATAAATCTAGATGAAGTAAACCAGGATAGTAAAGGGGCATGAGACCATCCAAACAAGAATGATTAGCCTAAAGAAAACTTCAGGAGAAACCCGAAAGAGGTCTTTGAGTATTAGAAGAATTTACATATGGAAGAAAAATTAGAATTGTTCTACTTGACCCCAGAAGACAAAACTAGATATGCCTAGTGGATATTGCAGAAATGTATTTACATTTAATATAAGAATATATGAAAACTTTTCCTAGAATTAGACCTATCCAAAAGTAGAATGAACTGTGTCAAGCAAAGATTTTATTATCTCCCTATCTAGTACATTATAGATAGGGTTCTAGTTTAAATACAAGTTATCTTAGGTATAGAGTATTATCCAACTCTGAGATTCTATGATCCTCTGAAGACCATGACTTTAATAGTGTTTTGTAAATCATAAAGTACTATGCTAATGTAAGGCAGCATTTTTTGAACTTTTATTACTGGCATTAAACAACTGTGAAAATAGGATTAATTCTCCCCTTGCCTATTTTTAGCTAATCAAACCAAGAACTTAAAGTACCTCTACTCACCATTAAGTATGAGAGTTCTGCAAGCTCACTTACTAGAGAAAGTTCACATCTCCAAAGGCCACTGTCACCCTGCCTTGGGCAGTGCTAGGCAAATTTAAAGACTGCCATTGGTTTCTGTGAAGAAGCAGGAGTGACAGGAAATGACAAGAAGTGATGTGGAAAAGGGGAGCATAAAAGAAGAGACCAGTATGGTCGAGGGGTCTTTCCTTCCTGGTGTTTGGAGAGATTGGTTCTGGAGATCCTTTCCTGGCATTTGGAGAAAGTGGCTAAGATCCCTGCCTTGGCTTGGAGGAGACTTTTCCCCTGGTTCCTGCATCTGCTTGCTGGGTGAGTAGTTGAGATTCCTGCCTTGGATTTGGAGAAGGCTGCATTGGTGGAACTCTGGCTGAAGACACCACTGGGATTTCTGGCTGAGAACTATCAGGAAATCCACGTGGAGACAAGGAACTTGGAGAAGTCCCTGCCAAGGCTGAGCCTGATTTCATTTGAGAAGGGCTGGCAGGCTTATTAGAATCTGGCTCTTTATCTAATATACATTTTTTCCACTTTCACTCTTTCCATCTCTTTGTAAATAAAGCTGCTAAAAGTCATTTATAGTGTTTTAAAATCAGCAACCACAATATTATTTTATAACTCTCATATTTAGCATAATTTTAATCTTACACAACATAAAGAATATTTCCATACAGAAACCAGAATATGCAAACAAAAAATTGGACTCTATATGAAACCCTAAACTCTATTTCATACCACTTGCTTTAAGTAAATCATTCTATACTATCATTTCAAAATATTTGTTATGCTCCTATTTGAACTTCTTTCCTTCTCTTCTCTTGTGTGAATTTACAATATTACAATGGCAATTAAAACATCATTATTGCTAATCTCAACCCCTTACAAACCTTATTTCTCCTCCAAAACACAAAGTGGTGGGAGAACTTGTAACAAACAAAATTAATCCACATATAGTGGACATGTCCAAAAATGGAGGTGCCTTTATCCATCTTGGGTAAGGCAGCATTTAGTGATACTTCTCTGAGGTACTGAGAACAATAAAGTTGCATTTTTTTTTAATTCTGCAATTCAAAGTGTTTCACCAATTCATATTGATCCTAAGTAGTAAGATCTGTGGGTGTTCAAAAATCTTTATATGAACACATAAATATATGTTCTTTATTTTCTGTACCTCCAAATATACACACAAAAACATATATTCTTTGTTCTTTGTCCTTTTCCATGTTAAGTTCATCACATCCTTTTTTGAGTTGGTTATCATCTCCCTGTTGGGGAGGTTGGGGGACAGTGACTAGTACTCCCAATTCCATTTAAGCACTTAACTTTTACAAAGGAATATTTATTTCATGTTTTTAGTGAGAACAAAGAAGAACATTTTTACCCCCAAACCTCCAGGACATGCTCTCTCCTCTAGACTTCCTCTAAGAGAACAGGCTCAAAACTTACCTCAGTTCCTACATAATAATGGTCCGAACAAGTTCATATTCATTACTAACAGATAAATCCTTCCACTGGACTGAAATTTCCAAGCTAAATATACACATAAAAATATGTTCTTTTTTTTGTCCTTTTCCATATTAAGTGTCAACTTGGAATCTAGAAACCCCAATCTTAAGATCTTGAGAACCACAAGTTTGTAGCAATTTCAAGTCTAAAGACCTCAAATTTGATCTTGTCACATGAGAATTTATCCCAGAGGGAAATCCCAGACTCAAGAGTTTCAGACTAACAGTAAACCTTAAAGTACTTTAGGTGGAGCTTTAGCAGATTCAATCAAATGTTAAATACCCTCTTAGTCTTGGAAGAAGTTCTATTGTATCAAAGTCCTTTCTCAGGTAGCTCAGCCCTTGGCTGGATCTTCCCCTTTTGTGTCCATTGTAAAACATCAGCCTCTCCCTGATAATCCTGTCTAGAACTCCTCATTTCTTTGTAGCCATTGTAAAGCCAATCAACCATACTCTCCAATCCTCTGTTCCCCAAGTGGTACACAAATTCCCCAGTTCTTTTGTTCCTCAGAGCCATCATTTCACACAATGATTTCTTCCAGGGATCTGTATCCAGAGTAGCCAGAGCCCTTCTGGCTCTGTAATGTTTTGAGTGCATGACTCTGTGTGGAGGCCTAAAGATTGTACCCTAAAGATTATCCCTCTCCTGATTAAAGAAGTGGTTTTTCTGACTAGGTCTGTGTTTTTTCCAGTTTAAAACATGTAAGCTCATTACATATTTTTTATTTCTCTTTCTCTGAATATCTCCTGATTCCTGTGGTTCTTGCTCTTGACCAAAGTCAGCTATTCCACTCCCTTCACCTAGAATGGAAAACAAACAAATAGAATGCCAAAGAGATTCCAGATTTTTCAAAGGCCTCACCAGATACCCTCACAATCACCAGAGTGAAACTGAAGATAATGAAGCAGAGAGGAAATAGCCAAAGCTGAAAGGTCTTTTTGAATCCCTTCAGAGACAATTGCAAGCATCATTATGATTTCCCAGAAGCATGTCCAGAATCCTCTATATGGAAAGAGAGGTGCCATCTGTTCTCTAGTGTCTTTCCGTGGAGATGCATCTAAGCAAGTTGATAGGGGTATGTGCCATTAAGCAGACTATCATTAAAGTTTTACATGTTCTCTCAATTCTATACTGCCCAAACAACTCTCAATATATATCTTCTGGCAAAACTGGCCAGACTTGGGCAGATCATCTCGTTGGTAGATGCCTTCTCCAAGATCAAAGGAGTAATTGCTGAGGGACTCCTTTGATATCATTCACCTCTAACCCAATGGGACATAGAACCTCTGAAAATCTCACACTCACAAGGATGCCTCCAAGCCTAGACACGTTGATTCTATGATATACTCATTCTCTTAAGATCAGAAAAGAACAAACATGAAAGAGGAAAAGGCAACCAAGGGCCCTAGGCACAAGGTCACCTAGCTGAATCTCCCTGCACTAGCTTCCATGTGGACAAAGTCACAAAAATGATGGCATAAAGAAGACCTCACCTCTCACTGAAAATATCAGAGTTACATGATGCCTAGATGGACATTGAAGGGATGTCCATCAACTGGGAAATCACTAAACAAGTTGTGATTATAATAAAATTACAAAGTACAATAGTACCATAAAAAATGACAAACAAAATGATCACAAAAAAACCTGGTAACATTTATATGAGGTGATGCAAAATGAAGTGAGCAGAACCAGGAGAAAACTGTACCCAGTAACAATAATGTATGATGATCAACTGTGAATGACTTAACTATTATCAGCAATGCAAGGATTCAGGCACTCGTGATGAAAATGACTATTACTGCCATAGAAGAAACTGATGGATTCTGAATGCAAATTGAAGCATATCATTCTTCATTTTATTACCTCCATGAATTTTTCTCTAATGTAAGAAATACATGTCTTCCTTCACAACATAACAATTATGGAAATGTGTATTGCATGATAACAAATGTATAGTCTATATCATATTACTGATGTCTTGGAGAGGGGAGAGGAACAGGAGGGACAGAAAGAACATGAATCACAAAATGTCAGAAAACAATTATTAAAAACTGTATCAACAAAAATAAACAAGTTTCTGATGAGAAAAAGAGGAGTTACATGATGCCAACTGTAGTACTGAAGCAAAAGAATA
Source organism: Gracilinanus agilis (assembly GCF_016433145.1). Classification (NCBI taxonomy): domain Eukaryota; kingdom Metazoa; phylum Chordata; class Mammalia; order Didelphimorphia; family Didelphidae; genus Gracilinanus; species Gracilinanus agilis. The sequence continues at coordinate 446,595,199 of NC_058131.1, read as the reverse complement.
CCAACACATCATCCACCTGCCTTAGGCAAAAGGGATGGGGAGTGGGAAAATAGTAGACATGGAGAGGGGGGGGTAGCGGGGGGGGGGGTGAGGTTGGATGTTTATTCAGCAAATGCTTCCATTCAACAGATGTTACTGGTTGGGGGTCTTCCTGCCATTTAATAGATGTTACTGGTTGGGGGTTTTCCTGCCATTCAGTAGGTGTTGCTGTTTTGGGGTTTTCCTGTTATTCAAGTAGGTGTTGCTGTTTTTATCAGCTCTTATACTCAGTCAGCTTCCCAGGTCTATCATTCCCCACTTCTTTTAATGAACCTTTGAGGAATTATCCTCAAACAGAAGTGTTAGCATCATCATAGGGGGTTTCAGAGGGGCTGGAAAGGGATTGATATTGCTGTTTCAGGACCATAAGCTGTACAGTGCTAATATGTTCTTTCAAAAATGCCACTAAATGGTTGAAAATACAAGGGCCTAAGGTTAGAAGAAGAAGAAGAATGAGAAGGGGGCCTAATAGGATGGAGATGAGAGTCATGAGCCAAGGAGGTTGGTAGAAGATGTGCTCAAACCACCACTCCTGGGTCTCTCGCTCCCGTTGTCGATTAGCAAGGCTTTCTCTGAGTTTGGTCATGGATTCCCACACAACCCCTGTGTGGTCAGAATAGAAGCAGTATTACTCTCCAAGTGCTGCACAGAGGTCTCCTCATTGGAGAAAAAGGAGGTCCAGGCCCCTGCAATTCTGGAGAGCTACTTTGGACAGGGAGGTAAGGGATTTTTCAAGGTGAGTAATGGAGGTACCTATTCTGGCTAAATCCTCATTCACTGCAGCCCTGAGAGCTGAAAGACTTTGATGATGAAGTGTCAAGGAGGCTATACACATTCCTACACCCACTAGACCAAAGATGGTTTCGAGGGTGATGGCAGTGATAGGTTCCCACTTTATCCTGATGGATGCCGGAGAGCAAGTTTCCCAGTAGCGGTAAAGGTCCTCCCCGGGGTAAAAGAGGATGCGGGGTAGGACTGTGACAAGGAGACACATTTCATTCATGGAGGACAGGGTGGTCTGGGTTACATAGGGTCTTAGCCCAGTGATGGAGCATAGCCACCTTGCTCCTTTAGGGGGGAATATAGAAATTGTCTGTACCAGAGGAGATTGTATCACATAGCTGATAGGTTTGGAGGTGTTCCCTATACAGTGGCCAGACCCCAAGATGGATTGCAAAGTGAGGCCTATCTTCCCATCATTCCAGTCACACAAGGGAAGGAGGGTCACCCAGTCTATGCCAGTCTCTTGAACCAATTTAGATAAGGTCTCCTTAATTGTCCTGTTCATCCTCTCTATCTGGCCAGAACTTTGGGGGTTATACTCACAGTGTAGCTTCCAATTAATCCCCAAGGCCTCTGCAACCCCTCTGGACATTTTGCTTACAAAGGCTGGTCTGTTGTTGGACCCCAACATCTCAGGAAATCCAAACCTAGGGATAATTTCCTCAAGGAATTTCTTGGCTACTACTAAAGCCTTTTCAGATTTGGTAGGAAATGCTTCTGGCCAGCCTGAGGTGTCCACTACAATGAGGAGATATTTGAAGCCAAATTTATCTGGCTTGATTTCAATAGTCTACTTCCCAGTTTTGGCAAGGCCACTGACCCCTAACCCTATGTCCATCGTGATTGCCCGGCTTAGCCACTTTCATGAGTTGGCAGGCTCGGCATGTGGTCACTAACTGATGAAGAAAACTACTATGGCCCTTGAAGCAAAGTTTCCCTTTATCCAGTAGTTGGGTGAATTTCTTTTCTCCTAGATAGGACAGGTGATGTAGGTAGGTGGAAAGAAGTTGGCCTAGGGTTTGGGGCAGCAGAAGGTGCCCTTCCTGATCCCAATACCAATGTCCATCCGGTTGTCCTTGGTGCTTCTCAACCCAGGTCAATCTTCTGTGGTGTATTGAGGATCTCCTTCAGATGATGGTGGTATGATGGCTGGAAGGATTAAGGAAGGTACAAATACCATAGCCTTGTGAGCCTCTAGGTCTGCAATCCAGTTTCCATGAGCTTCTAGGGATTCTCCCTTTTGGTGGCCGGTATGAGGACTACAGCCACGTCTTTAGGCTTCCATACTGCCAATAGGAGCTCCTGTATTTCTGGTAGGTTTCTGATAGGCTTCCCACCTGAGGTGAGATATCCGCATTCCTGGTATATGGGTGCTTGCACATGCAGGGTGGTGAAGGCATAGTGGCTGTCAGCATACACGGTTAGGTGCTTACCTTCAGCCTTCCTCAAGGCTTCCACCAGAGCAATCAGCTCGGCCTTCTGAGCTGATGTGCCTCCTGGGAGTGAGGCAGCCCAGACCAAGGATCCGGAGGTGTCAACAACTGCTGCCCCTGCCCTTCAGTGCCCTTCTTTGATAAAGCTGTTGCCATCCGTGAACCACACAACGTTGCTGTTGGTCAGTGGAGTGTCTTTAAGGTCTGGCTGGGCAGTGGTTGCCTTGGCAAGGATCTCTTGGCAGTCATGCAATGGAGCAGAGGAGGGATTAGGCAACAGGGTGGCAGGGTTAAGGGATGAGGTGACTTTGAATGAAATGTGGGATGCATCCAAAAGCAGGGCTTGGTAATAGGCTAGACACACATGAGACAGTCAACGATTAGGTGGCTGTAGGAGGATGCACTCAATAGCATGCGATGTGGTGATAACCAGAGCCTGTCCATAAGTAAGCTCATCTGCATCTTTTACCAGGAGTGCGGTAGTGGCAATAATCTACAGGCAAGGTGGCCATCCTATTGCAATGGGATCCAGTCGTTTTGACAGATATGTGACTCGGTTATCCCATGGCCCAAAACACTGCCTCAAAATCTCTTTTGCTATCCCCTCTTTTTCCTCAATGAACAATTGAAAGGATTTTTCTGGGTTGGGGGGGGGGGTAAGTGCAGGTGCTGTGATCATGACTTGATGAAGTTCAAAAGCAGAATTCATTTCAAGAGTCCATTCCCAATTTGCGGATTCACGGAACCCCTTATACAAAGGTTGGGCCAGCTCTGCAAACCCGGGGATCCACAGCCTGCAGTACCCTACAGACCCCAGAAATTCTCGGATCTGCCTGGGATTTTGGGGCAGGCAGATATTGAGGATAGTGTCCTTCATGGCCTGGGTGAGCCACTGTTGGCCTCCCTTGAGTTTATATCCCAAGTATGTGACCTCCCTCTGAACAACAGATGCCTTTTTCCCACTAACCTCATAGCCAAGCTTGTTCAGGGTGATCAGGAGAGATAGAGTGGTAGACTCACACTCAGCTTGTGACAAGGTGGTGAGGAGGAGATCGTCCACATACTGTAGAAGTTTAACTACGGGGTGGTCAATGCGAAAATCTCACAAGTTGGTGGCCAGAGCTTCACTAAAGATAGTTGGGCTGTTTTTGAAACTTTGTGGTAATCTTGTCCACATAATCTGACCAGTAGTCTGGGTGTCCTCATCATTCCATTCAAAAGCAAATAGGGGCCTACTGAGTGGTGCAAGCAGAAGCGTGAAGAAAGCATCTTTTAAGTCTAGAGTAGTGTACCAGTCACGATCTGGTGTCAAGGCACTTAAGAGAGTATATGGGTTGGGGATTGTGGGGTGTATGTCCTCTACCCAGGTGTTGACCTCTCTTAAATCCTGGACAGGCCTATAGTCCTTACCCCTAGGTTTCCAAACCGGCAGGAGTGGGGTAGTCCATGGGGAGTGGCAAGGGATTAGGATCTCTGCTGTTTTTAGTCTCTTGATGTGGGCAGTTATGCTCCTTTGGGCCTCCAGAGACATTGGGCATTGCTTGATGTGGACTGGGGTGATGCTAGGCTTGAGGGTTACAATGACGGGAGGCTAGCAGACAGCTAATGCCACCCCCGCAGTTTCAGCCCAGACTCCAGGGACCCTGTCCATCCAGGGGTGCACATGGTCAGGTATACTGGCAGGAAGGGGAGGGGTATGGAGGTAATACTCATCCTGAAGGGACAGTGTAAGGACCTGTGGGGGACCCCTTCTTTGTCTGTTACACATATCCCCTTGTCCTGGAAGTAAATGTGGGGCCCTACTTTGTGAAGTAGGTCCCGGCCGAGAAGGGGAGCTGGACTCTCAGGGATAACCAGGAAGGAGTGTGTGACTTGATGGGTGTCTAAATTCACTGTCCAAGTAGTGGTTCAGTTATATTGGCGAGTGCCTGTTGCCCCTTGCACCCAGCTTGTCTTTTTGGATATCTTTCCCACAGGTGCTTTCAGGACAGAAAACTCAGCACCTGTGTCCACCAGAAAGTTCATGGATTTCCCCTCTATTTTTGCCTTTATCCAGGACTTGGGGAGGGGGTACGAGTCCCGTCCCCACCAATCACTATTGCCAGTGACCAACAACATCTTCACAGGGTGGTTCCCAGGGGGGCCGGTTACTATCCCTCAACTGACTTCTCGGGGGACGCAGATAGGGGCAGTTGCGCTTCCAATGACCCTCTTCTTTGCCATAAAAGCATTGCATGTGGAGGCCTGTCTACCTGTAAGGGCTGGCCATTGGCATCCTCTGTTGTCAATGGAGGGGATTGGCCCCGGGGTGGGTCTAGTGGTTAGAGGGGCTACAATACTGGCTGCTAGTATCCTAGCCATTTCCCTCTGACATTTTCTATCCTGCCGGCAGTCATCAAGGTGCAGCCTGTCAAGTCTCTCCTGATCTTCCTTATGCAACATCTCAGCTTTCTCTTCAGGGGTCTCGTGGGTATTGTATACTCGTTCAGTCACTTTCAGGAGTTCACTAATGGATTGGATGACAAAGTCGTCCACCTTTTGGAGTTTTTTCCTGATATCTGGGGCTGCTTGGTTGACGAATGCCAACAGCACGGCCACCTTGCTTGGCCTGAGGGTCCATAGGGGTATATAATCGAAAAGGCTCTTGGAGGCGCTTAAGGAACGCTGCTGAGCTTTCATCGGGTCCCTGTCCGACTAGATTTACCTTAGCCAAATTGGTGGGCTTTGGGGCCGCAGCTCGGAGACAGACCATTAGAGTCTGGCGATAGACACAGAGATGCTCCCTACCTTCGGGTTGGTCAAAGTCCCAATCAGGACATGACAGCAGGAAAGCATTTTCAATGAGATTGGGCTGAGCAGTGGGATGACCATCCACCCCAGGGACATTCTTTCTGGCTTCCAGGAGGACCCACTCCCTCTCCTCAGTCTTAAAAAGATCACGTAATAAATGCTGACAATTGCCCCACGTGGGACTTTGGGTGAGAAGGATGGATTCTATGAGGTCAATAAGTTTCTGAGGTTGGTTAAAGAAAGAGGAATTCTGGGTCTTCCAATTATAGAGGTCACTGGAGGAGAAAGGCCAATATTGGTGGACCCGAGGTCCTTCGGGGACAAAGGGGCCCACAGCACAGAGAGGAAGGGCCGTGGTGGAAGATGGGGGTTTGGGTTCTGGTGAGGGGATTCAGCCCCAACCATGAGTGAGGTGAGCCAGAGGTGGGGTGGCTTCAGGGACCTCTACCTGTCCCGCATCTAGGTCTAAGGGGGGTACAAGAGAGCATATGGGGGTGGTGGTACAGGCAAATCGGGAGGGGTACTATCAGAGTCAGGCAGGACCAGTGGAGTTGAAGGGACTCTGGGGTTTCCCCATCCCCTCCATTTTATCTTTGAGAGGTAGGGCATGGATGGGTTTCTTTGGTTCTGAGAAAACATAGGGCTGTACCCAAAAAGAGGGATCCAAGACCAAGTCCTGCCAAGTAAGAATGTAGGGGATCTGTTCAGGGTGGCCCTCCAAACTAGGGTCAAGGATTTTGGCTCCGACTTTGGAAATAATGTCTTGGCAGAGGATGCTGCCTTTAGGCCAACCAAGGTTGAAAGTGGGCCACTCAGTGTCACAGAAGGTCACTAACTTCCCTCTTTTGACTTGCAAAGAGAGATTGTGAGCTTGGGCCTTAAAAACTTGGAAGTGGGAGAGAATAAGGACCAGTGGAATAGACTCTGTCTGTCCCATATTCTCTGAGCCAAAAGGCCAAGAAATCAGGGGCCCCAATAAAAATAACAGTACCAACAATAAGACAAAGGCACAAACAACAATACAAACAGGACTGGACAGTAACAACACGAAGGTACTAAAACTACTCTCTACAACATTTCCCAAAGGCAATATAACGGGACCTCCCCTTAGGTTCCCAAAGAATGAATACTTTGATTTCCGCTCTTGGAAATCCCTTGGCGTGTCCACTAGTGCCACTTTTCAGGCCCCAAGGCCTCAGAGGTCTCTAACCTCTTTTGCCCAGACCTAGTCTCTGTCCCAGGTCCCCAGGTCTCTGGGCGAAGGACCTCCAACCCAGCGAAGTGAGTCTTTTCTGTTCGGACAGTTGAAAGGGTCAATGCACTTTCGCTTTCACTTCCCGGCTGTTCTGGCTCAGCTTCTCGAAAAGTCTGAGAAACGCATCTCGTATTAGGCTGGTCCACACTCAGAAACAGGTAGAACTGAATCACTTATTGGGATTGGACTTAACAATAGGCCCCCTCTGTATAAATCCCAGAGTTGGCGGGGTTAACTGGGCCACTAAGTCATATGCCTTAATCCTATGATCAATTCCCCATCAACCACATATCACACATCAATCATACATCACACAGTTCTCTGACCCTTTTGCCCTCGGAACCAGTACCTCTATCTGTGTGCGGTCCAGTCAGGAAATCCCAGGACGAGCCCCCAAATGTTCTGCCCAGTTCTGATTTCCCAAATCAGAAGGCACACCAGATAATGTAAGAGAAAGAGGTACGCTGTTTTATTGCAAGCTTGAGCTTGGGTCCCACAGCCTCCAAGACTTTATATAGTTTGAGTTCCAGGAACTGGGGGGTGGGGGGAGGGGTGTTGGATGTTTATTCAACAAATACTTGCATTCAACAGATGTTACTGGTGGGGGTGGGGGTGGGGGGTCTTCCTGCCATTTAATAGATATTACCGGTTGGGGTTTTCCTACCATTCAGTAGGTGTTGCTGTTTTTATCAGCTCTTATACTCAGTCAGCTTCCCAGGCCTATCATGTATGAATGTGTGATAGAATGTGTGTCTTATAGATTTCTGTTAAGTCTTTGTTTTGTCCCTGTGTGGCTAGCCATAATGGGTCAGTCATCGTCATCATGTTCTCTGACCCCATTAGCATGCAACCTTAAGAATTTTCAGGTTTTTAACAACTACTTGAACACATGGGTTGATGAGGACATGATTGGGGAAGTAAACTCTAAACGACCACCCTAGTGCAATCATCAATGATATGGAAATAGGTCTTGATCAATGACACATGAAGAAACCAGTGGAAATTCGAATCTGCAAGGGGAAGGGGAGTTGGTTGGGGAGAGTAAGAGCATGAATCATGTAACCATGGAAAAAATTTATCTAAAAATAAAATGAACAAATAAATAAATAAATTTAAAAAAAAAAGAATTTTCAGGTTTTTAAAAAGGCAGCGGTAGACTATGGAGCTCAGGTTTCCCTGGGTAACCTCTATGCCTATTGTGAGTTAGAGTAACCCACCTTCGGGGTTGGATGGCCTTCGGAAGGAACCACAGACTTCTCAGTGGCTTATTAGGTCCAGAGAATAATATACAGGAAACCCTGATCAAATGTCCTATATTGATATTTGGATTGACCTCCTTACTGACACCCTCAAGAAACCAAAAGCTTGTTTTGCAGAAAAAAATTGCAGCCTGTCTGAAGGCTGCCTTGCCAGATCAGCCAGTGCTCCCCCATTCTCCCACCCCACTTGTTCATTTGCTCTTCCCATGCCCCAATCTGGCCCCCAGTTCCTCTACCCTCAGTGCCAGCCTCTCATAATCTCTCTCCAACCCCCAGAGCAAGAAAGCCAAAACCCCTTCAGTGCTCCAGGGGGATCCTGAGGAACCACCCCCATATATCCAAGGGGAAGCACTATCCCAAACATCAGCACTGTTGTCAAGCTCCCTCTATGCCCCTCTCCCCTTTGGGACCCCGCCCATCACCAGCCCATTCCATCCCTTTTTCAATATTCACAAGGCCTGGGCCAGGCTTCTGGACAACCAGATGCCACCTACCAATTGCCCTTACATAAGGTAGGGCCCAGGATTGGCAAAGATCAACAACCCTGGTATATGCCCCTTTTTCTTCCACAGATCTGTACAATTAGAAGGATCAGAATCCTTCCTTTTCTGAAAAGCCTCAAGGATTGATCTCCTTACTTGAAACTATTTTCTTTACCCATAATCCCACTTGGGATGATTGATAGCAACTTTTTCAGGTCCTGTTTACCTTTGAGGAGAGGGACCAAATCCATTGGGAGGCTATTAAGACTGTCTTGGAACGGGATGGCCACTTGACCACTAATCCACATCACATAGAAACTGTCTTCCCGTCTAGTAGGCCAGATTGAGATTTTAATTCCCATCAAGGTAAGGAGACTCTCAACTGGTATTGCCACACTCTTTTAAAAGGACTCTGAGCTGCAGCCAGGAGCCCTGTTAATTTATCCAAAGTAAGTGAAATTACCCAAGGGCCAGATGAGTCACCCTTAGCTTTTCTTGAGCACCTTCTGGAGGCATTTAGGACTCCAGTAGACCCTGAGGCTCTGAAAATCACAGAGCTGTCAACATAACATTTGTGGCTTGGTCCACAAGGGATATACACCAGAAGTTGCAGACCTGGAAGGGTTTGAGGGGAAGCTATTATCAGAATTCATGGAAGTAGCTCAGAAAGTTTTCAATACTAGGGATGAGGCTGAAGCACCACATACCAAGAAGGCAGCTAACACAGCTTTAGCAGATGGGAGGAACAGCCAGTCCAGTAGGGTGAGGGATAGAAGGGAAGGAAGAGATGGGATAAAAGGGACAGAGTTAGGGGAAGTAGCAGAAAGGCTTTCCAGTTGCAAGGAGATCAATGTGCCTACTATAAAGAGATAGACCATTGGAAGAATGAGTGTTTGAGGTGGCTAGCGAGTAGGGACATCCCTCTGCATCTGCTGGGATGATGGGGCCAGAGCTCAGCAAGCCCCTGAGAGCCCATGGTCAAACTAAAGGAAGGGGGTGAAATGGTGAATTTCCTAGTTGACACAGGGGCCACTTACTCAGCCTTGTGGACCAATCTGGCCCATTCTCTTCCCAAAGCACCCTTATTCAAGGTGCCAATGGCCACATTGAATCCTACCCCTGAACTATATCCTGCACTGTGGACCTAGGGACAAGAACTGTAACACATTCCTTCCTGGTAATGCCTAACTGCCTCCACCCACTTTTGGGCCATGACCTACTCCACAAAGTGAAAGCCACCATCTCCTTCAAGGGAGGACAGACCAGGCTTCACTTTGATGATGCGCCCCAAACCCTCCTCCTGTCTTGCTGTTATGTTTGTAATAACAGGGGTGTTGGAAAGCTGATGGTCTGGCCAGGGCCAGGTGGCTGCAAGACACTCTCCTCCCCCACACACAGGCTTGAGTGAGTGGGGAGAGGCAAGTGCTCCTTGCTCTCAAACCCCTCCTACTCAGCAGTTGGTTTTCAGTTGAATATGGAAGCAGGGCAATGACTTCTGACAAGGCTCAGCAAAGCTAATCTCTAATGATATTCTTCTCAATTTATATTCCCCACAGGTCTGATTGAGGAACTGAGTAGAAGCTAGATATCTTGATGTTAAGGACGGAGAAGGAACAGACTTCTTAGGCTGGCAACTGACAGGAATCAAGCTTAATGGCTGTAGTGAGTATACCCAAATAATACCCAGGCACTACTATCAATGATAAAGCTTATATTGATAAAAGAAAGAAGGGGAAGGCAAAAGGGGGTAATTAGGATTTGGATAAGAACTGGGAAGCCCTGAACTGTCTGATTGAAGCTGTCCCTCCACCCCGCCCAGGTGGGAGTGGCAGACCTTTAGCTAACTTGCCCTCAAAGCTAACAGTAATTACTTCTAATATCTAAATAACTAAATAATTATTATATTGATACAGGAAAGGTCTAATCCTACTAAACAGGCAAACTCCTGAGTAGAAACCACAATGGCTTTTGCCACTATGGCCTCCCAGGCAAACCCAAAATCAAGAACAGCCAGCAGAGATCTGCTCCCCTCAACTCCCAGAAATCAACTCCCTACCAACTGCCCCCTCACCCAAAGTTCTCCGGGGGGGTCCCCTGGAATTCTGAGTGAGGCTTGACCCTGTATTTTGCAGGAATTCCATCCTGCCATTTTCTATATTACACTTGCCCACTCTCAAGAAGAATACCTCCTGACAGCACAGACTAGCAAGTCATGGATTTCCCTGTTACTGCTAGAATTCCAAAACAAGGTCCCAGGCAATTGGGCAGAGTCTAATTTCCAGGGCTTGGCCACCCATCAGCCCCTCCTGCTAGTGCAGCTTCTTAGCTCTGCCCTGCCTGTCTGGGTGAGGCAATATGCAGTCACCAGGCCAGAGAGGGGATTAGTCCTCACATACAGAGGCTTTTGGGGGCGGGGATTCTGATTCCCTGTTGATCCCTTGGAACACACCCCTATTGCCTGTGCAGAAGCCCAGTACCTCTGACTATTGTCCTGTCCAAGACCTTAGAGAAGTCAACAAGAGGTTTGAAACCATTCACCCTATGGAGCCAAATCCCTATACTCTGCTGAGTCAGCTTCCACCTGAGCATACTGTCTACACTGTCCTGGATCTCAAAGATGCGTTTTTCTCAATCCGCTTGGCTCCTGTCAGTCAACCAATTTTTGCCTTTGAGGATCCCAGAGAAGTCCTCACATGGTCAAGAATTCCCCAAGGGTTCAAAAATTCACCCACTTTCTTTGGGGAAGCCCTGGGAAGGGATTTGTCAGCATTTCGGGAAAGTCATCCAGATGTCACTTTGCTCCAGTATGTAAATGACTTATTTCTGGCTGCCCCCAGAACTGAGGTCTGCAAGATAGCCATTCTCTAGCTGCTCAAATCACTGAGCAACTTGGGGTACAGGGTCTTGTTCAAGAAAGCACAGCTCTGTACAACCTCTGTTTCTTATTTGGGCAATGAATTGGAAGGGGGAGTGAGGAAACTCTTCTGGACCAGGATTCAGGCAATCCATATCTTCTCAGTACCCCAAACCAAGAGGCAGGAGTAGGAATTCTTGGGCACTGTAGAATATTGCAGACATTGGATTCCAGGTTTTGCCAAGATCACCAAGCCCCTGTATTCAGCCACGGCCAGAAAGCTGATGAACATCAGAATGTCAGGAGGCCTTTGACCACCTGAAATTGTCTTTGGTGAGTGCCCCTGCCCTTGGGCTCCCAGACTCGTTTAAGTCCTTCCACCTTTTTGTAGACAAATGCTGAAGAATGGCCAAAGGGGTCCTCACCCAATCAATTGGACCATGGCGAAGTCCTGTAGCCTACCTCTCCAGGAAAATGGAATATGTGGCAGCCAGGTAGCCTAACTGCCTCCAAGCAGTGGCAGCCAACACCAGTCTGGTCAAGGAGGCTTCTAAGCTTACCTTTGACCAAGACCTTGTCATGACCAAACCATATTCTGTGAGTCCTTGCTCTGGAGTCCCCCAGAGAAATGGCTTTTGAATGCCTGCATCACTCAATATCAGGTCCTCCTGCTCAACCCCACCTCAGTGACTTTTTCTAATACTGAAGCTCTCAATTTAGCCACACTCCTCCCAGAAATAGGCAAGGGGACAGTGGTGAGGCACAATTGTTTACAGATCCTTGACTCCCTAACTTACCTGTGACCTGATCTGACTGATATCCATATTCCTAATGCCTTCCACACCTGGCTGATGGTAGCAGTTTAGTCCAAAATGGGGTGCCTTATACTGGAGCTGCAATAGAACCCCCTATTGTTTTGAGGCATAGTCCTTAGGACATGGGACCTCAGCCCAATGTGAAGAACTGATTGCATTGACTTGGGCCTTGTGTTGGGGAGCAGGGAAGTCTGTCAACATCTATACAGACAGCAGGTATGCATTCGCCACAGCCCATGTTCACCGGGTTCTGTACCAGGAATGAGGGTTTCTCACCTCTGGTGGCAAAGACATTAAGAATGGCCCTGAAATTCTGGCCATATTGGAAGCTGTGTGGCTTGCATCCCACCCTGCCATCATCCACTGCAAGGGCCATCAGACAGGTGACTCCTCAGAAGCCGTGAGTAATTGATTGGCAGACAAAATGGCACGGACCATTGCCTTACAGCCAGTGTCACCTATTCAGGTCATACCAATGGGGGTGTCGCATAATCCATCAGTCCTCCCTTACTCTCCTAATAATTCTGATCAGGGCAGGAGGCTGGGCACAACCTCTACTCCAGAGGGATGGCTGGTCCTGCCAGATGGCCAGACCCTCTTACCAGAAGCAGTGGGGAGACAAATGGCAAAAAGAATAAATGAGACCACATGCATGGGGGTCACAAAATTGAGCAATCTGCTGAACAGAGACTTTTATTTCCACAATATGTACCAAACCTACAAAGTTATCACCTCTAGATGTGAAGCATGTATGAGAGTTAATCAAAAGGGGGGACCAAAGGAACCAGGGGGTACCAGACTAAGAGAACTGGAGCCAGGGGAACAATGGGAGATATATTTTACAGAGATTACACCAATGAAGTATGGGTACAAGTATCTTTTAGTCCTGATAGACACCTAATTGGGTTGGGTGGAAGCATATTCAGCAAAACATGAGATTGCCTCAGTGATAGTAAAAAAAAGTTGATGTCAGAGATCATTCCTAGATTTGGGCTTCCCCTTAGAATGGCTAATTGGGCTCCAGAACTTTTTGATCTCTGTGACATATTGGGAGAGGGCTGGAGGGATCCTGTAGACTCTTACAGGTACAGGATACAAATTGGGGGATTGATGTTGGCTAAAGTTCATTTATATGCTTGTCCATCAGCAAGGCCAACCTCCTGCACCTTGTGAATTTCACTGTGCAGCCTGGGGATATGAAACCCTTGCCCCGTGGCATCAGACAGACCCCAATGTTATGCTGCACAGAAAAGGGGAATCTGGGGCTACCCTCGGATCCTATAATTGTAAAGGGTAAAATTATGGTTGGACTGGATATTTAAGAGTTTTGGTCACCAGGAATCGGTTTTCACAATTCCAATTAAAGATCCAAGTCAGGATGACTTTTATGGTAGTTTATTTACAAATAGGAAGAGTGAAAGTAGGGAAATGAGAGAGAGAGAGAAAGAGAGAGAGAGAGTTACCTTAGCCTGATCTGAAGGCCTGAACCAAGCAAGGCTTCAGAGGCCCCAGCAAAGTGGGGCATAGAGGTTAATTAAACAAGGCTTCTAGCAATGAGGCCTCTTCTAAGACCAGAGGCCTCTTTGGAGAAGCTAGTGCCTCCAGAAATGCCAAGGAAAAGGAGTCAGCCTTAACTTACCCACGTAACAATTCAAAGGGAAGCAGTCTGAGGTCTCAACCTGAGCTCCTCAAGGTCAAATTCAAAGGGCAAAATCCCCCTCACCGGAAGTTACCATTATATTTAAAAGATAGTTTTCATCACTTCCTGCATCCACCCTCCAGTTCCACATGTACAAATGGCAGCTTCAACCTTGTTTCAGACTCCTCAGGAGGCAGTCACTTGTTTTTGATTTGTCACTCACTAGCATATGTGGGTCATAGACCTCCCCCCTAGCCACTTAATTCTGAGTTTGGTGGGGTGACATATTCCTGGTGTCTAAAGTTTAAAGAATGAATAATCTCACACGGAGCAAATTTAAAGATTCCTCAGACAATTCTAATGACATGGAGCTGTCTGTTGCACAAATTATTATGGTTTTAAGTTTACATAATAGATCCTTTCCCAGCAAATTTGTGGGGGATCCAGGCATTAAAAGAAAGGAATGTTCTACAGTTAGGGATCCCACACATACCATGTGAGGAGAATGTTTTGGGACCTTTTGAGGTGTTCCTGATACATCTGCTACATTTAAAAAGCCAAAAGATAATGTAAGGATGAAATTTGTGCAAAGGGGGATGGGACAGAAGGAGCCAGAGAAGGAGTGACTGACAGTTGGTGACAGTTAAGACCAGAGGGGATTATTATTATAACAGTTTTCATCTGGTTTACTTACCAGGACTAATCTTGATGCTCCAGTGTCTAATAAACAATCATAGTATGAATTTCCCACTTTTAGGGTTACATGAGGGGTTCCTTACTATATGGAGGGGAATGTATAGGGATAATTGGCATTAAAATATCAGGATCTGGAAAATCAAAGGTTTCCCTTTTTGATTCCAAGGCCCTTGTTCTCCCATCACACCTTCATAAAGATACTTGGGCATTTTTCTGAGATCCCCCACACTGAGGGGAATTTTCACCCTCAGTAATAGCATGGACAAGCTCCATTTTTTATATATTTTTATTGGGTATTTTGTTGTATATTATCATGTGTTTCATTTGGAGTATTATTTCCATCCTTGTTTCTATTGGAATTTTGATTATTGTTATATCTGTTGTTTCTCCTATAATTCATGTTATTGAATACTTGATTCCAGTTCCTGCAATTTAACAATAAGTGGCCATGTTTTCCCTGTAAATAACCTGTTGGTGATTGATTTGTGAATTCCTGTAGAGGGGCTATGGTCTCTTCCTGATTTTTCAGTTTTTCTTTTAGCATTTTATTTTTTGTCTTTAAAGCCTCTACTGAATCACTGTTTTCCTCATGTTTTTGTGCATGGCCCTTAAACACACAGAATGCTACTCTCCTTAATTCCTCAAGATCCATAGAGTCCCAGTTCAGGCAGCTAGTTTTAAAGTAGTCTCTGACCACTTTACAACAATTCTTAAATAATTATCTACATATTTATCTAATATCCCATTCTCTGGACAAATCAAAGTCCATATATGTGTTGCCCACCTCAATAAGTCTGTCCATAAACTGGAAGGAAGTTTCATCAATTTCTTGTTTAGTCTCCTAGAATTTTGACCATGATTCAGGCCTATCAGAGCAAGCTTTCATGGCTGTCAATAATGCCTCTCAAGCCTGGTATAGTTTTGGGTAATCTGGTTCAGAACTGGAGCTCCAATGTGCATTTTCACTTGTCCAATGAATTACTCCCCTACCTTGCTCCTGATTGACAATAGAGATGATTTTATCTTTCTCTCTTTTTGTCAGAAATATTTCTAATAGATTTTCAACATCCACTCAATTGGGCTCAAAAGTTTTGAATATATTCTCTAATTTTTTCATAATTAAAATTAGATATTCCTCAAAGGAAGGAATATCTTCTTTGAATCTATTTAAATCTTAGGGGGTTGAAGAGTATATGGTGTCTTATAGACACCAAATCCCCATTTTTATTGACGGTGGGTACTTCCCTTAAGGGAAATAAGCTTTTGGTTGCATTATTTTGTTTCCTGCCTTTAGGCTCCATGTTTGGTGTTCCATGGGGTAGGTAAGGGGAGGGGGATGAGTAGGTAAGCTGAGGGGAAGGTGTTGTGAGCAGGGAGGGTCAGAAGGATGAGAGGTAGGAGGAGCAGGATAGTAAATGAAGTGCACAGGTGGGGGAGGGACTGGGGTAGAGGAGGAAGGGTTAGGGACTGGGGTAAAGGAGAAAGAATAGGAGGCATCAAGGACTGGGGAAGGAATGAATTAGGGAGGGGTTGGGGCAACAGCAAGGATATGGGGAGGAATGGATTGTGGAGGGACTAGAGCAGCAGCAGGAATGGAGTGAGGAATAGGTTGAGGGGAGGTTTGAGGCAGTAGCAGAATGGAGTGAGGAATGGGTTGAGTGTGGGTGGGGAAGTATCAGGAACAGGAATGGAATGAGGAATGGGTTGAGTAGAGGGTGGAGCAGTATTAGGAGCAGGGTGAGAAATATGTTGAATGGGGGAAGGTTTGGGACAATATCAGGGACTGGGGAGGGATGAGTTGAGTAGTGGGAGGAGCAGAATTTTGTAGGGCTGGGTGAGACAGAGATTCTGATAATGAAGAGTATGGAGAGATAAATTTCTCTTACTTTGGGATTTATTAAGTTCTTTTCAATGCTTTTCATAAAAGCTATTATTTCCCCTAAACTCTACTCAATATTGTCTAGTCAAAAAACTGAGCTTGTGATCCCCTGGATTGTTGAATAGTAGATGGGGCAGTTGGTTGGATTGGGCAGAACACTCCATGTTGTGCATAGAGAGGCTGAGATGAATCTTTTATTTGCCTCTCTAGTATATTGTTATTATTAAAAATGAGGAAGGCAGATACTAAAAGGGAGAATAGTATTTTAATAAAAGCCATGCTGATAGAGATAAATTGACCACACACCTGTAAGAAACCTATTCAAACCGCCACCTCAGCCATTTTACCTTTCGTATCTTCGCGTGCCCAGGTAGCTAAAGAGGAAGTTCAAAGTCACTTCCCAATATTTAAAGCCATCCCTCACCTTGAATACGTAATCCAAAACAGGAAACCCGTTGGGGATCACGGGATATGTAATTCCAACTATCCCAAGTGATTTTAAATAACACATTACCCCCCCCCCCGAGATCCGTTGAAAAGGACTGGTCTTTTTCAGTGGATCTTAAACCAAAAGAAAAGAGGACAAAAGCTAGCTGTGTTGACAAAAAGCCAATTTGGGGCAGTCCCCTACTGGCATAAGAGTGTCCATTCAAAATAAATGCATTCAATTCATTCAACCCCCATAGTTCAAATCAACTGCACCCCAAAGTTCAAATTTGGATCTTCATGATCCAGTGAAGGCTCTTCAGGCATCTTTTGGTGCCTCCACCAAACAGGTTCGTCATCTGGATTCTGGGGAGATGGTACAATCCTTATCCTGAAATTATTCTCAAAGAATTTAAACTTTACATTATAGATTACAAAACGTACATTTTCTTCTGAGAATTATACATTATCCCCCTGAGATTACTCCTAAAGGAATAAAAATTGACTTGCAATATAGATTATAATTCAGACATTATGGTTATAAAAACTTAACACACACCCCACCTGAGGAAAATTTTAAATAACACATTACTCCCCTGAAAAGGTCAGCCAAAGATGCATGGCTGAGTGAGTCATGGAGGTGCATGAAATCAATTGGCAAACGAAATAATAAAATTAAAAGGAGAAAATTTTTAAAAAAGGAGAAAAAATTAACTTGTGAATGAAATGTAAAATGTGCAAAAAATGTAAGGAAAATAAACTTATAACAGGCCTTTGAATCAAGGCCTAATTAAAGTGATTTAGGCAGTTTGCAATTACCCATTCAAGGCCAGGACTACAGAAAAATTGCCATTCTCTATATATATAGAGAGAGAAATAAGGGAAATGCCTTTCTTTGATCTGATTTTTCCTGCACCTTCCCAGAGAATGAGCCATAAAATGATAGCCAATCTTAGGTGCTTCACTAGGAATTTAATTTGAGGGGGACTGAGTCTCTAAGCATTAGAAAAGCTGACTCCAAAACTCAAACCCCAGTTTCAAGCCCTTCAAGTATTGGCATAGAACTCCTGCCATTTATGCAGATTCTCAGTCAAATCTCTATGACCATGTGGCTTGGCACTTCTCCTGGAATCAGACAGAGAGGCATTAAATCACAGTCCCAGTCTCAGACTCTTCAGGTATTTGCATTAAGCTTATATCACTGTAAAATCAAAAAAAAAGGATAAATAATGATTATATATGTACTTCCAGTACAAGATGAGAAAAAGGAAAAATCAATTGCTCTAATTAAAAAAAGATTGTTTTAAAAATCAAATATATATGTGTGTATATATATATATATAGCTTAGAACTAGTGATGGGTTTTGTTACTCAAAAATGAGTGTAAATGGGTTTCACAAAATAGCAGATTCACAATGAACATTCAAATAGAGTACCATAATTTCTAATAACATATTTTAAAACAATAAACAATGATGTTCAAAAATCATATACTTGTTACAACTTTTAAACCTTGGCTAAAATATTTTAACAATTATCCTTAAGAATTCTAGATTCTTCTGATAAAAGAGGCTAAAACATAGACTAATATCAAAAAATATATATAAGACAACAATTCTTCACAATAAAATATATAAAGCTTATCCTTTAAGACAACAATTCTTTAAAATAAATACATAAAAACCTTATCATTTATACAGAAGGTTACTAGGTATCTAAAGTAAATTTTTAAAAGAACTCTCATAAAATTACAATTTAAATCTCAAGGCAGGCATCAAACTCTCCAAGGTTGTACACAATTAAGGCAATTTAGAATTTTAAAATGTGTAAGATGTTCAAATGGTACGAGAACACAGCATTGTTTTTGATTACAGTAAAAATGAAACCTGAAATAAATTAGGAAATATAGTGAGTATCAGATAACAAGCTAGTCAAAACCCTCTTACTAGTTCTAATAGATTTTTATCATTATTTGGGAGTTGCAATAAAATCACAAACAGAATTAATCTAGCAGCCACAAACTTCATTAACTTAAAATGATTCAGTGCAACAGGAAAATCAATGAAATAAACAAAATTAATTCACGAAACTAATGAGCAAAATACAAAATACCAAATACAGTCTTTTAAAACCCATTCAGTCCAATTCAGGGTCCTTATAATCAGTCACTGCTCTTAGTTCAAAGTTCCGAGGAGGTATGGGGTGAATTTCTTTTCCCCTGAGTTTGAGTTTAATAATCGCAAAAAAAAGTTTGTCATTTTACTTCCTGTTTGAAGCGTAAATACTAGCGCGCCCACGTGGAATCTTGGGCTTGGGGCCAGAGAAAAGCTTAGGTCAGTTTTTAGAAAAATACCCACGTGGAGAGCCTGTGGCGGGTGGGGGGGGTGCCTAAATTAGGCCTTTAGAGAAACATGTGGAGGCTAGAATGCAGGCCATTACCAAGAGAGTGGGGGGTGAGGGGGCAATACCAAATCTTAAGCAGCAGCCGCAGAGGTCTCCAAAGATCATGGCAGTCAGGGCAGGGCGGTATTGAAAGCAGCAGCACTGTTGGGGCTCAGAACAGGACGAGCAGCACCAGCGAGGCAGGATCTGAGGCCAGTGGTCTGTACTGGTGGGCACCGGATTTGGCAGAGATCGGGGCAGGCAGGAACGTGAGGCAGTGGTCTGTACTGGCGGGTTCGAGATTCAGGATTAGACAGAGAACAGAAGCAGAGGAAGGAAGGCCAGGTCAGGACCCAGGACGGATCAGTGTCAGAGGACAGCAGGAAATCCAGCAGACCATCAGTGTCCATAAGGGCCACCAGGCCTGGGGCATTGAGCAAAATAATTCACAGCCCAGCGACAATTAAAACCATTGTCCCTCTTCCCTAAAAGGCAGCCTAGAGGCTGGGGAAAATAGGGAGAGGAATGGGTGAGGAAAAAGATCGTTTCTGAGACTCCAGGTCCCAGAGCCTCATGGCTTCTTCATAGACTATCTAAAAATTTTAGGGTCTGAATTTCAACCTTCTGGTTGGCCAAACTGTTATTATTAAAAATGAGGAAGGCAGATACTAAAAGGGAGAATAGTATTTTAATAAAAGCCATGCTGATAGAGATAAATCAACCACACGCCTGGAAGAAAGCTATTCAAAACGCCACCTCAGGCATTTTACCTTTCATATCTTCACATGCCCAGGTAGCTAAAGAAGAAGTTCAAAGTCACTTCCCAATATTTAAAGCCATCCCTCACTTTGAATACATAATCCAAAACAGGAAACCCATTGGGGATCATGGGAAATGTAATTCCAAGTATCCCAAGTGATTTTAAATAACACAATATCTAGGGTATTTCTTAAGTCTCTCCAAGAGAGGTAAAGATAAACTGTTCCACTTCCAACTATTACAATCACATCCAGGTACAGTACAAAATCTATCCCTTGTACTATATTCTCTGGGATTACAAACCAGAAAAAAAAACATTTGTCCAAATTTGGTTATGCTGTCAAAAACCCAGAAGACCCAGCTATTTACTAAGCTGTTCAATGCTTCTAACTACATTTTTAAAATTAAGATGCTTTACTTTTTGTCAGCAGATGGTGCTACTGGCTATTCCCCCCCCCCATGTGGTCCTTTTGTTTTACAGACTTTAATCCAATTAATTTTCTGGGTGGAGGGCAGGTGGAAAAACAAAGCCTGAGGCTGAGTTTCTTTTTGCGAGGCTAAGTTTAGAAGGGGCTACCAGAGACAGCTTTTTCAGCTTGTAGTTTAAAAGTTTGAGAGAGCTTTTTTTTTTTCCTTCCTCTTCAGGCTAAAATCTTTAGAAGCATATTCTTTCCTCTTTGGGGGAAAAAAAAAAAAAGCCACTTTTTTCTAGCTGGCCCCACCAGGATTTTGCTTCTCACTTAGATTTAAAAACTAGAGATATGTGGGGCTTGTTAAAAGGAAAGTAGACTTCCAGGAGTAAAACAAGGCTAAAACTTAGTTGATTCCAGTTTAACAATCACTCTCCCTAATGAAACCTGTTAATTGAAATTTGGGAAATGCCATTTAAAAGTATATATATATTTTCTATGGACACATGGGAACTATCAAACTACATTTCCCGTGGTCCAACAGGTTTCCGGTTCTGGTTCTTTGGGCGTGGGGATGCCTGCATCACCACACAGAGGACAGTTTAAATGGGAGGAGAATCCGAAAGGAAGCTCTCTGAGCTAGCAGGCGTGGGAAGAGAGGAGAGGTAACAATAATGGCAGAGGCGGCAGTTTTGAATTCTTACAGGCGCATGCTCTAATGATTTTATCCCTATCAGCATGGCTTTAATTAAAATACTAATTTATATTATTATATCAGTCTTTATCATTTTTAATCGTAATATAAATGGCAACCACACGGTCGAAATTTGAACTCTCAATTTTCTAGATAGCCTAAGAAGAAGCCATGCGGCTCTGGGACCCAGAGTCTCAGAAATGCTCTTTTTCCTCGCCCAGTCCTCTCCCAATTTTCCCCAGCCTAGAGTCTGTTTTACAGGGAAGAGAGACAATGGCTTTAATTGCCGCTGGGCTTCGAATTATTTTGCTCAATGCCCCGGGCCTGGTGGCCCTTGTGGGCACTGACGGACTGCCGGAGCCCAGCCAGTATCGTCTCACATCTGATCTCCTGACTCCTGACCTGATCTCCCTTCCTGCCGCACCACAAGCCTGCCAGCGTTCCAGTGCCTGTGATCTCCGCACCTTTTCCTGACTCACTGGAGCAGACTTGCTGCTGCTGCTAGTCCTGTTCTGAGCCCAGAACCCCGAGCCCCGCCCCAACAGCTGCTGCTACCCCCAGCTGCTGCTTTTGCCGAGATCTTCGGAGACTTCTGCCGCTACTGCTTAGGATTTGGTATATTCCCACTACCTCCCCTTGGTAATGGCCTACTCTCTTGCCTTTCCACGTGTTTCTCTAAAGACCTAATTTAGGCACCCCCCACCCCCACAAGCTCTACACGTGGGATTTCCTACAAAACTGACCTAACTTTTCTTTAGACCTGACCCCATGTGGACCTAGCATCTGAACCTTGAACTAGTGTTTACCCTTAATTGGGCCGCATGGCCTATTCACCCCCATACCTGCTCAGAACTTTGAACTTTAAAAAAAAAAAAACCCTTAAACTCAGCAGAACTCAATCAAAAGAACCTTAAATTGAACCGGGGTGAACTTTTAAACCTCGGAACTGAATGAGTTTTATTTCTGTTTTAAAGAGACTGTATCTTACTGCATTTTGCTAATTAGTTTCGTGAATTAATCTTTGTTTATTTTCGTTGATTTTCCTGTTGCACTGAATCATTTTAAGTTAATGAAGTTTGTGGCTGCTAGATTAATTCTGTTTGTGATTTTATTGTAACTCCCAAATAATGAGAAAAATCTATTAGAACTGGTAAGAGGTTTTGACCAGCTTGTTACTCTGATACTCACATTATATTTCCTACACATTTTTAAAGTTGTAAATTGCCTTATGTATACTGGATTTATAGAGCACATGTCTTTTAAAATTTATTCTGTCTTGGTAATTGTATAGAATCTTGGAAGTTTCCATGCCTTGAGAATTAACTTGTAATTTTACAAGAGGTCTTTTGACTTTTACTTTAGGTCCTTAAGAATTGTTGTTTTAAAGGATAAAGCTTTTATATATTTTATTATGAGAGACATTATTGCCTTAAATGGGTAGAAGCATTTCCTACCCAGGATTTTTTTTTAAAACAGGAAGCCAAGGAACTCCTGCATATTCTTATCTGAGGATGATTTAGACCAGAAGGTTTCTTTTTTTAAATATCTGATTTTGCTATGGAAGCAATAACAGAATTTGTTGAGAAACTTTTAGCCAAGGTTTACAAGTTGTAACAAGTATATGATTTTAAACATCATTGTTTATTGTTTTAAAATGTGCTATTGGAAATAATGGTACTCTATTTGAATGTGCATTGTGAATCTGCTATTTGTAAGATCCATTTACACTCACAGAATGAAAATCTCATTTTTGGGTAACATAACCCTTCTAGTTCTAAGCTATATATATATATATATATATTTGATTTTTTAAAACATTTTTTTATGAGAGCAATTGATTTTTCCTTTTTCTCATCTTGTACTGGAAGTACATATATAATCATTATTTATCCTTTTTCTGATCCTACAGCAATATAAGCTTAATGCAAATACCTGAGAATATGGGACTGTGATTAAATGCCTCTCTGATTCCAGAAGAAGGGAATATAAAAGCCGTTAATTAGTGCTAAAGAAAGCACATGGTCAGAGACTTGACTGACTAAAATCTGCATGGATTGCAGGAGTTCTATGCCAATACTTTAGGGCTTGGAAATTGGGGTTTGAGTCCTGGAGTCCCAGTCTTTTCTAAAACTTTAGAGGACGTGGGTCCCCTCGACTTAAATTCCTAAGCCAGCACCTAAGATTGGTTATTTATTTGGCTCACTTCCCTGAAAGGTTGATGGCAGATCAGATCAGAGAGACATATTTCCCTTGGGTCCTGGCCCTGAATGGGTAATTGCAAACTGCTGAATTCACTTTAATTAGGCTGTTTGTGGCCGGTAAGGCAATTGAAAGACAGAATTCCTCCCCAGGTGAAAACTGAGGGTTGACTAATTGGGTTTGTTTGTTCCCTGAGGCAAGGGGAGGTTGGAAACAGCCTCCCCAGCTGAAGTCTCAGGGCCCTGCCACTAAGATTAAGAAACAACTGCTTTCTAATTTATTTTAAGGATAAAAAAAGGAGGGGAAATGTTTATTCTTACCTGTTCTAGCAGCTTTGAATTGCAGACCCAAAACAAACTATTAAAAGGTTGACTTGGGGATAGTAACAAAAGTAAAGGAAAAGTCAAGAAAATTTAGGAAGATTGAGGGTACAGCCACAAAGTAAGGAGTAAAAAATTATGGTTGGACTGAATATTTTAAGAGTTTTTGGTTACCAGGAATTGATTACGCAATTCCAAATTAAAGACCCAAGTCAGGATGACTTTTATGGTAGTTTATTTACAAATAGAAAGAGTGAAAGTAGGGAAATTGAGAGAGAGAGAGAGACAGAGAGAGAGAGAGACAGAGAGAGAGAGAGAGAGAGTTACTCTGGCCTGGTTTGAAGGTCTGAACCAGGCAGGGCTTCAGAGGTCCCAGCAAAGGTGGAAACAGAGGTTAATTAAACAAGGCTTCTAGCCACGAGGCCTTCCCCAAGATGAGAGGCCTCTTTGGAGGTTAGTGCCTCCAGAAAAGCCAAAGAAAGGGAGTCAGCCTTCCACTCATCCACTTGACAATCCAAAAGGAAGCAATCTGAGGTCTTAAACCCTAGCTCCTCCAAGGCCAAGTTCAAAGGGACAAATCCCCCCTCACAGGAAGTTACCATCATACTTAAAAGATAGTTCTTTGCATCACTTCCTGCATTCACCCTCCTGTTCTACATGGACAAATGACAGCTTTAATCTTGCTTTGGACTGCCCAGGGGGCAGTCCGTTGTTTCTGATTTGTCACTCACTAGCACACATGGGTTATAGACCTCCCCCCTCACTACTTAATTCTAAGTGGAGTGGGGTGTACACATTCCTGGTGGCTAAAGTCTAAAGAATAAACAGAGGAGAGCTAATTCCATCTTCACACAGCTACAGTAATGTACTTGCTTAAGATATGTACTTGCTTAAGAAACTTGTGCCAACTCAAGCTCTGTAAAGTATAAAAGAAGTTAATATCAACTTTATAACATCCATAATATTGTTCAAAAAATGCAGGTTTCCATAATTTACCACAATTGGAATTCAAATTTAAATTTTAAAAGGGAGAAACTATATTATAAAATATAAAACCATAAAATAAATAAATAAATAATATGAAATATAAAAATACATTACTAATATATGGTAAAAATGCAAAATATTATAAAATATTTAAAAAGAATTGGTTTAAATTAAACATTTTGGGATCACTTATGGAAAATGAAAAAGAAATATAGAGAAAAAGAGACCGTTAATACAAAGAAAACATTGTTTAGAAATTCCCTAAATTTTCAAAAATTTCCAAAACTATCATTTTATTAGATTTGGAGTACACACTTTATAGTAAAAATGATGTAAGTTAAGGGATTAGGTAAGCTTTTTGCAGGGACAATGCTTAGTAATGTTTTACAAGATGGAGATTACCACAGTGGCTCTGAACAGAGTTTTCTATAGATGATAATTCAATATGTCAATGTGTAACCATATAACAGAGTTTGTCATAGAATTCTTGCACAAGTGAACTGCTGGGAACTTTGGGAGGGGAAGGAAGGAAGGACAAGATAAAGAAAATGCAGCATACACCAGTGGTAGTGGGTGGCTAAAGAGGAGCATTTATTAATTTTCTATAAATTCTAAGTTCATCCCCCCTGGACATTGTTTTGAGCCAACCACTCAGACAAGTGCCCCTGTCCTTTGCACGATTAGCAATAAAGGCCACATTTTCTGTCTGCTTACTATTATGACTCCTGTCTGCTCATTAGAGTGATTCTGAGGGTGCATAACCTCCAAGAACCCACTCCACACAGGGAGAAAGAGTTATTTTTTTATTTCTATTTATCTTAGAGAGAAAAAAAAATGGGTCACTGCTTTCCCTTGGAAATCAGGGAGGGGTAAAGGGGAATGGGGAATTTCAATAAGGAGAGTTCTTCTGGCTCCTACTTTCTGCCTTTGCCCTTAAGTTTAGCAACCCACAGGTTTTAATGGAAGGAGGGGCTTATTCCTAAACACTCTTCCCCTACTTCCCCTAGTCCATCTTCCCCTACTCACATTTCAGCTAAAAGGTTCTTTTGGCTCTTGAAGTGGGGAATCACAATTTCTCTCAGTCCATCTTTTCTTATTACTGGGGTTATAAAGATACTTAAATGGGGATACTACTATTGCTGATTAATCACCACACTGAGAACAATAGACTAATTTCTTATGAATTTCTCACTTCACACAGTGACAGCTTTGGACAGAGAAGTTTGGGTTAAGTGGTAATGTTGGAAGACAGCTTGTAAAGAGTGGAACAGCAAATTAGTTAGAGAGGATCAGAGCAAAGTTCTTTTTCTAGGAAGCTGGCTGAGAACAGGAGAAGAGATATAGGATGATAGTTTTATAGGAAAGTAAGATCAACAAAAGGGCCTTTTTAAGGATCAGAAAATGCTGAGCAAGTTTATAGATGAGAAAGAAGAACTAAGTACATAGGGAGAGGAGACTGGGGATGAGATAGAGAAAGGGGGGATGATTATGGTGTCAGAATCTTGGAGGAGAGAGGAAGGGATAGGACTGGGGATGCATTTGACCTTTACAAAGAAAAGAATCTCTTCATCACAACTTAGAGAAAAGGAGGAGAGAATGAAGGAAAATATAAAAGTGTTTTGATATTTAGAGAAGAAGAGAAGAGGAAATTCATAACGAATGGCCTCTGATTTCATAGTAAAATATGAGGCAAGGTTCTCAGATGTGAAAGGTTGGGGAGTAGGACGTTTGAAGAGAGCCATTTGAAAGAGCTGCCGTGGGAAGTAAAACTGAGAATCAATGAGAGCAAAGTAAAAAGATTCCCTAGCTGCAATGTTGAACCACTTGAGATCATAGAACTTAACTTTGTAAAAGACCAAGTTTGTACATCGCTTCTGTTTAAAAATGAAGCTGAAAATGTCAGGTCCAGCAGAGGGCAGCAGCAACTCAGAGGAGAAGCAAGGGAGAGTAGAGAAAGAATGGCTTTCCAGTAGCTTCTCCAAAATCTTGAGAGTGGCACTTATTCATGTATGAGGGCCAAGCGAAAGTATGGAATTATCCTTCTACTTGACTTCCTCATTATTTACAATATTTATCATTATTATTCTGCTGTATCTGAATGTTTTTCGATTCAATTCTTGGTTCCCATCAAGTCAATAAGTATATAAAATGCCAGATAGGTGCTGAGGCCTTATTTAATGCATAATCAGAGTACAGGAATTGCTATAGAGAATTCCCAGGTGAGGAAAAACCCATACAGGTCAACACCTTCTCTGCAACCTATACTTTCAGAGTATTGCCAGGACAAAGTATTGAGGGCTTAAGTGACTTGCTTGGGAAAATACAGGCAATCTGTTAGAGATAGGACTTGAGACCAGATCTTCTCATTTTATAAACCAGCTCTCTATCCTCTATGGCAGGCATCTATACTTGCATAACAAAATTTCCCAAAATATTTCACACAACCTGGATTTCCATAATCATGTGGGACCTGTGCTATAATCCTGATAATTTCCACTTTGGGAATTTTTTCTTTTTTTCTTTAACTTTTTTAATTAAATTTTATTTTTAAAATAGAAGTTATTCTCTCTTCTTCCCACTATTTTTGTTTTTGCCTTTGCATTCTTTTAAAAATTTCATTATTTTTAACATTCATTTCTTTTTAAATTTTGAATTCCAAATCCTCTCCCTACCTCCTACCCCTTCATCCACCCACTGAGAAGGCAAGCAATATGATCAGTTATACATGTAAAATCATGCAAAATGTATTTCCCTATTAGCTATGCTAAAAAGAGAGAGAAAAGTATATTTCAATTTGCACTTAGTTCTCTTTTGTAATCATTTTGGATTATTGTATTGATCAGAGTAGTCATGATTTTCACAGTTAATCATTATGACAAAATTGCTGTTACTATGAACAATAATCTCTCAGGTACTAATTCACTTTGCATCAGCTCATTTTGCCATGTTTTTCTGAAATCATCCCCTCTTCTCATTTCTTAAAGAACAGTAGTATTCCATCACAATCATATGCCACAATTTGTTCAGCCATTCCTCAATTGATAAGCAGCCTTCCATTTCTAATTCACTTCCACCACAAAAAGAGATGCTATGAATATTTTTGTTAGGATAAGTCCTTTTCCTTTTTCTTTGATCTCTTTGGGTTACAGACCTAGTAGCTGAATCGGAGGATTACAGTTTTATAACCCTTTGGGCATAGTTATAAATTGTTCTCCAGAATTGTTGGACCAGTTCACTACTCCACCAACATCCCCTCAAGCATTTTTCATTTCTGATAGGTATGAGGTATTACCTCAGAATTATTTTAATTTGCATTTCTCTAATCAATAGTGATTTAGAGCATTTTTTCATATGATTACAGATAGCTTTGAATTCTTCCTAAAACTGCCTATTTATATCCTTTGACCATTTATCAATTGGGGAATGACCCTTGTTTTTATGATTATGACTCAGTTCTATAGCTCAGTATATTTGAGAAATGAGGCATTTATCAGAGAAACTTAACTGTAAAAAATTTTGACATTACTTAATTGTCCATGGCACCTTTAAGCAAAATGTAGTTTTCTTGATTCTTTTTTAATTAGGTCTTTTTTTAATTTTTGCTATCAGAGACCATGATATCCCTGCTTTTTTTACTTCATGATAAGTTTTGCCCTCAGTCTTTATTTTAATTCTATGTGTAACTTTCTGTTACATATATGTCTTTTGCAAACAACATATTGTTGAATTGTTGTTGAATTCTGGTTTCTAATTCATTCTACTCTCTACTTCCATTTTATGAACAAACTCATTCCATTCACATTCATAGTTATGATTACTATGTATTTCCCTCTGTAACATTTTTTCTGTTTTTTTCTTATCTCTTTTTCTCTTGTTCCTCTTCAAAAGACTACTTTGCTTCTAACCACTACCTCTCTTAATGTGACCTCCCTTTTATCATCCCCTCTCCTTTCTCTTATCCTCTTATCCCCTCCTAGTTCCCTATTGGGTACATTAGATTTCTATTCACAATTGAGTGTGCATATATATTTTCCTTCTTTGAACCAATTCTGATGAGAATGAGGTTCAAAAATTAACTGTCACCTGCCCTCCATCTAATCTAATCTAATCTAATTTTTGTCTTGTGAGAAAACTTTATTCAATTACTATAAGTTATGGGAAATTTTTATTGCATCATTTGAACCTAGCCATATGTGGCTGAGGAAGCTAGACCACCTATCTATTGTTTCAAGAAACTCAGGAACTATTGGGGATGTAGACTCGAAATAACCACACCAATGCAACTATCAATAATATGGAAATAGGTCTTGATCAATGACACATGTTAAAACCAGTGGAAATTCGTGTTGGCTATGGGGGTGGGAGGCGAAGGGCGAGGGGGGTGAAGGGGAAAGTAAGAACAGGAATCATGTAACCGTGGAAAATTTTTCTAAAAAATTAAAAAAGAATAATTAAAAAAGAAACTCAGGAACCTAGTCAGACTCAAAGATTAATGCTTTTCTCAAAATTATACATCTCAAGCAATCCATTTTGCACTTGTTCACTCTCTCCCCCCATCTTGGAAAGACTAATCTTTGCTCCAGTTAAAAATAAGATTACCTAATTTTGTATCCTGGTTTATAACCTGTTAATTGTTTTCTTTTAATGCATAAAAATCAATCAATTCACATGCCACAGTCAACAAGCATTTATTATACTCCTATTATGTTCTAGGCATTGTGTTAAGTCCTAGGTATGTAAGAAAGTCAAAAATAGTCCTACCTCTCAAAGTATTCACAGTCTAGTAAGAGAGACAATATTAAAGCACAAATAAGGTATAGGGAGAGTAAATTGGAGATAATCTCAGAAGGAAGGCACTAACATTAAGGGGTAGTAAGAAAGGCCTTTGCAGAGGGTGAGATTTTACCTGAGACTTGAAGGAAGCCAAGAGGTGGAGATGAAGAGTAAGAGAATTCCAGACCAAGGTTCAGCCAACGAAAATTCAAAAATTACGGAATTGGAGTGTCTTCCAGTTGTGCAAAGAGGAACAATGTAGCACTACCAGATTGCATAGAAGACTGGAAGTTAGAAGGGAAACAAGTTATGATGGTCTTTGAATGCCAGAGAACATATTATTAATCCTAGAGATGATGGAAAGCCACTGGAATTCAATGAATAGAGAAAAAAATGGTTAGACTGGTGCTTTAAGAAGACCAATTTGACAGCTGAATGAAAGATGGATTGGAGTAGGAAAGAAATGAGTCAACCAGCAGGTTATTACAATAGTCCAGTCTTGAGGTGATGAGAACCTAAACTAGATGGGTAGCAGTGTCAGAAGAAAGAAAGAGATGTAGCAGGCTTAGAATTCACAAGTCTTGGGAACTAACTGAATACTAGGGGAATGAGAAAGTGAGAAGCTGAAGATGTCACTAGGTTGCATGCCTGAGTCATTCGCAGGATTGTAGTGACCTTGACAATAACAGGAAGTTAGGAAGAGTAGGGCTAGGGGAAAGGGGGAAGATAATGAGTTCAGTTTTAGACATATTGAGTTTGAGATATCTACAGAACATTCAGTTGGAGATATCCAATATACATGCCCTGCAAGTCTACGTAAAAATGAAGGTTAGGAGGGAGCTTAGCACTGGACAAATAGATCTGAAAAACATCTTTATTAGAATGATATTTGAATATATGGAAGCTGATGAATTAAGCAAGCAAAATAGTATAGAAAGAAAAGAGGGCTTAGGACAGAAGATTAGGGGCACCATGATTATCAGCATGACATGGAAAAGGATATTCAGAAGGAGTGGATAGAAAAGTAGGAGGAAAACAAGGAGACAATAGAGTATCAAGGAGAAGAGAATGGTCAGTTCTCTATTAAAGACTGCAGAAAGGACAAGAAGTAGGAATATTAAGAAAAGGTCATCTGGATTTGAAAAGGTCATTAGTAACTCTTAAAAAAGCTATTTCAGTTGAATTTGAAGTTGGAAGCCAGACTGCAGACAGGTAGGAAAAGAATGAGATGAAAAGAGGTGATGGAGGCTCTAATTATAGGTGGCTCTCTCAAGACTTCAGTCACAATAGGACAACAGATAATGAGGATGGATAGATCTTGAGGAGGGTTTTTTGAAGATGGTGAAGGTATGGGGGTGTTTGTAGATGGTGGGAAGCAATCAATAGGGAGGAAGAGCCTAAAACTTAGTGAGAATAGATAATATAGAGGATAATTTGCTGGAGAATATGGGATAGAATAAGATCACTTGTGTAGATAGAAGGATTTGTATTGACAAGAAAAAGAGTCACCAAGTCAAGCCTAGAGACAGGAGGTCCTGGTTTCAATTCTGACTTCGGAGACTTCCTAGCTTTGTGACCCTGGGCAAGTCACTTAACCCCATTGTCTAGCCCTTACTGCTCTTCTTGCCAGAACCAATACACACAATTGAGTCTAAGACAGAAGGTAAGGGTTTTAAAAAAGGATCACTTATTCTTAAGAAACACAGATAAAGAAGATAAAGGTAGAAGGCATTGAATGATGTGAGATAAGAAAGAGGGGGGGAAAGAGGGACCTCTTGATGAATGGCCTCAATTTTTTTAGTGAAATATGAGGCAAGGTTCTCAAATGAGAGAGTTTGGGAAAGGAAAGGGGAGTTTGAGAAAGGATGATAACATTTTGAGTAGCTGAATGGGATGGTGAGTTGATTAGAAAGATATAAAAAGATCACTTTGAGTGGTAAAAGCCTGGTCAAAATTATATAACATAAATTTGTAGTGCTCCGACTCAGAATACAGTCCACCATCACTGGTCTACTCATTGTTTCATCCATGCTACACCCCTCACCTTAAATGTCTCCCCTTCTGCCTCCTGGAATCCCTGGCTTCCTTCAAGTCTCAGTTCAAATCCCACCTTCTGAAGACAGCCTTTCCTGATCCTCTAGTCGCTAGTGTCTTCCCCTCTAAGATTACCTTACTCGGTACATATCCTGTATATATTTTAAAATGTAGGTTATTTTTCTCACTATTATTAAGGTCAAGAACTACTTTTCCTTTTCCTATATCCAGAACTCAGAACATAAATGATTGATTGATTGAAGATATGAAAACAAACAAAAAAAAAGAAATAGTCCCTGCACCCAAGGAACTTAAATTCCATCATAGTATCCTCTGTTTCAAGTACATATACAATATATATAAATATAAAATATTAATGTTTTGAAAATAATGAAAAAATACATTAAAAGGTCATTTTTTAGTAGGAAAAAGTCTGTAGCAGTTGAAAATGATTAAAATAGGCCTCATGTAGGAGCTGAGACTTGAAGGACCTAGGTTGTCTGGTTACCTCATCTAGATTCTTTTTGGCATTTATCATTTGTGCCCACATGTGTCTCAAGAAGTGAGTAGTAGACTTCAAGTTGTACTTGCCTTGGGAGGTTCTCCTGGACACAAGCCTGGGCTTGGGATACATGCTCTGAAAAGATAGCAGAATTCAGTTCTTGGTTATTATCATGTTGACAGTTAGATTCCCCAATACCCAACAGCAGAGTCACTGACAACTATTACTTATCTCCTCCCTATGACTTTTCTTGAACAGTCTCTCATCTGCTAACTCCTTTGAACTATATAATCAATCATTCCTTCAAGGACAAGCAACTGCTTCATCCTCAGACAATATAGTTCTGATCTCTTAAGGAAGAACTTCATATCTTAGTCAATAAGCAATTATTTTCAGTTATTTCAGTCATGTCCAGCTCTTTGTGACTCCTTTGGTGTGACAAAGATACTGGAATGGTTTGTTATTTAAGGAAATGATTCATTTTACAGATGAGAAAACTGAGGCAAATAGGGTTAAGTAGCTTGCTCATAGTCACACAGCTAGTAAGTGTCTGAGGCTAGATTTGAACTCACATAGGTGAGTCATCTTGACTCCAGGTCCAACACTCTATCCATTGTGCCACCCAGCTGCCCTTTTGCTATCCTGACCTATAGTCTTAATCTAAAATAGAAAAAAAATAAACCGAAAGGCCAAAGCCTTTCCTCCCTCATTAAATTCAAAGTTTCTTTCACGTCTTTCTCTCCACCCCAACTCATTCTATCATACTAGATCATTTCAACATACATGTTAATATTCCCTCAAACACCCTAACACCTCAGTTCCTCAATCTATTTAATTCTCATCACCAGTTCCTCCACTCAGTATCAGCTACAAAGAGAGATACCCTTGGCCCACAAGTATTCTATTTTCATACTCTAAACAAAACTCCTATATTTGATATTTTATCATTCCATCTTTCTCTGTGCCTTATGAACTCTAACCTTATTCTTCTTCTTCATATAACCTTCATTCCCTTCTTCCCTTAGTTTTGTCCCAGCCCAGCTGATTATACTCTCTCCCCTTCCCAACATAGACCCATTGGTTCACTGGTTTTCCTTTTCAACTCTAAACTATCTTTTCCTCTTAAATTCCTTGCCCCTTATCCTTTCACCAACTATGCACTGCCCAACCCTAACCCTGTATTACTTCCACCATAACTGGAGAAAATCACAAAAATATCTTCAATGAATCCAATACATATTTATATAACAATCTCAACTAAACCCCGAAGCAATGCAGCTTTTTTTCACCACCCTAATCAATTCAGTATCTTATACACTACCATACAGGGCCTGACTTGTTACTTTATTTTTTTTTTTGTCTAGACTTAGGTGATGGAACAAGATGTTAATAATGCAAATTAAGCTTTTAAAATGTCTTACAAACTTTTTTCCCACTCAGAGAATCATTTGTTAAATATTTACAGGCACGCTCTTGCCTCTAATCCTTAAATCTCTCCATATCTCCTGACTTCTTCCTTGCTACCAATAGACATGACTATTTTTCTCTAATCTTGAAAAAATTCTCCTTTGATCCAACCATATCTTTTTCATATCTCTCCTCCCTTCTCAGCTAAACTCCTTCAGAAAGCATTGTGCCTCCACTTCATCAGATCTCCTGTAAGCAGCTAGTTGATGGGCTGAGATCAGGAAAGACCTGAGTTCAATTCTGATCTTTACAATCAACATCTCCCAACTCTGTGCCTTTGTTTGCACTGGATGTCTCCCATGCCTAGAATACTCTGCCTCCTTACTTCTACTTCTGAGCTTTCCTGGCTTCTTTCAAACCTCAGCTCAATTTCCCTCTTCTTCAGAAAGCTTTTCCAGAAGCTCAAAACCTTCCCCCAAAAAAAGATCAGGAGAGAAACAGTACTAGGAATATTAGCAATAGCATTAAGAAAAAGAAAAAGAAATTGAAGGAATAAGAATGGGCAAAAAGGTAATAAAAGTATCTTTTTCACAGACAATGTTAAGGGGTTATATCCAGGTGTTGTAGGGTACAATAGTGAACCCCTGGAGTTGGGAAGGATACCTTTTGCAAGAATGCAAGACTCCAGGGGCAGCTGGGTAGCTCAGTGGATTGAGAGTCAGGCCTAGAGATGGGAGGTCCTAGGTTCAAATCCGACCTCAGACACTTCCCAGCTGTGTGACCCTGGGCAAGTCACTTGACCCCCATTGCCCACCCTTACCACTCTTCCACCTATGAGCCAATACACAGAAGTTAAGGGTTTAAAAAAAAAGTAAAAAGAAAAAAAAAAAAAGAATGCAAGACTCCAAAACTTAGCTTAAAAGTAAAAATAAAGATTATTAGTTAGATAGGATTAATGGCCAGCAAGACCAAATGAGTGAAACAACCCTGGGGGGGGGTTTGCTCCTAGAATGCTTCAGTTTAGGGGTTTTTATACTCTTTACATCAGTGAGTTTGTGAGGTTATGTCACAGTGTGGATGTGACTCTAGAGTGGTAAACACTTAGATATTCGGTGGGGTGTGGGGTCTACCTCAAGACTCTCATGGTTTAGGGAACAGATGGATGCCTGAGATACAGCCTGATGGTATTAAAGTGTAGCCTGGAGGTGCATCTCTTTGTCCATCTCAACCTAAAGGAAGATCCAAGAATGATTGTAATCTCAGGGTCTTATAGTAGCTATCAGATGTTCTTCATTTGGGACACAAGGACTGAAAGGAGCAAGGGAATTTCCCTGTTTAGTTTGCCTGAGTTAAGGGGTACAATGTCCATGGCATCTCTGTACAATGCCCATGCCATATCCCTTCCATGCCCATGCCAACAATATGATGATATATGTGGAAAATCTTAGCAATTCAACTAAAAAACTAGTTGGAACAATTAATTTTAAGAAAGTAGCAATATATCAAATAAACCTGCACAAGTTATTAGTATTTCTATATATCACTAACAAAGCCTTGCAAGAAGAGATAGTAAAAGATATTTATTTAAAATAAGCATAGACATGGAGCGGTAAGATGGCTCAGTGGAAAGAGAACCAAGTCAAGATACAGGAAGTCCTGGGTTCAAATGTGGCTTCTCACACTTCCTAGCTGGGTGACTCTGGACAAGTCACTTAATCCCAACTGCCCAACAAGATGAAAAGTTAAGGATTATAAATAAACAAATAAATAAAATAACCATAAATAGCATAAAATAACTTGCAGTATAGCTGCCAAAACAAACCTAGGAACTACATGAACATAATTAACACAACACTTTTTATACAGATAGTCAAATATTTGGAGAAATATCATTTGTGGGTGACCAGAACCAATATAATAAAATTATACTGCTCTCTAGACTAATCTACTTTTTTCAATACCATCCCAATTAAATTACCAAAATTATTTTTATTGAGCTAGAAAAAATAATAATAAGATTCATTTGGAAGAACAAAAACTCAAGAGAGAAAAGGAATTATGAACAAAATGTAAAAGAAAGAGGTCTAGCAGTACCAGATTTTAAAATGTATTGTAAAATAATAATTATCAAAACTATCTGGTGCTAGATAAGAAATAGAAAAGTTCGTCAACATGTTATATAACAAACAGTAGTAAAAGATTATAGAAATCTTATGTTTGACAAAAACAAAGATCAAAAATTGTCAGAAAATGCTCCAAGGCTCAAATGGAGCTGGAACTAAACAAAGCAGAGAGACTGGCATCAGTGGAGGTTAAAAAGTTCAAGGAGATGACAGAGACCCTGGGCACAAGCATTATCCAGGCCCTTACACTGGCTGGGCTTGAGCTATAGGTGAAACTGCTCAAGAGTCTTGAACTGAAATCAGCCCTCATTACAGAGGGTTTCACTCTTATTAATCTCTTCAGCACAGCCACTGGATTTCTGGAGCTTGGGGGAGCCTGGACATCCTACCAAGAAAATGAGAAAATAATATATGGAAATAGTGACTTCTCCCTCAATTCCACTGGAGAGTTAGAGCACTATCTGAGCCACTGTCCCCTCCCTTTACCCTGTGGCCACCATGTACTTCTTAGTTTTTCACTGGCAAATAAACATTTTTCTATTCAAACAAATAAAAATTTAAAAATATTTTTTTAATTGTTGGGAAAACAGAAAATCAATCTGGCAGAAACTAGGTATAGACCAATATCTTATGCCATTTATCAAAATAAAATCAAAATGGACACATGACCTAGACATAAAGGAAGAAATCATAAGCAAATTAGAACATGGAACATATTAACTATCAGATTTTTGCATAGGTGTGATAATTAGATTAAATCTACCCTGCCCATCTTTAGATTTAATCACCAAAGGTGAAAACATCTCCACTTAACTCACAAGTTGGGAGGTCTGTAACCTACCTGTGCTAGAGTGAATGACAAATCAGAATTTACTGGCTGCCTCCTGGACAGTCCTAAGAAAAGCATCTGTTGTGATTGGACACATAAACTAAGAGGAGGGCACAGGAAGTGACGCAAAAGAGGTCCCTTTTAAAAGGGAGTTGAGTGAGCTTGGGTCTCTCTTCTGGTTCATGACTGGGACTTGAAGGAGCTCTGGACCTTGGTGAGATTGTTCTTAAATCTTCCCTTTGGAATTCCACGTTGTGAGTATAAAGACTGAATCTTCCTGAACTTCTCTTAAGGAACTTCCTTTTAATAAAGGCTGTGTGGCTAAAGCTTTTGCTTTGTTTGCCTCTGAAGCCCTTTGGGCCTCTGACTTTCTGGCCTTGGAATCAAGGCTGGATTTCCCTCGGCTGATGATTAATTAGATCTACCTGGATTGAACTAGGGGATCAGAGCAAATTACCTAGTGTGTTAGATTACTTATCCTATCTTATCCTCTCTCTCATTTTCTTATTTCTTCTTCCTCTCCTCATTTGTAAGTAAACTTCCATAAAAGTCATTTTGACTTGAGGTTATTCTTCAATTCCCTGGTGACTAACCTTTTAATATTTACCCAGTCAAACCCCCTTTTTACCCCTTACATTGGAGAATTTATGAATAAACAAGAGATAGAGAACATTATGAGATGTAAAATGGGTAATTTGGATTACATTAAATTAAAAAGGGGTTATAACAAAAAAAATGGATGTAGCCACGATTAGAAGAAAAAC
The DNA here is from genome assembly GCF_016433145.1 of Gracilinanus agilis. Taxonomy (NCBI): domain Eukaryota; kingdom Metazoa; phylum Chordata; class Mammalia; order Didelphimorphia; family Didelphidae; genus Gracilinanus; species Gracilinanus agilis. Next base: position 446,558,666 of record NC_058131.1, on the reverse strand, counting down.
AGAAAATTGGGAGATAAATATCATAAACTGTTTTTTAGATTGAGGTATCATATCTAAAATACATAGAAATAACTGTTGTTAAACTGGAAAAAACACAGAATTATTAAATAGTCAGAAAAACCACATCTTTAATTAAGGAGAGGATTTCGGTACATTTCCTCAGGCTTCCACACAGAGTTGCACTCTCAAAACCCAAACAGAGCCCTGAAACTCTGAACACTGACCTCTGGGAGTACCAACTGCACTAGACCGACAGTTTTGAGGAATAAAGGAATTTGGGGAACTTATATACCCTTTGGGGGCCAAGAGTATAGTTGATTGGCTTTACTCTTTACAATGGCAACAAAGAGATGAGGAGTCCTAGACAAGATTATCAGGGAGAGGCTGATGCTTTATAATTGTAAGACTTAAATTAATGTCCAGTAGCTCCAAGTATTAATTTTATAAAGTTTATTAATAATCACTTGAAGTAAAGGGAATAAAAACCTAATTATCTAAGAAAAATAAAACCATGCGAGTGAATTCTCTCCTGCCTTTCACTGCATACCACCTCCACAAAAGGACCAGGGGAAAAGAGGGTGCTACACAAAACTTATATCCTCCCTATTCAGCACTTAATGTGAGAAGGAAAGTGGGAGGCTAGAGAGCAGTTTCTAATTACACACAATGGACACAAAAGGGAAAGATCCAGTCAAAGGCTGGGCTACCTTGGAAAAGGACTTTGACACAATGGGAGAAACTATCAGGACAAAAAGTGTACCTAACACCTGATTGAATTTGTTAGCTCCACCTAAAATACTAGTCTATTATTAATCCAAAACTTGTGAAGTTGGGCTTTCCCTCAGGAGAAATTCTCATGTGACAAGGTCAACCTTGAGGTCTTCACTTTCAAGCTAACTGAACTTGGGGGGGCTTTCAGATCCCACATAGTTACAAGTTTGGGGCTTTTTAGATTCCACATTGACACTGTCAAATTTATAAGAATATGAGCCAGTACCCAGTTGATAAATGGTCAAAAGCTATGAACTTTGGGGATGAAGAAATCAAAGATATGTGTGTGTGTGTGTGTGTGTGTATTGTGAAAAAATGCTCTAAGTCAACAGAAATGTACATTAGATTGCCTAAAACTATGTGGAAAAATGGCAACAAAAATACACTATTGGAACTGTGAACTGATCCAACCATTTTGAAGAGAAATCTGGAATTCTATTCTCAAAGGGTTATAAAACCATGTATATATTGTCTAAAATATATCAGCTTTCTTTGTTGATGGCAAAGAAGTGGAAATTGAGGGAATGCCTATCAATTGGGGAATGACAAAACAATGACTAAACAATATGATTGTGATGGAATATTATTACTATTGTCAATGTGGAATCTAAGAGAACCCCACTTTGTAGCAGTGTGAGATCTGAAGACCTCCAAGTTTAGTCAGCTTGAAAGATGGAGACTCCAAGTTTATCCTTGTTCCCCTGAGAATGCCCCTTAAAGGGAATCTCAGACTAGCAGTTTTATACTGAATAATAGACCTTAAGATGTTTAATGGCCCTAGCTAGGTAGAGTTAGATAATCAAATGCTAAGTACCCTTTTGTCCTAGTAGCCTCTCCCATTGTATCAGAGATCCTTCCCAAGAAGTCCAACCCCTGGGCAGGGACCATCCTTTTAGTGTCCACTGTAAATAGTCCACTCCCTGACACCCTAGCAAGTCTATAGTTCCTTTCCCAAATCTGATTGTATCCTGTCAGTATAGTTTGAACACTCTCATTTCCTTGCAGCCATAGTAATGTCAATCAATTATATTTCCTTGACCCTCAGTTCCCCTAAAAGGTATATGTTTCCCAAATTCTTTTGTCCTTTGGAGCTGTCAGTCTAGCAAGGTTGGCACTCATGGGGATGGTGTAGCCACAGTGCCAGGGCCTTTGGCTCTGTGTGGTTTTGCGCTTGTGACTCTGTGGTGGCCAAAAATTGAACACTATTAAAATTGAACCAATTAAACATGTGGTTTTTCTGATTATTTAATAGTTCTGTGTTTTTTCCAGTTTAACACTATGTAGTAAGAAAAAGAAGGCAGAACCAAGAAAATATTTTCTATAAAGCAACAGAAATATTATGTGAAGAATAACTGTGAATGTCCACTTCCAGAGAAAGAATTGAACATGAAAGACATAGTTTTTATATATACATTTCTTTTCTGGTCAAATGATACCTTCTCTAGTGCAGAGTGGGGAGAGAGAGAGTTGGCAACTTTAATATTACAAAAAAAAAATAATTAAAATAATTTTTAAAAGAAAAAAAAGAAATAAAGGGGGGAAAGTGTCCACTGAGTTGTCTGTCCTACTTTTGCAGATTATCTCCTCTCTATGCTTTCCAGTCAGAAATAGTTTCTTTGGGACAGCTAGGTGGCTCGGTAGATAGAGAACCAGGCCTAGACAGGAGGTCCTGGGTTCAAATATAGCCTCAGACACTGCCTAACCATGGGCAACTTGTTTAGCCGCAATTATAGCCTAGAACTGATACTTAGTATCAATTCTAAGACAAGAAGTAAGTGTTTGGTTGGGGTTTTTTTGGTCTTTACCTTTTGTCTTAGAATTGGTCTTGTGCATCCTTCAGTAAACATTTCTAGCCTTGTCACCTTAAAAAGAATGGGCATCCACAGTTTATTACAGTATTTATTGGAAAAGCTTCTAGTGTATCCTCCTTGTAGATGATACTTGCTTTTGGTTTCATATTCATCCTTCTTATGAAATTAAAAAGATACCTCAATGCCTATAGTTGATATGACTTTTAGTAGAAATATCATATTTTGTTGAATGCTTTTTCTATATCTATTCAGAAAATTATATGGTATGGAAATATTTTTGTTTTCAATTACTAATTATGTTAATTGTTTTTAAATATTAATAATGTTGAATTATCATTGCACCCTGGCATAAATCTACCTTGATCAAAATGAATTATTTTTAATGGAGTCTATTTGATAGAAGTTTACTTAAATTTTTTGAATGAATTTTCATTAACAAAATCAGGGCTCTTTCTATGTTTTGTTTTTATCTGGAATAGATATTAGGACTATAGTTATATCATAAATGGTATCTAATAGAAGGCTTTCTCTCAATTTTTAGACTAATTTGTGGGTTTTGATATTAATTATTCTTTAATAGTGAGAAAGATTCCTATGTATCCACCATGATCGGACCTTTTCCTTTAGAAATTCTTTTACAGCCAGTTCTATTTCTTTTTCTGAAATTAGGTTATTTAAAAACCCCACTTGGTATTCTATTTTACATTTTTGAAGGCATTCCTCTTTTGTGTTTTCATTTTTGTTAATATATAACTGTATCTAGTAGGTTCTGATTTTTCATTTTATTTCTTCTGGTTTTATTGTAATTTCATCTTATTCATTTGTTTTTTTGTTTACTTGATAGTTTGCCTTCCTTTTGATCATATTGGCTATAGGCTTCGCAATTTTATTAGCATTTTTAAAGAACCAGTTTTTTGTTTTACTTAGGATTTCTATTTTTTGTTTCCCATTTATTTATTTTTATTCTAAGTTTGATATCTCCTCTTTTGTACTTGTGATTTATTTATTTATATTAGGCTTCTTGGTTGGTTTGTTTTTTTAATGTGAAACCAAAGGCCAAATTATGGAAAAATCAAGGGAGTTCAGAAAAACGTCTACTTCTGCTTCATTGAATACACTAAAGCCTTTGGTTATGTGGTTCACAAAAAAAAATGTGGGAAGTCCTCCAAAAAAAAAAAAAGGGAGTACCAGATCATCTTTCTTGTCTCCTATGAAGATGGGATTAACTCTACCCTGCCCATTTTTAGATTTAATCAACAAAAGAATACATACCCCACTTAATACTTAAGCAGGATTAAGGATGGGGGGGTCTGTAACCCATATGTTCGAAAGTGGGTGACAAATCAGAATTGACTGACTGCCCCTTGGGCAGTTCTAAGCAAAGCTTTAGTTGTAATTGGTACAAGTAAAATGGGAGGAAGTCACAGGAAGTGACAAAAGGAATGGGCTTTATAAATTGTAAGAACTTCCTGAGATGCTATCTTTTTCCTTGAACTGGACCCTGGAGGAGCTCTGGCTGAGGACCTTGGACTGCTTTCTATTTCTCCTTAGAACTACCACGTGAGTGAAAAAGATTGACTCCTTCCTGGATTTTCTGAAGAGACTAGTCTCTGGAAAGGCCTCCCCCTGGGGCGAGACTTCATGGCTGAAGCCCCTGTTTTATTCATCACCATGCCCTTAGCTCAAGGCTAAGGCCCCTCCAGCTGAGGACTAATTAGCCCTGCCTGGGTTGAGCCAGGGGCCAGAGCAAAATACTTAGTATGTGAGGTTAGATATCTTACTCTATCCTCTCTCTCATTTTCTTATTTTCATTCTTTCTATATTTTGTAAATAACCATAAAAAATCATTTGGAATTGATTCAATTCCTGGTGACCACCCTCTTGTATATTCAGTCTAACCATAATTTTTTACCCTTTACACTCCTAAGGAATCTGTATGCAGGTCAAGAAGCAACAGTTAAAACCAAACATGAAACAACTGATTACCATAAGACTGGAAAAGGAGCATGACAAAGCTGCATATTGCCACCTTATTTATTTAACTTATATTCAGAGTACATCATGTGAAATGCCAGACTAGAGGAACCAAAAGCTAGAACTAAGGTTGCTGGGAGAAATATCAACAATAGCAAAAATATAGATTATACCACTCTGGTGAAAGTGAAGAGGAATTAAGAAGCCTTTTAATAGAGCAAAAGGAGAGAAAGTAAAAGCTTGCTTGAAGCTTAACATCAAATCGCCTAAAATCTTGGCAATTGGTCCCACACTTCCTGACAAATAGAGGAAAGAGAAATGGAAGAAGTGTCAGATTTCATATTCTTTCAGTATTCAAAGAATACTACAGATGACAACTATAGCCATAAAATTATAAGACATTTATTCCCTGAAAGGAAAGTTATGGAAAATCTGTCATATTAAAAAATCAAAACTATGGATTTTTCCAGTAGCAATATATGGCTGTGAGAATTGGGCTATAAAGACAGCTGAGTGCCACAGAATTAACACTTTCAAATTGTGGTTCTAGAGAAGACTTCTGAGAGTCCCTTGGACAGCAAAGAAATAAAATAAGTTAATACCTAGAGAAATTAATTCAGACTATTCATTGAGTTAATTTGGGGAAAAACACAGAACTAGTAAAGTAGTCAGAAAACCAAGTCTTTAATCAGGAAAGAGATAAGTATTCAATATTAGGCTGCTACACAGAGTCAAATGCCTAAAACCACACAGAGCCAAAGGCTCTGGCACTCTGGCAACAGTATCTCTGAGAGGATTAACATGTCAGATCATCCTCCCAAGGACAATTTGGGGAACTTATATACCTTTTGGGGAACTAAGGACATGGAAGTATGATTTGATTGACATTACCATGGTTATGAGGAAATGAGAAGTCCAAGACAGGATTACAAAAGGGAAGCATCCAGCCAAGGACTGGGCTTCCTGGGAGAAGACTTTGATACAATGGGAGAAACTACTAAGACAAAAAGGTACTTAACGTTTTATTTATATCTACTATTCCACCCAATTAGGACCATTAAGTACTTTAAGGTCTATTATTCAATCTGAATCCTAGGGAGTCTGAGACTTGTGTCAAGGTGAACTCTCATGGGACAGGGGCAAACTTAGGGTCTCCAGATTTCAAGTTGACAATTGTAAGGACAAATACTGAAGGTGAAACTTAAATACTTTAGCCACTTAAGGAGAAGACAGGACTCCTTGGGAAAGACCCTGAAGTAAGGAGAGATTGAAGGTAAATGGATGAGAAAGATAGTATCATAGAAGCAATATCCTGAGGACAAACTTCAGGAAATAGTGGAGAACAGAATGGCCTGGTGTCCATGGGATCAGGAAGAGCTGGACACAACTGAATGATTAAACAATAACAACATTCTTTCATTGCATTGCACTATGTAATCCATTCACATTGAATTGTTTCTATTTTCCTACATTTGTCTTTAATGGCTTTTTTTTCAAAGTAGAATTTTCACCCTTTTCCTCTATAAATATAGTAGTACATCTCTTCAGTTTGATTTTGGTTTTAATCTACTTTAAGGCCATCCTGTTCCCATTAGTTCTGTTCTTCTCCACCTCAAGCATTGCCCTCTCATTTGTTACCCCTTTCTCTAGTATTGGAATTTTCTGATTAGCTACTTTTTCTTACTTATTTGTATCTAGTTATTTAATCCTTCCACTATTTTCCCCCTCTCAGTTAAGTAAAATCCTTTTTCCTCCTGTCAATGTGGAATCTAAAAACATATAGCCTCATAAGATCTGATATCCCCCCAGTTTAGTTAACTTAAAGGTGAAGACCTCAAGTTTGACCTTGTCACATGAGAGTTTCTCCAGGAGGGAAAAGTCCAACTTCCACAGTTTCAGATTAACAATAGACTTTAAAGTAGTTTAGGTGGAGCTAGCAAATTAGGTGTTAAGTACCTTTTTTAACCCAAAGGTTTCTCCCCTTAGGCCAAAGTCTTTTACCCAGGTAGCCCAGCCCTTGGCTGGATCTTTCCCTTTTGTGTCCACGGTAAAGCATCAGCTTCTCACAGATGATTCCGTCTAGGGGTCCTCATTTTCTTTGTAGCCATTGTAAAGCTAACCAACTATACCCCTGTCCTCAGTCCCCTAAATGGTATGTAAGTCCCCCAAATTGCTTTTTTCCTTTAGAGTTGACAATCTAGCTCTATTGACAAATCCCAGGGGTTGGTGACCAGAGCAGTCAGAGCCTCAGGGCTCTGTGTGGGGTTTGTAGCATGCAGCTCTGTGTGGAGGCCTGAGAGGAATTATGCCAAACCCCTCTCCTTAATTAAAGAGTGGTATTTCTGACTATTTAATAGTTGTGTTTTTTCCAGTTTAACACTCCCCAACTCTTCAACTGTTGTTTTTTTAGTTTCATTTTCTGTATTTTTTTCTAAAAAGAATTTCTTTCTCTCATTCTCTTAATTATTTTTCTTCCCTTTATGACTACTCTAAATTTTTATTCTTTGATTCCTGGCCATTATCTTTATCCAGTCCTTATTTAGTCTCTATATTCCTCATGGAATTAAGCATCTAATCTACCTATTTTGGGTTCCTTCTTTTATATCACTTCCAAGGATTAATACTAGACTGTACTAGTCACTGTTGCTCATTCTAGTACCTAGAAAATATAAAAGTTCAGTTTGTCAAGTAGGTCACCTAAAAAATGCTCATTTTTCCTGTGTAGGAGGAAATTAAATTTCTTATCTCTAATAATAAAAGTGAAAAGATGTCAAAGGCCCTAGTTTCATTAAAGTTGATAGATACTTCTAGATGTCACTTTCCTTTCTTATACTGCCTAATGAATCTTTTATGTTTACATCATCTTTTATTTATCTTTAAAATGGCTGTGACTTTTTATGCTGACTAGGAGGTAATAACACATTTTTATACCATTTGGGCCTATAAACCATTTTCACATGCATTATCTAATTTGATATTCACAATAATCCTGTCAGGTAGGCAGTAGTTAATAATCAATTCAATTCAACAAAACTAAGTTTTGTTGCTAAGTGCCTGGATGCAAAGTCTAAAGAGCTTTACCTCTTTTCCCTTACCTCTCTTCTACCTTGGAGCCAATACACAGTATTGACTCCAAGATGGAAGGTAAGGGTTCAAAATAAATATGGGGAAGAGGACTGAGAACTTAAATATTTGTCCAGAGGAGGAAAAGGAACCCACTTAGAGGGCCAGCTAGGATTGCAATGCTGTATTTTAAAGTGTCTTCCTAACCCAGGAACAGACAGGCTCAAAGCCAGATTTTAGGACTGGATGAGTTGAGAGTTCCACCCAGGAATTTGATCTAGGAAAAGAGAGGCAGCTGCAGGAGCTGAGGCAGCTAGTCTAGCAAGTGAAGGATATTACATTTGGAGCCTGACCAAAAAAAACGTGAGTTGCCTCTCCTTGCTTGTTGATCCATTTCTGTGTGGAAAGAATACTGGCTACCCCAAGAAAATGCCTACCCCATGAGCTGCTCGTTTTTGCATTTGCTTCATTGCTACCTGGCAAACCAGCATAGCTTACTCAGAAAGTTTATATTCTTCTTGAGAAATGATAGTCCTCCTCCCCTTTGCATATTACAAGGAAACTGAGATTTAGAAAGGTTAAATAAATTGGCCAGGGTTGGAATTGGAACTTATCTCCTAAACTCCAGGGCATTTGTTCTTATATCAGTAGGAAGAGATCTAAAAATATATGGTAGTAAAGTCCCAACTAGGATTTATGGCATCTGGGGAAAATTCAGTTGGGTTCAGGAAGCAAGAGACAGACATAGAGAGAGCTCAGAGAAGGAAAGAAGACCACTGGGCACTGGCCCCATGGAAGGGAAACTATAGAACTTCTAGGCAGAAACTCTAAGCATGACTGCTGAGTAGGGCAGCAAGGGAAAAAGCAAGGTGGGCTGGGCTAAGGAAAGCTAACATTGGATAAGAGAAAGCCTAAAGATCTTGTCTCATTAACCCCCAAAATGTAGATTTCATAATCCTTTATAAAAGGCATGGCACACAAAACCTATGAAAGACATTTTAAAGAATTATTGTTATTTTGCCTAATATGTTGTAGAAGTAGTTCTTGGATTGGTTTTAATTTAGATGATAGAGCCTTTGAATTTCTTTTAACTCTGAGAGTAAGTCTATGAAATTAGGGTTAGCATATGGATATGAATGATCATCTTACAAAACTAGAGCACTTTACTATTTTATACATTCTTCATTAACGATGTTACTGATAATCAGTCAATAAATGAATCATTACTTTTTTATTGCCAAGAAAGAAAGAAAGAAAGAACATGGCACAGATTAGGAGTAACAGGGACACAAAGGATAGTTTGCCCAGTTTGGATGAAATCATTCTAGGGTGGGAGTAGCCCATCCCCCAAACCCCAGGAACACCATCTATGATGCTGAAATTACAAACTCCTCTCCTCTGGGAAAAGGAGGTAGTATGAGAATGGGAGGAGAATGCAAGAGAGACACTGAGGCAATGGGATCAAGGAGGGACTCAGCCTTGGTATGGAGTTTGGTACAGCCATTGCCCAGTATCAAAGCTTCTTTGTCTCTTCTATTATTCCCTTCAGTTCTTTTTTCCCCCTTTATTCAAAGATATTTTATTTTCCCAATTACATGTAATAACAATTTTAACAAATGTTTTCCAAAATTATAAGATCCAAATTGCCTCCCTCTCTCCCTCCCTCTCTTCCCTCTTCCCTCTCAGAAATGAATTACCCCCTGTTCTAGTCCTGTTTGTCAGATCTTAAATTAAACTAAACAATCTGCAAAGGTATGTTTTAACCCTAACACCATACTCTTCACCTGCCTCCTTAAAAGCATAGTGTATGCTGGGTTTGTGCCCAAGGAGATAATAATGGAAAATACTTATACAAAAATATTTATAGCTGTACTCTTTGTAGTGGCAAAAAATTGGAAAATAAGGGAGTGTCCATCAATTGGGGAATGGCTAAACAAATTGTGATATCTGATGGTGACAGAATACTATTGTGCTATAAAAAATGACAAACTGGAGGATTTCTATGTGACCTGGGAAGAGCTAAAGGAGCAGAACCATTGTACACAGAAACTGATATACTGTGGCACAATCAAATGTAACAGACTTTTCTACTAGCAAACCCTAACCCTAACCCAGGACCTAATCCAGAGGAATTTATGAGAAAGAACGCTATCCACATCCAGAGAAAGAACTGTGGGAGCAGAAACACAAAAGAAAAACATATGAATGATCACATGGTTCAATGAGTATATGACTGGGGATTTAGACTTTAAATGATGCCTCTATTGCAAATATTAATAATTAAACAGGTTTTGAACAATGATACATGTATAACCCAATGGAATTGCTTGTCAGTTCCAGGAGGGGGAAAAGGAAGAGGGGAGAGAAAGAACATGAATCATGTAACCATGGAAAAATAGTCTTAATTAATTTTTTTTAAGCATAGTATAGGAGGCAGGTGGATGGCTCAGTGGATTGAGAACCAGGTCAAGAAATGGGAGGTCCTAAATTCAAATCTGCCCTCAGATACTTCCCAGCTATGTGACCCTGGGCAAGTCATTTAACCCCCACTGCCTAGCCCTTAGCACTCTTCTGCCTTAGAACCAGTAAATAGTATTGATTCTAAAACAGAAGGTAAGGATTTTTTTAAAGCATAGTGTAGTGGAGTCTGAGTACTGGATTCAGAATCCAGTTTACTACTATCTGTCTGTGTGACCTTGACAAGGCATTGCAATTCCTCTTCTCTGATGCTTCATTTCCTCTCCTGTAAAGAGGATATGGTTGAACCACATGTCCTCTAAGGACACTTTTAGCTCAAAATCTATGATCTTATGAAGTCTCTATCCCATAACTACTTTTATTTTCCCTTTTCCCAATCTCTTAAAAAAAAATGCTACAAGATCTGGGGGTTAAGATGGCGGCAGAGTAAAAAGCAGCTCTTAACCTCTCCTGACCGAAACACACAAGACTCCTCAAGGGGACATAAAAACAAGTCCAGATGAACGGAGGAACCCCACAACAGGGTGCAGCGTGGAAGGTACGTGGAATCGGGACATTTCCATGCTATAAAGGGGTGAAACAGCTCTCACTAAATCGCGGGCTGAGCAACCACCCTCCCCTACCCCCTCCACACACACTACCTATAGCGCCGAAGCCAGCTAAAAAGAAATAGAGCAAGTTTGGGGCACCCATCGAGTCATTGGCAGCTCCAGGGCCTGTTCCTGAGAGCAGCAAGATTTAGGTCCCCAAAAAGCTAAAGAACGTACACGAACTCTGAGCATGGGCGCAGAGCGCAGGCGCAGGTGGAGGCAGACACAGCCACGAGCTAAGGCTCTGAAACCCTGAGTGGGGAACCAGTGCAGACAGGTATACGACTGTGGAAGCAGTGCCCTGAGACTTGTAAAGAAACCTCTGGCAGAGGATCAAGCAAGGGGGTCCACCAGGGGGCTTGACCTTGGAAAAAACCAGAACTCAGACCTCAGGAGCCAAAAGACCACGGACAGTCACTGAACGTGAGGATAAAGCTGAGAAGTTGCTGGGCTAATGATGGCTACCCAGTCCCAGGAAGTTCAGAAGAGAAAGATTAACAACAAGAAAAAGAAGTCTTTAACACTCAACAACTTTTACACAGAGAAAATCCAGACAACTGAGCAAACAGAGGAGGAGAACAAACAAGCATCCAGACCCTCCTTAAATAAGGAAAATGGGTCACAAGCTATGGAAGAGTTCAAAACTGAGATTTTGAGGAAGATGGAAGAGATCTGGCAAGAAAATAACAGTTTAAAAGGTAGAATCTTGCAATTGGAAAGTGAGGCACAGAAATCAAATGAACTGATAAGCAAATTGAATACCAGAAATGACCAGATCGAAAAGGAAAACCAGAAGATTATAGCCGAAAACCGAAAGATTATAGCTGAAAACCAGTCCCTAAAGGCTAGAATTGAGCAATTAGAAGCTAATGATCTCTCAAGACAACAAGAACAAATAAAACAAAGTCAAAAGAGTGAAAAAATAGAAGGAAACATGAAATATCTCAATGAGAAAGTGACAGACCAAGAAAACCGGTCTAGAAGAGACAATTTGAGAATCATTGGTCTTCCAGAAAAACCAGAAATTAATAGAAACCTGGACTCCATACTAACAGAAATAATTCAGCAAAATTGCCCTGAAGTCCTACAACAAGAGGGCAATATAGACATTGAAAGGATTTATAGAACACCTGTGACATTTGATCAAGAAAAGAAAACACCCAGAAATATAATTGCCAAATTCAAGAGTTTCCAAGCAAAAGAAAAAATCTTACAAGAAGCCAGAAAGAGACAATTCAAATATCAAGGAGCACCAAGCAGGATCACACAGGATCTGGCAGCCTCCATGCTAAAAGATCGCAAGGCTTGGAATACAATATTCAGAATGGCAAGAGAGCTGGGCCTGCAACCACGGATCAACTACCCATCAAAATTGACTATATATTTCCAGGGGAAAGTATGGGCATTCAACAAAATTGAAGAATTCCAAGTATTTGCCCAGAAAAGACCAGGACTAAATGGAAAGTTTGATATCCAACCACAAAAATCGAGAGAAACATGAAAAGGTAAATAAGAAACAGAGGGGAAAGAAAGAAAACTCATAATTTTTAAATTTGCCTTTTTAAGGGCCTCAGTAAGATCTAATTATCTGTATTCCTATGCAGAGAAATGTTATGTATAATTCTATGTAGTGAACTCTATTCACTATTATAGTAATCAGAAGAATAATTCACAGGGAGAGGGTGGAACACTAAATAATCTAAGATGACATGGGGGATGGGAAAGAGGGGGTGAATAGTAGGGGACACCAAGAGAAACTTGAGTTAATAAGAAAAATAGGATATTCTATTACACACAAAGAGGGCATGGGAAGGAGAGGGGACAAATACTATTATAAGGAGAGGAAGAGAGCATTAAGAGGTAATAATCAAACCTTACTCTCAGTGTAATCAACCCGGAGAGGGAAGAGTAGCTATACTATCCATTGGGACATAAAACTCTTATCTAACCCTTCTGAGAAAGTCAGAAGGGATAAACCCACGGGAGCAGGGGAGTGGGGAGGTCAAAAAAAGGGAGGGGAGAAGAAGGAGGAGGGAATTCATAAGGCCTTTAAAAACAAAAAGAGGGGAAAAATAAGGGAGGGGGTAGAAAGGGAAGTTAATCAAGGGAGGGGATAAGGGATAGCGGCTTAATAGCAACCACTGGTTTAAAAGGAAATAGTATAAGAAAAAGGGGGTAGGAAAAGGGGAGGATACGAAAATGTCAGCAAATGCACAACTGATGATTATAACTCTGAATGTGAATGGGATGAACTCGCTCATAAAGCGGAAGCAAATAGCAGAGTGGATTAGAAACCAAAATCCTACCATATGTTGTCTATAAGAAACACATATGAGGCGGGTGGACATACACAAGTTTAAGGTTCAGGGCTTAAGCAAAATCTTTTGGGCATCAAATGAGAAAAAGAAGGCAGGAGTGGCTATTATGATTTCTGACAAAGCCAAAGTAAAAATAGATATGATTAAAAAAGACAGGGAAGGTCATTACATCCTGAGTAAAGGCAGTATAAACAATGAGGAAATAACACTGCTCAATATGTATACACCAAGTGGCATAGCATCCAAATTCATAAAGGAGAAACTGGCAGAGCTCAAGAAGGAAATAGATAGTAAAACCATAATAGTGGGAGATCTAAATATTCCTCTTTCAGATCTAGATAAATCAAACCAAAAAATAAATAAGAAAGAGGTAAGAGAGGTGAATGAAGTCCTAGAAAAATTAGATTTAATTGATATGTGGAGAAAAATAAATGGGAACAAAAATTCCTTCTTTTCAGCTGCACATGGCACATTGACCATGTTATAGGGCATAGAATCATTGCAAACAAATGCAAAAGAGCAGAAATAATAAATGTAACCTTCTCAGATCATAATGCAATGAAAATAATAATTAGTAAGGGCACCTGGACAGGAAAATCAAAAACTAATTGGAAATTAAATAATATGATTCTCCAAAACCAGCTAGTCAAAGAAGAAATCATAGAAACAATCAACAATTTCATTGGAGAAAATGACAATGATGAGACATCCTACCAAACTCTGTGGGATGTGGCCAAGGCAGTACTCAGGGGGAAATTTATATCTTTGAATGCATATATTAACAAATTAAGGAGGGCAGAGATTAATGAATTGGGTATGCAACTCAAAAAATTAGAAAGTGAGCAAATTAAAAATCTCCAGATGAAAACTAAATTAGAAATACTAAAAATCAAGGGAGAGAGGGCAGCTGGGTAGCTCAGTGGATTGAGAGCCAGGCCTAGAGACAGGAGGTCCTAGGTTCAAACCCGGCCTCAGACACTTCCCAGCTGTGTGACCCTGGGCAAGTCACTTGACCCCCATTGCCCACCCTTACCAATCTTCCACCTATGAGACAATACACCGAAATACAAGGGTTTAAAAAAAAATCAAGGGAGAAATTAATAAAATCGAAAGTAAAAGAACTATTGATTTAATAAATAAGACTAGAAGCTGGTATTTTGAAAAAACAGATAAAATAGACAAAGTACTGGTCAATCTAATTAAAAAAGGAAAGAAGAAAAGCAAATTGACAGTATCAAAGATGAAAAGGGAGACCTCACCTCTAATGAAGGGGAAATTAAGGCAATCATTAAAAACTATTTTGCCCAATTATATGGCAATAAATATAACAATTTAGGAGATATGGATGAATATTTACAAAAATATAAACTGCCTAGATTAACAGCAGAAGAAATAGAATAGCTAAATAATCCCATATCAGAAAAAGAAATTGAACAAGCCATCAAAGAACTCCCTAAGAAAAAATCGCCAGGGCCTAATGGATTCACAAGTGAATTCTATCAGACATTCAAAGAACAACTAATCCCAATACTATACAAATCATTTGATATGATAAGCAAAGAAGGAGTCCAACCAAATTCCTTTTATGACACAAATATGGTACTGATTCCAAAGCCAGGGAGATCAAAAACAGAGAAAGAAAACTACAGACCAATCTCCCTAATGAACATAGATGCAAAAATCTTAAATAGAATACTAGCAAAGAGACTCCAGCAAGTAATTAAGAAGATCATCCACCATGATCAGGTGGGATTTATACCAGGAATGCAAGCTTGATTCAACATTAGGAAAACCATCCACATAATTGACCATATCAACAGTCTAACAAACAAAAATCACATGATTATCTCAATAGATGCTGAAAAAGCCTTTGACAAAATACAGCATCCATTCCTATTGAAAACACTGAAAAGTATAGGAATAGAAGGACCTTTCCTAAAAATAATAAACAGTATATACCTAAAACCATCAACAAACATCATATGCAATGGGGATAAATTAGAAGCCTTCCCAATAAGATCAGGAGTAAAACAAGGATGCCCATTATCACCTCTATTATTCAACATAGTACTAGAAACACTAGCAGTTGCAATTAGAGAAGAAAAAGAAATTGAAGGTATCAAAATAGGCAAGGAGGAGACTAAGCTATCACTCTTTGCAGATGATATGATGGTCTACTTAAAAAATCCTAGAGAATCAACTAAGAAGCTTGTAGAAATAATCAACAACTTTAGCAAAGTTGCAGGATACAAAATAAATGCACATAAATCATCAGCATTTCTATACATTTCCAACACACTAGAGCAGCAAGAAGTAGAAAGAGAAACACCATTCAAAATCACCCTAGACAATATAAAATACTTAGGAATCTACCTACCAAAACAAACACAGCAATTATATGAAAACAACTACAAAACACTTTCCAAACAAATAAAACTGGATCTAAACAATTGGA
>NC_058131.1:446531955-446540244 GCF_016433145.1 Gracilinanus agilis | reverse complement strand
GACTTGAATATAAAGAGGGAAACTATAAATAAGTTAAGTGAACACAGAATAGTATACTTGTCAGATCTCTGGGAAAGGAAAGACTTTAAAACCAAGCAAGAGTTAGAGAAAATTACAAAATGTAAATCAAATGGTTTTGATGATATTGAACTAAAAAGCTTTTGTACAAACAAAAACAATGTAGTCAAAATCAGAAGGGAAACAACAAATTGGGAAAAAATCTTTATAACGAAAAACTCTGACAGGGGTCTAATTACTCAAATATACAAGGAGTTAAAGCAATTGTATAAAAAATCAAGCCATTCCCCAATTGATAAATGGGCAAGAGATATGAATAGGCAATTTTCAGGTAAAGAAATCAAAAGTATCAATAAGCACATGAGAAAGTGTTCCAAATCTCTAATAATTAGAGAAATGCAAATCAAAACAACTCTGAGGTATCACCTCACACCTAGCAGATTGGCTAAAATGAAAGAAGGGGAGAGTAATGAATGTTGGAGGGGATGTGGCAAAATTGGGACATTAATGCAGTACTGGTGGAGTTGTGAACTGATCCAGCCATTCTGGCTGGCAATTTGGAGCTATGCTGAAAGGGCTATAAAAGACTGCCTGCCCTTTGATCCAGCCATACCATTGCTGGGTTTGTACCCCAAAGCGATCACAGACTTATACGAAAATATTTATAGCTGCGCTTTTTGTGGTGGCAAAAAACTGGAAAAGGAGTGTATGTCCTTCAATTGGGGAATGGCTGAACAAACTGTAGTATATGCTGGTGATGGAATACTATTGTGCTAAAAGGAATAATAAACTGGAGGAGTTCCAGGTGAACTGGAAAGACCTCCAGGAACTGAGGCAGCGTGAAAGGAGCAGAGTCAGAAGAACATTGTACACAGAGACTGATATACTATGGTAAAATTGAATGTAATGGGCTTCTGTACCAGCAGCAATACAATGACCCAGGACAATTTTGAGGGATTTATGATAAAGAACGCTACCCACATTCAGAGGAAGGACTGCAGGAGAGGAAACATTTAAGAAAAACAACTGCTTGAACGCATGGGTCGGGGTGGACATGATTGAGGATGTGGACTCGAAACTACCACACCAATGCAACTACCAACAATTTGGAAATAGGTCTTGATCAAGGACACATGACAAAACCAGTGGAAACGTGCATCGGCCATGGGTGGGCGGAGTGCGGGGGGGTGAAGCGGAAAGTAGGAGCATGAATCATGTAACCATGTTAAAAATGAATATTAATAAATGTTTAAATTTTAAAAAAAATGCTACAAGTGACAAAGGAAAAAAAAAACAACTTGTCAGATAGCATTACATTATTTAACATAGTCTTGTTTCTCAATGTTGTAAGAGAAGAAACTTCCTTAAGAATCCCCCAATTAATACAGACAACTCATCAAGATCCAGGACTCAGTGCCTTCCTAAATTCCAGACACTGATCACTAAGCCAGGTTTCTTCACTGACTTGTAAAGTGAATTAACTAATTTTTTAATTGCTGTTGTTGTTGCTATTGTTTCTGTTCTTGTACACTAGGTGTCACTAGAAGCAATCTAGAAAGACCGGAAGTGATTTTTTTTTTTTAAGAGCTGCAAAGAAACTGCCCTTGAAAACAATTTTGGATTTAACATGAAATTATTTTTTATCTACATGTGCCTTTAAAAAGTGATTCAGGAGGCAGCTGGGTAGCTCAGTGGATTGAGAGCCAGGCCTAGAGACAGGAGGTCCTAGGTTCAAATCCGGCCTCAGACACTTGCCCAGACCCCCATTGCCTACCCTTACCAATCTTCCACCTATAAGTCAATACACAGAAGTTAAGGGTTTAAAATTTAAAAAAAAAAAAAGTGATTCATAACTGTGTGAACCTGGGCAAGTAACTTAGCCCCAATTACCTAGCCCTAACCCCTCTTAGAATTGATGCTAAGACAGAAGGTAAGATTTTAAAAAAAAGTGATTTAAAATTCACCTAAAGGAACTCTTATCTGCTTCAGCCTTTCTCACAACAGGTGCTATAAGGATTAATTAAATAATACCCCAAAGATATCTGCATTCCTTCAGGGGAAGAATGTTATTATTCTTATATGGAGAGCTTGTCTATGATGTTCAAAGGACACAGGCACGAAAAATCAAGTTTGGGTGCTTTTATGCTTTTATGTAAAAATTGTAGAACTGGTCAAGGTCTTACAGGAAATCTACTCCAATTCTTTCATTTGCAAGTAAGAAAGGAGTTACTGAGAGAAAAGTTTAAATTATTAAATTCAAGGTCACATAGCTCACCTAGAATTGGGACCCAATTAAACTAATAATTCCCCATAAAATATTCTCTCTTCCTATGGAATGTTTATGCAAAAATTACATATTTTGTACAGACCATGTAGTCTGTTCCCTAGCACCCCACTCAAAGATACATTGAGAAGATCTTATCAGTGATGAAGACTTATTTGACTGCTAAACCAGAATATCAGGGATATAATAAAGGGGTTATCCCCACTCCTTCAGCCCCTCCTTTCTGCTGGCTTTGAGGTAAAAAGATGATTAGTTCCCAAGGGCTAATGCAGGGAGAGAGGGACTTTCCCCCAACCTGCCAAACCATGAGTACATGGCCTCTTAGTCAACCCTATGGGGCTTGACCAGGATGGGGCTACCTCCTGTTTGTATCTGGGCACAGAGCCTTTTGAGATTTCAAAAGACAGTTGAAATTCTCCCCCTTCTCTGGCACTGAAACAGTAGGGGATTGGTTTCATGAGTAGTTCCAACAGGAACAACAGCAATAGCAGAGGTAGCAACAAACCTAAGAAAAAGGAAGGTGTTACCCACAGAGAGAGGAAAAAACAAACTGGAAAAAGGGGTCCACTTGGCACTAATAGGACTCTATACCCAGTGAAGATGAAATGTAAAAATAACCAATGATCTGCCCTGTTACAAAGTTTCCAGTGAGTCTTGAATCTTAGCTCTCAAATGATTGTAATCATTCTGTGATTACTGCATTTCTGCTTAAGCAGTTCCTTACCTATGTAGGTATAAAACTATCTGTTCCATAACTGATTCATGTTTGTACTCTAGGTACCTTTCTTTACTTCCTCTCTTCTAACCTCTCCTCTTCCAGCTCTGTTGAAGAGGTCCCTTTAGATTAAAGCCCAAAATAAAATTGTTTCTCAGGAATTTGAGGTGAGATGGAATTGGAGCACTGTGGAGGTCCAGCTCTTGTACTGAAAGTGAAAACCACAACAATAAACCAAGAATAAATTGTAAGGGCAAGTAAAATATAGGGATTGGCTAGCAGTACCTGGCTAGATATTTGTGCTAGATTGATCAGATATTATTATTACTTCTCTGAAGGTTCACAAAATCCCAGATCTAGAGTTGGAAGGGACCTAAAAAAACCCCCATATATTTCAACCCCTTTATTTTACAAATGAGGAAACTTAAGCCCAGGGAGGTTAAAGGACTAAAAGTCACACAGGTAGTTACTACTTTCAGAAGTAGAATTTGAACCCAGGTCTTTTAACTCCACAACCAGTGTTCTTTCCATTCTACCATACTTACATATCTTCTTTCCACTCTCTTCTCCTTCATCTATATTAACTCTTATAAATCCAGATTCTTTATGTTATAAATGTATAAGTTGGAGGTGTCTAGGTGGCTCAGTGGATTGAGAGTCAGGTTCCAAAATGAAAGATCCTTGGCTTCAGACACTTCCTAGCTGTGCGACCCTGAACAAGTTACTTCACCTTGTTGCCTACCCTTTACCACTCTACTGTCTTAGAACCAATGGACAATTTTGATTCTAAGACAGAAGATATGAGTTTGAAAAAAATAGATATGTATAAGGAGGTGCATAAGGTTGAAAGGTAAGTCATGAACATCATGAAATTTCTGCAAATCTATCAATGGCCCTGAAGACCAAAATTTAAATAGGTAGAGAGGGAGGATCTGTTCCCCTTCCCTCAGCTCAGTTATAGATATAGGATGATGAAGTATAAATGTGTTAACTATTTATGAAACGCAAATACCTTTTTCTGAATCAAAAGCGAAGAATGCCACTGGATAAACCGTAATTGGCCATCTCCTTTACACCATCCCCCATGACCCCTAAATGATACAGTTTGATTTTAAGAGTTAGTTCAGACTAGGAACTAGTAAATATTCCAAGAATCCCTCTTGTGGAGGAGGAGGGGATTTCTCTCTCTTCCTCACCCCCCCACCAGCATTGTTCAAGTCATCTGGCCCAAGAAATACACATCCTGCAGTTTGAGAATTGTACCAGTTCAACAGTTTGAAGCACAGTTGAAATACATCCAGCAGGGAGCAGAGATGCATATATGGAAATAGAAAGATGCTCTATGAACCTAAAAGAAAGTTATGCCCTCCAATAGAGAGTTACTCTGGAGTAGTCCCTTTGGGCTCCCAGTTATAGATATGGGGGTGGTGAAGAAGGTCATGAATACTCTACAAAGAGAAAAGGAATATCAAAATCCTCTAGTACTAAGCGATCCCTACATTGTACCAAACTGTCATTGTAATCTCTTTATGTGTACTCTTCTTATTAATAACAATAATTGTAGCCACATGTGCCCCAAGTTAATGAGGGGAAATGCTCTGTATTTACTCTGCTTACTGTACCATTTTAATCAATGCCTTTGTTTTGAGTTAATTAAGTCTACTGACCATTAATGGGAAGCAGGCAGCTCTAGGCACCTGAACCCACAGGGTACCTTGGAATCTATGGGAATAATAGTCATGCCCTGGGGAACCCAACTTGCAAACCTATGAGGATTAATTTGAAAGAGTAGCTCAGAGGGGAGTGCTATACCAGTTTAAATCTTTTGAGGGAAACATTGTAAATGGAATCATAACTTCAGTGCAAAGTCCTAAAGGTAGTTAGGTGGTAGTTGGGTTAGAGCTCTGGACATGAAATCAAGAAAGACCTTATTTCAAATATATCTCAGTTTCTTCATCTGTTAAAAATGGAGATAATAATAGCACTTAACCTTCCCTCCCCTGCCCCCCGGGTTGCTATGAGGATAAAGTGAAGTAATATTTGTAAAGAGCTTTGCAGGGACAGCTAGGTGTTGAGGTAGATAGTGTACTGGGCCTACAGTTAAGAAGACTCAACTTCCTGAGTTCAAATTTGGCCTGACACTTCCCAGCTGTGTGACCCTGGGCTAGTCACAGTTTGTCTCAGTTCCTCATCCATAAAATGAGCTAGAGAAGAAAATGTCAAACCACTGGAGTTATGTTTGTCAAGAAAACCCCAAATGGGGTCAAGAAAGAGTGGGACACAATTGAAATGACTGAACACCATCACCACAATGGGAAATGGGAAAATATAGACAATGTAAAATATATATAATAATATATACTATATGATAATAAAAATCTGTTTTTAAAAAAAGATCTTTATAAACCTTAAAATGCTATATAAATATATTAGCTAAGAAGATCTACAGGGAATTCACTTTTAATATCCTTCTTGCTTGTGCCCAGTAGTTACTTTGCAAATATTTTCTGTATACATCTTATTTATATTTAGAATGTGTTTTGAGGGAAGAGATATTTATTCTTTGTATTTTGAATACCACTTTGTAAATGCTTGTTAGATATATGAATGGATGGATGGATGGATGGATGGAAGAATGTCCTACATTCTCCATTACCAAACAAGTGAAGCAATTACTGTCTTTGGCCCTTTAAAATGAAAGAGGAGTGGATACTATGTATAAGCAACTTTGGAGAAAAATATTAGCTCACTAACAGGCATATACCCCCCCCCCCATATGTGTGGTTATCTGATTTAGACATGCTCTTGGTCCTTGTTAGCATACAGTGTAATTCATTTAGGCCTCAGATGTTTTTCAGACATCTATCAGCACATTTCCCCAAAGTCCTTCTCTCCTTCCAAAGAAAGAATATCTATAAAAGCATAGTTTAAGGTTCATAGCTGCCTTGTTGGTTAGTTGTAATATCTACAACCTCTACTTTAAAAAATAAACTGGGGGGGGGGGGAGGTGCTTGTCTTTATTTCATTACTATTTCATACTTAATAGTTACATTTTCAATGAAGATCAATAAGAATAGTTATTAACGCTGAAGAAAAAAGCGTATCAGTCCTATTCCTCATGTATTTCGGATGTGGTTGACACTTGGGCAAATTTTTTTTTTAAACCCTTACTTTCTGTCTTAGAATCAATACTGTGTATTGGCTCCAAGGCAGAAGTGTGGTAAGACCTACGCCATGGGGGTTAAGTGACTTGCCCAGAGTCACACAGCTAAGAAGTGTCTGAGGACAAATTTGAACCTAGGACCTCCCATTTCTAGGTTTGGCTCTCAAACCATTGAGCCACCTAGCTACTACTCCCTCCTCCCACTCGTGCAAATTCTATCAGACCAAATCTCAAACCACCTTGCTTTTTAAATTTTTGTCAGTATTTCCAACTGGGAAGATGAAAAAAGTATGGAATCAGTAGGCTCTGTGTTGCAAACAGAAGTAGATATCAAACAGAGAAATGGAAGCTAAGATTCCTGTCTTACTCCAACCACTAGACCACACTTTCTACACAGAGGAAGTGTGGTGGGGTAGATCCATCTTTCCTCTTTAAAAAATTTTCTTTTTCAAAGGAAAGGCCTATTTGATTCAGCAAACCCCATAGATGAGCTGTCTTGAAATCATTATTTTATTGAATCATTAAAAATTAGCAATGGAAATTACGCTAAGGAAGATATATTAACTTCTGTTTTTATGTTATTCTCATAGGACCTCTGGGCCTTTCCATTTAACTTGAAGCTAAAACTTCCTACACATATTGTCTCTCCCACTTAACAATCTGAATTCCTATTGAGTAGGGAGTCTCTTGCCTTTCCATTCGTATCACCAGCGTGCTTTGCAACATACTAAGTGCTTACTAAATTCTTTTCCGTTCTTTTACTAATTTATTCATTCCTGAAAGGTTGTAAGTTTGGGATATCAGAGTGCATTCAACATAAACTAGGAGAGCAAAGGTATTTTGTAAATTGGCAGGATTAGAGCGGGATTAGGCTGCAGGGAAGTACCTGGGGGAAAAGGAGGGGACTGGCAGGGAGGACTTTCCAAACTCTTAAACATTCATCAAAAAGTTCCCTGTGAATGACCCCAGTGGGTCATCACAGGGAGTTTCTCTGTTGAACCCTCACACGAAGTTTAGGCATTTTCCTCCTCCTAGGCAGGACCAGACTAGTTCTCTCTTTTTGCTCTGACTGGCTCGGAAATTCCCCGAGCCGAACTCCGCCCCTGAGAAATCCCCTGCCGGAGCATATAGCTAGGCAGCGCCACAGAGATCTCCTTCAGTTGTTCAGCTGTCCGTTTGACAGTTGGTTCCAGAGTTGCAAGAAGAGCAAGCCAAAAGAACCGCCCCCGCCGCTCTCTCGCCTTCCTCTCTGCGCTCGTTCCCTGTGTTTAGAGCCCTGAACCGAGACGAGTCTGGTGGGTTTTGAGCAGCGCCATGTTTCACGCCTCGAGGCAGCCTCAGGAGGAGAACCCCGAGGAGCAGGGTATGGAGAGCCTTCGGGACGGGTTCAAAAAAGAGAGGTTTTTGGATGATCGCCACGATAGCGGCCTGGACTCCATGAAGGATGAGGATTACGAGTTGATGGTTAAGGAGCTGAAGGAGATCCGGATCCAGCCCCAGGAAGCGCAAGCCGGGCCACCCCAAGAGCCTTGGAAACAGCAGGTCACCGAGGACGGAGACTCGTAAGTGTTGACCCCTATACTCAGTCTGTTAGCGACGGAGATTAAGAGGCCTGGGGTCGGGGTGGGGGTGGGGGTGGGCGGCGGTGGGAGAAGGGAACGGGAGTTGGATGTAATACCAGAGCCGCAGAACTAGGCATGTAGCTGCAGGGAATGTCAGAAAGTGCTTTGCTCGTGCATTTGCACACTACCCCAAAAAAACGGAGCCCAGCAACTATGTCTTATTCCGCCCTCCCCCCCCCCCCCCAACTAACAAATGTAACTTTAATTACCTCTTCCCTCCACCCTTTAAAAGACGGTGGAAATCCATTGCCCTTTGGGGCCAGGATTCAGCGGAGTAGTTGGGTGGAGGGGGACGTAAAGTCCCCGGTTGCTTAAGGCGTCCTGGGGGGGGAGAGGGGGGGAAGAGACGCGCTGGGACTTTCTGCGGTGCTTGGCCGAGGGCCCTGGACGCCGGGAGGGGGCGGGGGAGGCCAGCCGGGAGGGGGAAGTACAGGGCGTTCCAGTTGCTGGGGAAGAAGGGGCGGGGCCGGGCCGGCGCCAGCCGGGG